>NC_134688.1:126913939-127232689 GCF_050947455.1 Rhinoderma darwinii | reverse complement strand
CCTCATACAATGCATCTTAGACGGTCACAAGCTTACACACAGCTTGCAGAGAGACTATATTATCATAGGCAGTGCTGACGTCAATGCAGAAGCAGATTACCACCCCATTCCTTTCCTGACGGCCCTTAATGTGTCTTTCTTTTAATAAAGCATTATGGTCTGGGATTTCCCCCTCTTTAAATCCTCCATAATGCATCACTGTCTAGACTGCTTCATTGTTTAAAAGGTGGTTTTTAGCATGTTAGAATAGAAGTGTAGAATGCTATGTGATGTGAAGCGTATGGACCCCTGTGCTGTATATTTCATTGTCATGCTATGCCCCTCAGAACACTTTATGTTTGATCTCAATAGCCATGCAACATACTTTATTTATTTAGTTATTTCCTACTCAGAAACTAGTAGGGACTAACATAAAACGAAGATAACAATATCTTCAGGGTATGCCAGTAGCCCACTCAAAAATGACATCAGAACTTCATTGGTACTTCTGCTGCGCAACATCTGTAGGTTATTGTTTAGCAGGCATTATCACAAAGGGCACAAAAAAATAAAGAAATTCATTCTCTATCATTAATTTGCATCTTACTGCAAATAGAAAATATTACACGTTAAATTACAAAACAATATTTCTGTACATTAAGTAGATTCAGAGAGTTAACTTCCAATAAAAAAAGCACAATTTAATAAAAAAAAAATAAAAACTGTTTGACTGCATTATCAGCCAAAGACATAAAATGAAATAAATGGGCACAATTAGTAAGCTATGCAAACATTTTTATGTACCGTATTGTAAGCTTGCTTTGCTACTACAAAATAAAAAACACATATATTAGTTTATAAGGCAAAAAATATGTATCCATAAATAATAAGTAAACGCTACTTTGTCTTTAAGAGAAAGGAGCCAATAACCAAAAACAACATACAAAACAAATGTAACAGGTTTAGCTGAATTCAAGTAGAGTATACCCTGCTGAGCAAACCTGCAGTATACATTATTAGCCATCGGCTATCCTATGATTCAGTGCGCCAATGGTCTAGAACTGGCTGTAGTTTAAAACTCAAAAGTCTTGTACCGCCACTTATATAGCAAGAAAATACAGTAAGCAAAACCTGGAGGAAAAAGCAGCAGTGGAATTTTGAGAATTACAATTCAGCTCGGACCAGAGCTTCAGTCTCTGCACAAAAGAAATGGAGCACCAATGCCTAAAGAAATATACTGCAGATTTACTCCGGAGAATACGTTCTGCTTTATTTTAGATTTTTTTATAAAAAGGTGGCTACACTTTAACATTGTGCGGCCGGATAATCCTTGGAGGTTGCGTATGAAGCTATTCACAGCTTACCTCCTTGGAAACACAATATTAGTTTTCCCACTAAATTTGCAAGGGTTTCAAGAGAAGGCTGGCTATGATGTTTTTCTGAAGGTATCTGCAGTATATCACCTTATGAATACATATTTAGTAAGGTTGGGAATTTAGTCATATATAGATCTTTTAGCTCTACTATGCTGTCCTAAGGGTCGAAAGGGGGCTGCTGACCGCAACATATAAAGTTTTATAATATTGGATGATCTATTTAGTTTGCAACGCATATACTATTGCTCGTTTGGATTCAATGAGAGACTGTGTGTCCACTTACCCCATACACAAAAACTGGCCACCTTCCCTGTATGTGTGTGTAGGAAAGATGTCAATCACTGTGTGGGGAGGAGTTTGAAAGGAGCGGCAGTCGAGCATGCTCTATGGGAAAGACAGAAACAGTGCTGAATACCCCTTGTGACAGGATTCCTATTCGGCGCTTACAGATATTGTAAATCAATGAGCGTTCCGGCTGAATATAAGGAACAGTAAAGACAGCGCAGGAGATTTAAACAAAGTGCACCATTAACCTGATGGACTATTGGTCCCCATAGAATTTGAGTGTAATAATAGTAAAAAGCTAGGTTACCTCTGCTTGATTTAAAAATATAGATGAAATGTACTGATGTAAAATAAACCCAATAGCAAAGTACCCCTTATGTAAAGGCATAAAATTCATGTCCACAAGTAAAAGGTTAAAATTAACTATGAGCCAAAAATAAAACTTAAAAAGATAGCACTTTGCAATATAAGGGTGTTCTAAGGAGAGCTGTGGCTTTACACAAAGTAAAAGTGACAATTGTTTGCATTGATTCAACTGGAAAACGTACAAATATGTGACAGTGAAAAATGAATTTGCAAGATGGATTTTGCATAACTAGTTTTAGTGAGAAAAATTAGATGCAGAAAATGCATTATGTTCTCGAAACATTCCTTAAGAAAATGAATTATAGCCACATTATGATAGTAGAACATTTTTCGACTTCTTTGATTAATGAGTATGCGACCTTGCGTGGAGTAACATGAACAAACATTAAAATGGCCACTGCTGCTATCCCTTTACTGTATTGTCTTACTGCTTTTAAATAACGACCATTGCAGGGAGTGGGAATATAAAGGCTGTGGGCAATTCACAAACAAATACCATACAACCTCTAGAACATGAGGTTTTGTATAAGCAGAGAACGTCAATAGGTATGTTTGAGTAATATTATCGAGCTTTGTTAATTCAGCAAAATAACCGTAAATCGTGTTAAATAGAAAACGTTTATTTAACCTCACGTTCTCGGATTTTCTGGTTCTCATTAAAGAGACAGAGCTGGAATTAAGTCTTACAGGCTAAGCTCTATGGGAAAAAGTATACAAATTAGCTCTCCCACAGAAGAAGAAAAAACATTTCTCTAGTGCCCCCTTTGACATAGCACTCAGGGTGTGCTGGTTCTAGGAGGAACTAGAGAGTTGGTTTTCCTTCTCCTGGAGGAGAGCGAATTTATATACTGTTTTCCATGGACCATTGCCTTTAAGACTCCAAACCAGCTCCGACTCTTCAATGAGGACTGAGCGCTACATCAAAGACCTCTCACTCCCAGTCCGCCCTGTACGGACGACAGGCAAAAAAGGCCGAAACAGCTGTCTACAGATGGGTTTCTTTTCTTTTAGAGGAGAGTCTGGCTTGGGTTTATATCCTTGGTCATGTTTCAAGGTTCTTCTGTGGGTCAGATATCGACTTACAGGGAAGCTAACTCGATTAGGTGGCACTAGAGAGATGGTTTTATTTATTTTTTAGAGGCTGGACATAAATAAATCCAAAAAGCAATACTTACCGATCTTGCACCTGGCGATCCAGCGCCGAGGCTCCGGCAGCAATCCTGGTGGTTGTTTACATCCACGTAACATGTAACCCCTGCAGCCAGTGGGCTCAGCGGGATTGAATGGTGACTAATTGTATTTCTGACATAATGCCAAAAATAGAACATGTGACCACTGAATCCTCTGATTGGCTGCAGCAGTTACATGCCACATGCTTGTATACAACCACCAGAGCCTCAGAGCTGGATCGCCGGGGGCAAGAATAGGTAAGTGTGGCTTTTTTGGTTTATTTATTTTATTTTCAGCCCCTTCAAAAAAAAAAAATCACACTGGATAACCCCTTTAATTAAAGACTGAGACAATTTCGACCTAAGGGACTGTCTGAGATTTTTTAAAAGTGAAAGTAACTGCAGTAAATGTTATAAAATAATATAAAAAAAAAAAAAAGATTACTCACTACCCACCTGTTAAATCTCCAAAAACTTCAGCATCATGCTTCGGTAGTCCCCGCCGTTCTTGCAGTGATGACATCACATACACCATTAACTTAACTGCTGCAGACAATCACTGGCCTCAGAGTTCTCGTGCCGTACATGCAAGCATCACCGCTGAGGTGAGTGATTGTCTGCAGTGGTCACGTGAAAGATGTACATGATGTCATCATTGCAGGACTGGAGATGATCACTGAAGCATCTGCGCTGGAGCGGTGGGGGGGATAGTATAAACAGAAAAAAGTGGTGTTCGTAAAAAGCATATTACAAAAATCATGCAATAGTATTTAGTGAATATGCAGAAACACAGACAAAAAAGGGTTAAAACCATTTAAGCACCTCCAACAGTGCATAGCTAGTACACGGGGGTATAAACAATAATAAGTTCTCGTTGGGTGATGCAACAAGACAATGACTGAAAGCACACAAGTGACAACTAAAGAATGGTTAAAAAAAAAGTTTTGTGTTTTCGAATGGCCAAGTCATAATATTAACCTAAACCGTATCGAGATGCGGTGGCAAGACCTGAAACATTTTCAGGAAGGAATGGTTCGAAAGTTCGAAATTAGTAATCAATGCAAAATCTAAGTTATTCCGAAAAATCTTTAACTTTTTCTTGCAACTGTACATTACTGTCAGGTGGGTGGGTGGGGGGGGGTGTCCCTACACAGATCAACCGTCAGTGCTATCCAATCAGAGCCGCCATCAGAGCAGTACAGCTGGTACTCCAGTCAAGGGCACGGCCACAATGCTTAAAAAAAGGGGCCCGTCTGCTTCGTAGTAACTGTAAACATTTCTATCAGGGCCCAAGCGTTAATTACTTGGAGAAAGGAACGGACCCTTCAATGTAATAAGGCCCATTCCTTCCTCCTAAATAACGAACGCTGAGACCCTGAGAGGACTCAGAGGAAGCTGCTGCATGAGTAGCATGAAAGCAGAATCTCCGTGTGGGGAGAGCCGCCCACCAGACAGCTCCTTCTCTACACAGCCAACTGGACCCTACAAGACTGGTAAGCGCCCATCCTCCTTCACATCCTTCCTGACCTCACGTGTAGAAAATAAAGTGTTTTTTTTAGTTTACACACCTTGCGTTTTTTGCAACGATTTTCGTAATCGTGGCAAAAATGGAGCAGTTTTGCCGAGATTTTAAACATCGCGGCAAAATTGCCTCATTTGTGCCACGATTACAAAAATTGCACAAAACATGAAAACACAGTACTTTTAGGATATATTCTAATAGTGCAGTCAAATCATGCTTTTGCAAAAATCGTGGCAAAAAAAATGGGATTTGACTGCGCTGTGTGAATAGAACCCAAGACCACTTCAGACGAGGTGGATTTGACTCCTATTTTTGGTGCGGATTGCACACTGAAAACTCACTACAAATTACAATACAATTTATGTGAATGGGGTTTTCAAAACCCCATTCACATGCAGCAGAAAAAAAAATTAATGGGCTTTAGGGCATTCTGCTGATTTGCTGATTTAGGGCATTCTGCTGCCTATTATGTTGCAAAATTGCCACGTATTTCACCCTTTACAATGCAAAGGGTTAATTTGCGGCAAAACCTTTAAAGGTAAATTCACACATAGCAAACACTACGGATTTTCCACAACTAATTTAATTGCGGAAAAGCCGCAGAATAATACAGAAGCAGCAGAGTGGATGAGATTTGAACAAATCTCATCCACATGCTGCATAAAAAATGCACTGAAAAACGGTTGATAAATCCGCAGCATGTCCATTTATGTTGCAGAACTGCTGCTTTCTGTTGTGAGTTTTCTCCATTGAATTCAATGGGGAGGTAAAACCCGCAACAAACAGAAGATGTTGCTAATTTTGCGGCAGAAAAGCTGCGATTCTGCCACCAAAAAATTGCAACTCAGAAAAAAAAGCTTATACTTACCCAGAACTCTGTGTATCTGCGTCCAGCCGGCATCCTGGGATGGCGTTTCATCCCATCTGCCTGTTGCAGCGAATCACAGGCTGCAGCGGTCACATGGGATGAAACGTCATCCCAGGAGGCTGGGCTGCAGGATGTCAGAGAGACGCGTGGCATGGTAAGTATGGTAAAATGTGTTATCTCCCTACGCTTATCTTGTACGTCGGAAATGCTCCCAACGTACAGGATAAATTCACTCATAGGGCTCCATTATGTTTTTTTGGTCTCCATTGGGTTGGTATACTGCGGTATACCTTTTTTTTTTTTTTTTTTAAGCTTAGTAGGCTATGCTATTCCATCCTGAAAGAACCCGCAAAAAAACGTATAGTGCTTCTGACATCACTATATGCTCAGTGATGTCAGGAGCTTCCCAATGCTGGAGTCCCCAGGCAGAACACCATAAGCACTCTGCCCGTGGACTTTGGCCCAGGTAAAGCTCCTGAAGTCTGTCCATTTATGGACAGTGACTTCAGAAGTTTGCCCAGGGCCATTCCCCAGGCCATACAGTGGGATATGTTTTGACTGAATTCAATTAAATCCAGGGTATCAAACGGTCACTGACTGCTCCACGGTTTCGTTCACTGTAACTTGACCTCAGTAACAAAATCAGTTACTGCATATAGCGTACAAACGTGAGCACCACACTTTCCATTGCCCAGCACCGGTAATGTAGGGGGGGGCCCAATCTCTTTGGCTGTATGGGGCCCAGAAATTCCTGATGGTGGCCCTGTATCCAATCAGTGCTGACAGAGTGAGACTGTGTAGAGACACACCTTTCCCCTTGTCAAAGAGGTAACACCCATTTGTCAATTTATTCAGAAATTTCTAAGAGGAATAATAGAGGAATGGTACAGTGCAGCTTTATTGATATTTCATGGGGACTAGAAGTATTTACTAAAAAAGACGTCAGGAGAAGTGATAGGCCCTCTTTAAAGGCATGTTCAGACGTCTTATTTTCGGCCCTTTCTCGGACCGTAAACCGCCGAAGAATCAGAAGCAGAACGCCTCCACACATCTGCCCATTGATATCAAAGGGAAAAACGGCGTTCTGTTTCGACGGGGCTTTTTTTTGTGAAAAGAACACACGCGAACAAGTGCATGTCAAGCCTTTTTCATTAACTCTATAGAGAAACCGCTCCAAAAACGGCTGTAAAAAACGCAGCGTAAAATGCTAATTAAAAAACGTCTCAAAATCAGGAGCAGTTTTCCCTTGAAAACGGCTACATATTTTCAGACGTTTTTTGCTAAGCGTGTGAACATACCCTAATTATATAACAAAGTACAGTACAAAAGCTTAACTTTGAGTAAAGGCTAAAAGTCAGAAGTGACATTTGGTTAGCCAGGTCACTAGTGGGGCAGTATGCTGCCAATGCATTGTAGATTATTTACACCAGCACAGAATGAAGCTTCATGAAATGCCAACCAACACATATTATTTATTAATTCCAGGCTAAACGCACATAGAAAAAAAGGGTTTAAGTACATGACATGAGACCATAAAAACAAGTCCAATAAACATGAGCTTAATAATTGACAGACTGCTACAGAAGGAGAGCGGACCCTGCCTGTGAGGTCTTCTAATCCACAGTGGAAGGAGGAAGGAGACAGTAGGTTAGGGTAGGAGCTGTTCACCCGGTAGAGTAGTGGCCACAGGGTTATTGCAGGGTGTAAGCTTTTCTGAAGAGGTGTGTTTTCAGGTTACTTTTGAAGGTTCAGACCGGGGGGGGGGGGGGTCTCTCATATGTTGGGGTAGAGCAAATCAGAATATGGTGGACGCTTGGAAGAATTCTTGGAGACCATTATGTAAGGAGCAGGTAAGAGGAGAGCAAAGAAAAAAAGTCTTGTGAGGACCAGAGATTACTTGTGGGGAAGTATCAGGAGATTAGGGCAGAGATGTATGGAGGGGACAGGTTGAGGACAGCTTTGTATGCCATTGTTAATATTTTGAACTAAATTCAATGGGTAGCCACTGAAGGGATTGGCAGAGGGGAGAAGCAGAGGTGAAACTAGGAGAGACAGATTAACCTGGCAGCAGAGTTGAGGGTGGATTTGAGGGTGCAAGAGTGTTAGATGGGAGGACACAGAGGGGGGTGTTACAGTAGTCCAGGCGGGAGATGATGAGGTAAAGTATTAGCATTTTTGGTGACTTAAAGTTCCGCCCAAACGTTTGACAAAATTCTGACATGTCATAGTGACATGTCAGAAGTTTGGATTAGTGGGGGTCCAAGCACTGAGACACCCACCAATCGCTAGAACGAAGCAGCTGAAGTGCTCGTGTGAGCGTTCAGCCTCTTCGGGTCTGTTCAGCTTTTTCCAGAAATAAATGTATCGGTGTACGGATTCAATAGAAAGCCTATGAGCCCGTACTCTGATACATCGGCTTTCCAGAAAAAAACGAACAGACCCGAAGCGGCTGAGCGCTCACACGAGCGTTTGAGCTGCTTCGTTCTATCGATTGATGGGGGTCTCAGTGCTCGGACCCCCACCAATCCAAACTTCTGACATGCCACTATAACATGTCAGAAGTTCGTTAAACGTTTAGCTACACTTTAAGGTTGAAGAAAGAGCAGATTCGATAAATGTTTTAGAGGTGGTAAAGGCTTGAATGTACGATTTGAAAGACAGGACAGATTTGAAGGGTATCCTGAGGCAGCAGATTCGTGAGACTGGGAAAAGTAAGAAAGCCATTAACTGTGATTGATAGTTCTGGTACATGGGTTAAAGAGGATCTGTCACTAGTTTATTAACCCCTTAACGACATCGGATGTACTACTACGTCGCTGTCGTTAAGTACTTAACGCAACACAACTTATGGGTACGTTGTGTTGCTGGTGCGGGCTCAGAAGCTGAGCCCGCATCATCGCCGGCGGGTGTCAGGTGTATATTACAGCTGACACCATGCTGCATGGCCAGGACCGGAGCTAGCCTCCGATCCGGCCGATTAACCCCTTAGATGCCGCGCTCAAAAGCGAGCGCTGCATCTATGGTGTTTCCTAGCAGATCGGAATCCCGCAATGCAAATCGCGGGGTTCCAATGGCTGTTCAGGCAGACCGGAAGCCTAACAATGGCCTCCTGTCTGCCAAGTACGGAAGCCTGCTTGGTCCACCCGGAGGTGGGACTTAAAAGGCTTCCAACTGCAAATCAAAGATGGCGCAGGCTCAGAAGCTGAGGCTGTATGTTACAGCTGACACTGTGCTGTAACAGCAGGGAATGGAGCTAGCTCCGATCCATGCCATTAAATGCCTTAGATGTCGCGATTAAAAGCGATCGCAGCATCTTAGTGGTTTGTAGTGATTGGCATCGACACTATGTAATCGTGAGGGTGCTGATCGTTACTATGGCACCTGGAGGCCTAACAATGGCCTCCTGATCTGCCACGTACGATAGCCTATTCGGTCCCATCCAGAGACGGGACCTAATAGGCTTGCTGTCAGTGAATGACTGACAGCTCTAATGCATTGCACTACGTAGGTAGCGCAATGTATTAAAGTAAAGATCAGATGTGCAGTCCCTCAAGTCCCCTTTTTTGTTATAGTAAGTCTTTTATTATAAGAAAAAAAATGACAACATTAAAAAAAAAGTACACATATTTGGTATCACCGCGTCCGTAACGACCCAAACTATAAAACTATAATATATTTCCTGGACGGTGAACAGCGCAAAAAATAAAAACCAATGCCAGAATCACAATTTTTTTTTTTTATCACCACCCCTCCCAAAACATGAAATAAAAAGTGATCAAAAAGTCGCATGTGCCCCAAAACAGTACCAATAGAAACTACAACCGGTCCCGCAAAAAATAAAAGACAAGTGATTTTATTGTGCATACGCTGCAAAACTATATACATATCGTATTGCCGTAATCGGACCGACCCGCAGAATAAAGTAAAATTGTAATTTATAGCCCACGGTGAACACTGTAAAAAAAATTATTAAAAACATTGTCAGAATTGCTGGTTTTTGGTCACCCTGCTTGCCAAAAAATGGAATAAAAAATTATTCAAAAATTGCATGTACCCCAAAATGGTACCAATGAACACTACAGATTGTCCCGCAACAAATAATCCCTCACACAGCTCCAGTGGAGAAAAAATAAAGTTCTGGCTCTCAGAATATGGCAACGAAAAATGTGCAGAGCGTTCCAAAAGCGGATAAGATTGGGCACCACTTATCAGTGTGGCACACATCTATGAAATATTATTTATTTACCGCATTATTATACCCTGTTATTAAGCCCTGATGTACAGATGTAGCCATCTTTACCTGGACTTTTAACGCATTAAATAAACAACGGCTAGATCTCTTATTTTTACTTTTTCAATGGCTTTTGTTGTGTGATATCACGCTGCAGCAAGTTATCAGAATCAAGTTAAAGATGGCTACATCTGTACTCTGCAAAGCTTACATATACCATGATGTACTCCGCACAGATTAAATATACCCTGATGTACTCCGCACAGTTAACATATGCCCCCACATTATAAACTGAAATACCAGCAAAATCCCAAACAGAAAAACTACCAAGACAAAATCTGTGCTCCAAAAGCCAAATGGCACTCCCTCCCTTCTGAACCCTACAGCGTGCACAAACAGCAGTTTACGTCCACATATATGGCATCGCCATACTCGGCAGAACCCACTTAACATTTTAGGAGGTATTTGTCTTTGGTGGCACAAACTGGGCACAACATATTGTGCACTAAAATGGCATATCAGTGGAAAATTTAAATGTTCACTTTGCACCATCCGCTGCGCATTAATTTCTAATGAAAAACCGTGTGGGGTTAAAATGCTCACTACACCCCTTAAAATGCCTTAACGGGTGTAGTTTCCAAAATAGGAGTCACTACTTGGGGGTTTGTTTTACTATTTGACCTCAGAGCCCTGCAATTGTGGACCAATGCTGTGAAAATCACCAAAATAGACCTCAAATGTGCATGGTGCTCGTTACTTCTGTGCCTGTCATATGTCCAGGCAAATGATAAATGACTTGAGGGGTGTAGTTTCTAAAATGTGGTCACTTCATGGGGGCTTCCACTGTACTCTGGTACCTCAGGGTTTTGCAAATGCAACATGGGGTCCAAAAACCAAGCCAGCAAAATCTGCATGCCAAATCGCGCTCCTGCCTTTCTGAGCCGTGCCGTGTGTCCAAACAGCAGTTTATGACCACATGTGGGGTATTTCCGTAATTGGGAGGAATTGCATTTCAAATGTTGGGGCGCTTGTAAAATTTGAAAAATTCCACGTTTTGTCAGAAAAAAAAATAATTTTCAATTTCACAGTATAATTCCACTAAATTCAGCAAAAAGCTTGTAGGGTCAAAATTATCACTATACCCTTTGATAAATTACTTCAGGGGTGTAATTTTCCAAATGTGGTCACTTGGGGGAATTCCACCAATTTGGTCCGGCAGGGGTTTTGCAATTGCGACATGGCACCCAAAAACCAATCCAGTAAAATCTGAATGCCAAGTAGCGCTCCTGCCTTTCTGAGCCCTGATGTGTATCCCAACAGCAGTTTATGACCACATGTGGAATATTACCATACTCGGGTGAGATTGGCTTACAAATGTTGGGGTGCTTTTTCTCCTTTAACCCTTGAAAAAATATTACAATTTTAGTGGAAATAATGTTGATATTCATTTTCACGGCCTAATTTCACAAAATTCCACAAAAAAAAACTGTGGGGTTTAAATGCTCACTATACCCCTCAATAAATTCCTTGAGGGCTTTAGTTTCCCAAATGAGGTCACTTTTGGGGAGTTTCCACGGTTTTGGTCCCTCAGGGGCTTTGCAAATGCGACATGGCACCAAAAAACCATTCCAGCAAAACTTCAGCTCCGAAAGCCAAATTACGCTTCTTCCCTTATGAGACCTGCCGTGTGTCCAAACAACAGTTTATCACCACATACGGGGTATTGCCATGCTCAGGAGAGTTCACGTTACAAATGTTGAGGTGCTTTTTTCTCCTTTATCTGTTGTGAAAATGAAAAAAACTGAACTAAAATTCCACAAAATTCAGCAAAAAACCTGTGGGTTCAAAAGGCTCACTACACCCCTCGATAAATTCCTTCAGGGGTGTAGTTTCCCAAATGGGGTCACTTTTGGGGGGTTTCCACTAATATGGTCCCGCAGGGGCTTTGAAAATGCGACATGGCACACAAAAACCATTCCAGCAAAACTTGAGCTCCAAAAGCCAAATGGTGCTTCTTCCCTTCTGAGCCCTGCCGTGGGTCCAAACAGCAGTTTATTACCACATATGGGGTATTGCCGTAATCGGGAGAAATTGCTTTTCAAATGTTGGGGTGGTTTTTCTCATTTATGCCTTGTAAATATTGAAGATTTCTACATTTTATTTAGATTTTTCATTTTTACATCCTAATTCCACTGTTCGGCAAAAAACAGGGGTGTAGTTTGCCAAATAGTGTCTTTTTGGGGGTTTTCCACTGTTTTGGCACCCCAAAACCTCTTCAAACCTGAAATGGTGCCTAAAATATATTCTAATAAAGTAGAGGCCCCAAAATCCACTGGGTGCTCCTTTGCTTCTGAAGCCAGTGTTTCTGTCCAGTAGAACAATAGGGCCACATGTGGGATATTTCTAAAATCTGCTGAACCTGGCCAATAAATATAAAGTTGCGTTTCTCTGTTAAAACCTTCTGTATTACAGAAAAAAAATGAATTAAATAAGATTTTCTGCAAAAAAACTACAATTTGTAAATTTCACCTCCACAATTCCTGTGAAACACCAAAAGGGTTAAGAAACTTTCTAAATGCTGTTCTGAATATTTTGAAGGGTGCAGTTTTTTTTAAATGGGGTGTTTTATAGGGGGTTTCTAATATATAAGGCACGCAAAGCTATTTCAGAACTGAACTGGTCTCTGAAAAAATAGCCTTTTGAAATTTTCTTGAAAATGTGAGAAATTGCTGCTAAAGTTCTAAGCTTTGTAACGTCCCGGAAAAATAAAAGAATGCTCAAAAAACTATGAAAACAAAGTAGACATTTGGGAAATGTTAACTAGTAACTATTTTGTGTGGTATTACTATTTGTTTTACAAGTAGATACATTTAAATTTAGAAAAATGCTAATTTTTGCGAATTTTCTCTAAATTTTGTTATTTTTCATGAATAAACACTGAATGTATCTACCAAATTTTACCACCAACTTAAAGTACATAGTGTCACAAGAAAACAATCTCAGAATCACTTGAAAAATAATAACATTTCAATGTTATCACATAAACTGACCCGTCAAATTTGAAAAAAAAAATGGGCTGGTCCATTAGGCAAAAACAGGCTGTGTCCTTAAGGGGTTAATGCCCTATCTCCTAACTAATCAAATAGGCGCTATGATGTGGGTAACTTTTTTTTTTTTAAATGTTTATTATTTGCCAAGTTATGAGTATTTTTCTAAGTACCCTAATTTGGCTATACTTGCCAAATGGGAAGTAACTCTTTCTTTTCACTCTGGGCGGTGTAATCTTTTCTGTATGACGCTGTCCAATCAGCGTCATACACTTCTCCTCAGCCCAGCAACACAGAGTGATCATATAGTATACAGATACCACTCCCGACTGTTTTCAGCTGGTGATACCTCCGGGTGTTTGACAGCTAGAACAGTGATCCTGCTGCCATATGAAATATTAGGATCTCATCTTTGATATGCCACCAAAACACTGTTCTAGGTGGTCCACAGTCAGAGATATGGGTATTTGAAGTGATCCCCCTTTCCGCCCAGCCTCAGTCTCTCACACTGCGTGAAGCATCTTCTTGCTGATAGGACAGAGTCTAAGGCTGACTGGTAGCTCCACCTCAGGAGAATCACTGGTGTTACCTCCCACTTGTCTAGTATAGCCTCGTTTGCATATTTAGAATATAGCTCATAACTTTTAAAATAAACTTTTTGGGCCACAATTTTCGCGAGCATCATCAGTGTGAACGCGCTTATTAGATTAGCTAGGAGATAGGGCATACTAAACTAGTGATGGGGAAAGACAATAAATTCAGTTTTCTCCATGATGAGTTTAAAGAAGCGGGAGAAGGAGGAGGATATATCTGGTAGACATTGTGGTAAATAAGTAGTTCTCTTCTGTTAAGTTGTTTAAATAGTATTCAGCTTTTTTTTGAAGAGGAGCTCCAGTAAAAAATATATGAAATTAAGTATTATCATGAGTCCCTTCCCTTCTATGCAGGGCACACCACCTATAAAAATACTTTCATTTCTTAACTGTGAAGAATAATGCGCCTCTTGAACCTTCCCTGGAACTTTAAACTCTTCATGACGTCAAATTTTACTCATTATTCTGTGGATTGTCTTTATGTGAATATATTGGCTCAAAACCCTGTTTTACTTGAATTATCTAGTAATCTAGTTATAGAATTAGATGTTACATTCTTTTGGGATGACTAATAATTCTTGTCGAAAGAAGTATCATTTGCTGCTGTTTAGAGTTGCTCTAGCGATATCTTCAATGATCTTTCTTATGACACTTGTAATTTGAGAACAATAATATGCCATTCATCCTGCTGTTGGATATTTAGACCTTTGCATATTCTGATGGCCTAATCCCCCCCAGCTGTTATGACATACCTTCTCTAAATTCTCTATTGAGGCATATGTATGTCAGAGAGGTGACACCCGCTCAGGACTCCCCTCTATGAGTCATAGTAATGCTAAGTAAGAGCAGGTCCCACTCAGGCAGACCTGGCCAGTCCATTTATTACAAGGTCGGACAGTCATAGAAAATGTATGATTGCTGGGGGCTTTAGGAGCTGGTGCCGCAGCAATCAGGTGATTGACAGGGCAGCTAATTTTAGAAGGAGGGTTTGTCTTGATAATGGCTTTCTGTATTGATGACCATACGGTTTATACATGTAAAAAAAACACAATGTTCCACATTTATAAGTCTGGCGGAGTTAACACAAGTCAAAGTTGAGAGGGTAGTAGGTGATATTTGTGCTAAATTTATTGAATGGCGCATAATGACCTCTCACACAGGCAAAAAAAAATAATCTTTCTATGCCAGATATAGAATTGTGTCATAAGTTTGCACAATTATGGAAAATATATGGAAGTATTATGCTGTGCACCAAATCTCTAGGCATTTTGAGGTGTTATTTTCATCTTTGTACAGATTTTTAATACAAAAAATCTTACTTGTTGCATATTTTGCATCGCTTGCTGTAAAAACTGTAATTGCTGATCCTTGGTCAAGCTTTCCTCTGTTCGTGCATGATGCCCTTGGTCTTGTTTCAGAAGTTCTACTTCGTTCCGGTAAGCATCTAATTGCCACCGCAGACTGTCATTCTCTTCCTTTAATGCATAAGCTTGGGCAGCTAGGGCTAAAATCACAAGCAGAGAAAAAAATATTTCAGACACAGGATTTAGAAGGAGAAATACATTTCAAAACATTGTTGTTTGGGTTATTTAGAATTCAACATAATCCTCCTATCGATATAAATCCGAATATCACTGCAAAACCCTTCAATCATATTTTTTTTAGATTAAAGTTACACTCCAAGCAAAAATGTATAATTATTAAGATTGACCAACAATTAACATACCATAGCCTTTTCTTGATGGTGTTTTCCCCTTAAAGTTTTACATGTGTTGCTTATATTGTAAATTGCCTAGGTGCTATACACTGTCTTTACTGAACATCACTTTGCTGGTAGCAGCAGGTGTCATAACCAGGGACCCATCCTAACATCAGTCAGTGCTCTGAAGCTATTGGCAGAGCACAGAGTGGGGTGGGGTTTATTTCAGTGTTTTGTAGCTTCAGCCAACGGCTGCAGAACACTGAGCGGTAAGAAAACGTGGGTTACTCTAGACCATCAATATCCGATTGGTGGGAGTCCGACTGTCGACACCCCTGCCAATCAACTGTTTGAAAGTGACAAATGGGAGGAAGCTGTAATACTGTGCACAGATGCTATAATTGTGACAGCATTGTGCAGTGCTGAGCTGTGTAAGAAACAGCTAATCATCCATGGTGCCGAGAGTCAAACCCCCACCGTTTAGATATTGACGGCCTGTGCTAAGGACAGGCCATTAATTTATTTCAGTTAGAAGGTGCATCTACTGAATTCCACAATAAAGTTAAGAGCGTAAAAAATAGGTCTCAATTTAAAAAAACAAAAAAAACAACATAAACTGTACAGCCCTTCTGAAGCTGGTCCACAAAATCACATACCCCCCTTTCTCATCCAAGGACAGGAAGGTACTACACTTGTGTGTCCCCACTTCCTATACTATTCCTTATAGGAGAGAAGAGTAGTGTCACGCTTGGTCTGGTTACTACAATCTGTTTTCTAATTTTGCAGTGCATGTGGAGCAGATGAGCTCACCACATATTCATACTGCCAATAGAAAAAGGGCATGGCGCTAACCTGAGCGGGGTTCCTCCTCTCAACAGGCCCAATAGAAAACACAGAGGCTGCTGTTATAAAACATACACATCTAAAAAGGGAGTTACAAAGCAAACCATCAATGCTTCGGATGTCACAGATTGAATCTATATGTATGTGTGCGCTATCCCTTTAACCAAACTTGTTACAAGTTTTCATGTGTACAGACAATGAGAAGGTAACTTGAGACAAAGTTTTATAAGATCCATCCGAGAACAAGTATTCTTCAATCTCTTTTATTTTGTTTTTTTATATGATTGTTTTTCAGAACAATATTCTTTTTACAGCAGTCTGGATTTAAGAGAACCATTAAAAACGCGTATTCGTGCAGACACTTTATCTTTTCTTAGTACCAATAGCTTTAAGGCAGTCACCAGTTGAAGGAGAAATATAATGACTAAAACTGTATAAAAATGTAAATGCTGATATGAGAAAGTGTGGTGGTAACACAAGAACATTACCGCATTAGTAGCATTGAATGACACTTAAGTCATTTCCCTGGGATGCTCCATTTGGACTGTTTTCAATTTAAAATGACATTTTTATTACCATAACTGATAGCAGGTGTTTGTGAGAAAATCGATTAGTATGCAGGGATGGAAATTACTTCTCCCAAATGAATTGCGCAGACTGTAATATAGGACGAAAATTGAGTGGCAAAGAGCAAAAGACCATAAAACATGTCCTGGCGACATTATACATATAAATTATCTTGGTTAAGAAAAACATATAGGAAACTGTGGTGTCATTTCCAGAGATTGGGCTTCTTGCATTGTTATTTAGCGACTGCTTATTTTCATGCATTCCATCATTTTATAATACAATGTTGTGTTCCTTGGAAGGAGAGAGAATGCCATTATGAGAAACAGATGTTCAGAAAAGAAATACACTCGTTCTCACATTCTTTTCTTGAACAATGCCTCTGATTTCAATTTTGGATGAAGTCATCTCTTTTTTTCATGAAATACTGCAGCAAAGAATATGACCTAATAACTGATAATTGGTGGAGGTAAAATTGACTTAGTCGCAAAACTAGTATTTTCTAAAGTAAAGATAATTTAACTATTTACGGTGTGTATATATTCAGTATATAAAGTTATTTTTAAAAAAAACACATTATTATTATTATAATTATTATTATGTCACAGGGATCTTCAACACAATCTATAGGACAGTTCCATCAATTAAAAAACATAGTCCAGGGGATCTTAAAACGGAAAAAAAATAGTCCAAATACTTAAATCAAGCTCTCTCCTCGCGAATAGGTAACATCACGATTTCAGATCATGGTCCGATCTTCATTGAAATCTCAAAGATCTACCTATTCGTAGTTGGAATTGGAGAAAACTCTACCGATGTAAGTCGGTTGGAAGATAAATTAAAGGAATCTTTTACATTTAATGAAGATCCCCACATCTCGGAGCCCATCCTTTGGATGACGCATAAGGCCTTTGTGAGGGGAGTGCTTTTGCACTAGGCACATGAGTAAAAAAAAAGCTAGAATTAAGGAACTTAATTCAGTTCTAGGACAAATCTCCGCTTTAGAGACTATTCATAAAAGTTCACAACTGGCTTCAGCTCAATTTGATCTGCTGAATTTGAGAACAATTGAAGGACATTTTAAATCTAAAGTCTGCTAAATCCCTTCAAATTTTGAAATACAAATCATATGCACATGGTGATAAGGGTACTAAACTAATGTCACGTCATTAAAAAACAACAAAAAAACACATTTATTTCCTCCATAAAAAAATAAATCAGATCGGAAAATAACGGATACTGATCAGATAGCGAAGGAATTCCAGACATATTATGCAGAACTCTAATATCAAGCGTGAATCCTCCCCAAGCACCCCATTATCTCACCTAGGAGCAATTTTTAAACCCATTGACGCTCCCTCCTTAACATAAGAGGATTGCTCCTCATTGGTAGCCCCATTTACATTATTAGAATAAAAGTGTTAAAGTCCATACCGAATGGGAAAAGTCCAGATCCTGATGGCCTCCCGATCAAATATTACAAAAAATTAAAAAATATTCTTCTACCACACTTCTTGTCTCTATGTAATGCTGTATTAAATGCCGACCAATTTCCCAAACAGACTTTGGCAGGAAATATCACAATACTTCCTAAACCTGAAAAGGATCTGGAAAGGTGCAGCAGCTATAGACCCATCTCACTTTTGAATTCGGTCTTAAAATAGTGGGCCATCCGCCGGTATTAACTCTTTTCTGCCACGATTGATAAGAATTGAACAAGTGGGATTTGTCCCAGGGAGGGAAGGTAAATTTAATACCACACGAGTTATACATTCTATTTGTTACGCTAAACAACACAAAATACCTTTAATACTCCTCAGCACAGATGCCGAAAAGGCATTCGACCGTGTGGATTGGCTGTTCTTGCGAGAAGTTTGGATTTCCAACACAACTTATAACTGCTATTTTCACACTTTATACGACCCCCACGGCTCGAGACCAAGTAAACGGTACCTTTTCAGCTCCTTTCCCTATAGGGAATGGAACCAGACAGGGTTGCCCACTTTCACCCACCTTATTTATACTCATAATGGAAACACTGTTACTGCAGATAAGAGAAACAACTTCTATACATGGGCTCCGAGGGGGAGACTTTGAACACAAAACAGCAGCTTTTGCGGATGGTTTACTATTGTTTATAACTAATCCTTTGGAAGCTTTCCCCCCGGTGTTACACATTTTTAGGGATTTTTGGTGGGATATCAAACTTTAAAATTAACTACGACAAATCTGAAGCTTTGAACATAAATGTACCAAAGGATATACTTTGACTTGTCATTCAAAACACAATCCCGGTTTCATTGGCCAACGGCCGAATTGCAATAATTGGGTCTGAAAAGTACTTCAGATACTAAAAAGCTTTTTTTGTCGAAATTATACTCCTTTCTATCTGGATTATGCCAAAAAAACTAAAACCTTACGGAACGGAGACAAACGGAAACCATTTGCATCGGAAGCATTAACATTGAAACCAATGGTAATGCAAACGTAAAGCTATGGTTTCGGTTTGGTTTCCGTTAATGGGTTCCCCTGACAGAAAGGTCTGACGAAACCCATGAATGGAAGCCTGACGCAGATGTGAATGAAGCCTAATACAATACTACAATAAAGCCAGGCGCATTGTTTACTTTATCTCAAGGTAAATAGGAGCCACAGTCGTATACGGATTAGACCCGTTAGTGGTGGTTGCGGCTGCCATGATTCTAACAAGTGAGTGCCTTTGTGAACAAATTAAGCTCCAAATCTAGAATCAATATAATAAGAAAGTCAACATAAACGCCAACAATAGACTAACAAGATAAAGCCGGCCAGGCCCCAGACGAGTGGTAGACAAAGGTAGGTGACCACATAGGGCGTCACCTGGCCACAGGTGCGGTGGAATGCATTTTTATTGAAAATGAAAAACATCTTGTGCTTAATTTTATGACTAATGAGTACCTCCATCAGGGATGAAAACGTTTATTGGTACATAAGGGCAGGGGAGCAGTAAGAATGGTTGGCATAACTCACTGCTCCTGGTGCTGGCACCCACTAGGTACTGATACAACTTGTGCAAAGAATATCAGTGCAGCCCATAGCAGACAAATGCCTCAATCAATATTTAAACATTGTAAAAGGACACTTGAAATCTGATACATTGTTATGAAGAATCCCACAGTCCTTATTTGAACCAGTGTTTATACATGGCCCGCTGTATGACAGATGGGGAACATTAATAACAATTACTGAAGCATCAGTAAAACTCAGATATAGCCTCAATGGAATCAATGTCCGGACAGGACATTGGGCGTGGAGATGATGTCATAATGCAGTGATCAGGTTTTAAAATAAACATAACCTTGTCAAATTGTAATGATCTCATAGAGAAGTCCAAGTGATAAGAACGGATACTGACATTTTTATGATGTGCTGATGAGCCTGTGTCATGAACTTCAGAAGAACATCATATGTTGTAGGTTAGCTAACAAAGTTATTTAATTTTTTTTTTACAGATGTGCTCCGGCTATGGTTCATCCTCACGTTGGATTTTTTTATTGTAGTCTAACACATATAAATCAAAAAACTTTACTTTGGTTCGGATTACATAGATGGATAAATGTATATAAAACCAGTGGCAAATGTTACACAGGTTTTTTTTGTTTTCAGAAATATATAGTAACTCACAAGTTCGCCTGTGTGAAAATAGTACTACTTCGTTTCCAAACACTGGAACTATACAAGTCCATTAGAGCACAGTAATGTTACAATATAAAACGTATGATCTGCATTATGCTGTTTCTTTGTTATTTCTACTAGAAATTTATGAGTAAATTGACAACTGGGTGTTATTATAGTTGGGGGGTGTCAGTACCGATTGGACAGTTTGTGCCATGTCAGACTGTGTAAAGACACACCCTTTGACAGGGGAATGGTAACACCCAGTTGTCAATTTATTCATAGATTTCTAGTATGAACAACACTCACAGATATTATTTTACAAATAACTAAACTAATAGTTGACCATAAAGTTTCCGGCTAGGTGTAGGTCAAAATAAAAGGGGTTGTTATGGGACAGGAAAAAACGGTCATATTTTTTCGCAGAAACAGTGCAACTCTTGCCCAATGACTATCTTGTATTGAAATATCAGACACGGCCCATAAGCAAGAGGCGCCCCATTTCTGGAGACAGTCGACCCTTTTTCTAATCTCAAGCAAATCCTTTAAATGTTTAGGATAAACAGATTTTTTTTTTTTTTTATTGAAAGATACCAAAAAAATGTTTCTATTAAAAATATTTAAAAAAATAAAAAGAATGATACGATGGTTCCGCACCATTATATAGAACAAAGTGTAGTTAGACAAGAGAAACTACTCCCAAGGATCAATATACAATAGCATACTTCAGATGAAAGGATTGTTCCCTTGTACTACACAGACCCTTTGGGTTAATGAGCGGAAACAAGAAGAGAAAAACAAAAGAGCAAAAAGTAAAAAAGAATTGTGGGCAAAGGGGACTGCTAGGTGTGTGGGTTCTCTTGATCTGGTCTAGGAAATATGAGGCCAAGATCAACTAAAGAAGTGTGGAGTAAAAGTTGGATAGGAGTTTGTTCACATTAGCAGTAAGATAGGAGAGCTTGAGTATATATTATTACAAGATAGTGTTACATAAGTTAAAAAAAAAATGGTTTAAGGTTCTATTGTAGATGTCTGTGTTTATGGAAGCAAGCTACATGGAAACAACGTAAGGGAGTATGTAAAAGCTTTGTTTAACGGTATTCTCCCCCAAGCTGCATATTAACTGACTGAAAAGGACTTAGTTTTGGAGAATATATTGGAAAGTTATACCCCATCCCAATTCCAGCCATTGTAGTACTATACCTGGTACTATATCCGTAATTGTTAATGTTTAGGACCCCATAAAGACGCTTGGTGAACTGTACAATTGCCGAGTTGTATGGTGTCTTATTAACATATGATTTTTCTCATAGCTGCAAGGAATTGTCTAAGAAGTTCTCTCTACAACCTAAAATAAGTAACAGAAGTTTAATAAAAGGGTAATTTGGAATAAAGTTGGAAAATACTTTTCTATATAGTTTAACATATAGGTTGCTCTTTAAACAACTCCACCAAGTAGGGAGGTTGGTACCTGTTGGATCTAAGCATCTCCAACAAACAGTAGAGCCTTGTGAAATGGAAGTCTTATGAATAAGCGTATATATTCTTCCAGTCATCCTCCATTAATATTGTTCCCAAAATGTATCTTCCACCCAAAGGGTGATTTCCAAAAATTTTCCATTAGCAGATATCTCTCTTGTTGCTTGTACTGCTTTTACATTGTTGTTGTTACAAGAATAACAGTTTTCTTATTTATGAATGGTGAACTTTACACAGCATACGTCAAGTGTCAGGTATTGATATAGGTGTCCCGGATAACTTGTGTAAGTGAACTTATACCGCTGGAATTGAAATATTAATGATTGTTGTACTGGATGGCATTAATGCGGAAGTATAAGAACTACTGGTTCATAGCATCATCAACCATAATTATACGTTGATTATGTAGATGAAGGAATGCTGGCGCTCTTCCTTGGTTCAGTACACACAAAGATAAGAAATGGCGGTCTGAATGCTCCTGTTGCCTTATTATTAATACATATATATCTACGATAGCTCTATGGTCTAGGACTATTATAATGTTCAGCAAAGTGATAAAACTGAATATATAATGGATATAGGTCTGCCATATTTGTAGAAAAATCAATTACAATATATTTTGGCCAATAATTATAGCAACAGGGTTGTAACAAATACAAAACAAAGAGTTCGGCAGGCTTTGTTCCGGCAGCTCATTACTCTGTATAGAATTATTAATAATGTTTGTAATGCCAGCATTTCTTTATGGATAGCGATGCAAATCTAATGGCCTGTTGTAGCTCTGCCAGCAAGAACAATACACTCTTTCAGTTGCGAGCCACTATAAAGATTATAGAATAATTACATATTTCCCACTGTAATGTTATTATCATAATCACTCCCTTTACAAGGAGGAACGGTTTTTAGCTTGTGTGCTTTTTGTGCTTCTTTTTCTTGTCGTAGTCTCATCATCCATTGCACTTTTTGCAGCACCCCTGTTACACATTATATGTAGGGCCCATACTTTACTTGCTTGTTCACATCCGCTGCAGGAAATTCACAGCATGCCCTATTCTGGTCTACTTCTGCGGACCAGACATTGCCTATTGAAGTCTATGGGTGCGTGAATAAAATGGATAACAAACAGACGACATCCATGTGCTGTCTATTTTTCACGGATTATTTGCTAAAGAAATGCAGAAAAAAAAAAAGGAAGTGAAACCAGGAAGTTCTTGCAGAGGATAAAAACAGACGAAAAAAACGATGACACTAAAGAAACCACAAGGACGCAACACGGACATTCATATGGATAAAAAACTGTCGTTTTATGCAAATCAGACACGCTTGTGTGAATAAGACCTTCTACGGATGTTATTCTCCACAGAAAACATCTGAAATTAATTTTACCATATTATCCATTGGTAGTTTGAGATAAGGGATAAAATGGGAATTACATTTAAAAAATAAAATCATCAAGCAGAGTTCTGTAACAGATGTAGCAGTACAAGACCAGGCTCATTTTTCATAATGTACTGAGAAGCTGTCACTTTTAAACAAATCTGATTCTTACATAAGCGGCTGATGTTAATTTTGCCACGTTTCAGTGATATGGTGGGCTGCCAAGTAAATAGTGAGGTGCCAATATTCATTTAACTTTCTTTGCAGAAAGCTCTGCTGATAAGGCATGGCAATGCCTTATTGTATATAACAAGATGTGACAGCTCGTTACCATTGCCCACACTCTTCTGAGTCTAGGTGTATTATAAACTATATAAAGTTAATTATGCACAAATTTCCGTCACCTAGTATAACATGTAAAAAAAACTATTGAATTAAAAAAGTGCATATTGAGATTTTGCACATTTAGCCTGTGTTGCTGCTCTATGCAGGGCCAATTGCAGGCCTTTTAATGAGGGGTTTCCAAGTGCAGTGGTGCCCACAATTGAGATTGTAAAATTCCCCTAATTATGCTGCCAACCATCTACAGTAGTGTTCAAAAAAATAGCAGTCTAACATCAGTAACCTGATAAATCAATGTTTTTTGTAGAAGTGATATTTCTACATAGCAAATAATTTACTTGTAAGTGTAGTAGAGAAAAAACAGAGCCAAAAATTAGGACATGCGTGCCGCTCATTCTGAGGAATTGAATCATTAACCCCTTAAGGACGCAGCCACTTTTGGACCTTATGACACAGCCTCATTTTTTTAAATCTGACGTATGTTACTATACGTGGTAATATCTTGGGAATGCTTTTACCTATCCAAGCGATTCTGAGATGCTCCCCTTAAAGTATTCAAAACAGCATTTAGAAAGTTTCTTAACCCTTTATGCGTTTCACAGGAATGAAAGCAAAGTGGAAAGGAAATTTGCAAATTTCATTTTTTTTGCAGAAATTCCATTTTAATCCATTTTTCCTGTAATACTGAAGGTTTTTACCAGAGAAACACAACCGAATATTTATTGCCCTGATTCTGAAGTTTTTAGAAATATCCCACATGTGGCCCTAGTGCGCTACTGGACTGAAACAAAAGCCCCAGAAGCAAAGGAGTACCTAGTGGATTCTAGGGCCTTCCTTTTCTTAAATTATATTTCAGGCACCATGTCAGGTTAGACGAGGTCTTGTGGTGCAAAAATAAAGGAAACACCCCAAAAAAGACCCCATTTTGGAAACTACACCCCTTGAGGAATTCATCTAGGGGTGGAGTGAGAATTTTGACTCCACAGGTGTTTCATAGATTTCATTAGAATTGGGCAGTGAAAATGAAAAATTACATTATTTTCCAATAAGAAGTAGCTTTACCTCAAATTTATTTTATTTTTTTCAACAAATAAATGAGGAAAAGCACCCCAACATTTGTAAAGCAAATTCTCCAGAGTATGGAAATACCAAACATGTGGTCATAAACTGCTGTTTGGGCAAGCGGCAGGAAGGCATGCCATTTAGCTTTTGGAGTGCTGGATTGATTTCTCTGCAGCATGTCAAATTTGTAAAGGTACCAGTGCAGTGGAAACCCCCCAAAAGTGACTCAATTTGGGAAACTACACCCCTCAAGGAATTTTTCAAGTGGTATAGTGAGCATTTTGACCCCACAGGTGTTTCATACATGGGCAGTAAAAAAAAAAAAAAGTGATTTTTTTCAAAGAAAATGTTGCTTTAGCCCCAAATTCATAATTTTCACAAGGGGTTAAAGGAGAAAAAGCACCCACAGTTTCTTACGCAATTTCTCCTGAATACGGCAATACCCCATTTGTGGAGATAAACTGCTTTTTGAGCACGTGGCGGGGCTCAGAAGGTAAAGAGCACCCTGCAACATCTGAGGCCTACTACGATGGCATTTACTGCCTGTGTCATGAAAACAGAGGCTCTGGGGTGTCAAAACATTAGAAACCCAGAAAAGTGACCCCATTTAGGAAACTAAAACCCTCAAAGAATTCATCTAGCGGTATAGTGAGAAGATTTAGATTGTAATGTAACACCTTTCAAGGTATTCATCTAGGGGTATAGTGAGAATTTTTAATTTGTGAAGTGACAACCCTCTGGGTATTCATCTAGGGGTATAATAAGAAATACTTTAATTTTAGTAAATAAGGACGACAACCTGGAAAACCCACAATGGAGGGAGAGGGAATGGTAGGTCCCACTACCAACCTACCCACCATTCCATAAAATCCAGCCCAAAAAATAAATCAAAGGCCTCAGCAAAAAAAGATTTGCTGAGACAACCAATCTCATTTGGATTTATTCCTCTCACCCTGATTTGCAACCTAGGTGAGAAAGACACTCCCTCGGATATAGTGAGAATTTTTAGTTTTGTTTTAGGTGTTTTTTTTACAAATTTTAAATGATCAAATTTTAAATGGGGCTGGTCAGTAAAAAAATTAATAATTGGTCATGGCCAATATGGGAGACAGAAAAGGTGAATGAAGAATAAATAAATTAAAAATCCAAGGAGGTATGATATATTTTGAAATATTGTTTCATGCACAGGCCGGGATTTGTGGGACACGTCTCACAATGGTATGTGGTGTCCTTACGAATGCCTCGCTTGGCGCACACACAGCATTTTTTTTGGCGCTTCTGTTTTTTTTCAGTGGGGGGGATTTCTGTGGTTAAATGCTGACCGGCAATTATCCTGCTGACGGAAGAACCGGATGAACTGCACTCCCCTTCCTGGTCACCAAATATCAGGGACTTGATGACCTTTTCATGAAATTGCAGGAACGTATCCCCACTGCCGGCGTATCTGTAGAAGACAAAGGCGTTGTATGCTGCCATCTGTGTAAGATGCACAGACAGCTCTTTATACTATACTTTGGTCTTGCGCATGGCGCTGTATGGTTTTATAACCTGGTAAGAAAGGTCAACGCCACCCATATATTTGTTGTACTCCTGTACACAATATGGTTTGGGAACTTGGGTGGTGGATCCGCATACAGGGACAAGGCTGCCTCTGCTGTCGTGAATGCTGGTCAGTACAAGGACGTCCCTCTTATCCTTATACTTCAGGAGCAGCAGATCGTCGCTGCAGACAGCTCTGCTCTCTCTTAATTTTAGTATCTGACCAAGCAAAGTTTTGGGGAGGCCCTTCTGATTTTTGAGGATTGTTCCGCACGCCAAAGTGGATCTGGACGAGAGAACTTTTAACAATGGGACACTATTGTAAAAGTTGTCCAGATAAAGATGATATCTTTTACCAAGTAAAGGATGGATAAGATCCCATACGATCTTTCCACTAATTCCTAGGAAGGGGGGCATTCTGGGGGGATCTATATGGGAGTCTTTCCCCTCATAAACCCTAAAAGAGTAGGTGTAACCGGTGGCACTTTCACATAGCTTGTAGAGTTTTATGCCGTAACGGGCTCTTTTATTGGGTAGATACTGCCTGAAGTGCAGTCCACCCTTGAAGCTCACTAGTGATTCATCCACCTAAATATTTTGTTGGGGGATATAAACTTGGGAAAAAATTTGGGAGTAGTGGGCAATCAATGGTCTTATTTTATATAGCCTATCAAAATTTGGGTCCTGTGGGGGTGGGCACTGACTATTGTCATTATAATGCAGGAACTTTAGGATGGTTTAGAATCGCTTCCTTGTCATTACTGTGCGGTACAGGGGGGTGTTATATAAAATATCAGGGGACCAATAGTCTCTAATACTGGCCTTCTTTATGAGACCAAAACTTAAAAATAAGCCCCAAAACGTCCGCAATTCCACTGGTTTTGTGGGGGTCCAATTTTGGCTTCTCCCATAAAAAAAGTCGGGGTTCTGGGCGATAAACTGTTCCGCATAGATGTTGGTCTGCTGGACAATTAAATCTAAAAGGGCATCTGAAAAAAAAACTTTAAAATAATCAATGGGGCTGAAACCCGTAGTTTCAATTTGAATGGCTGAGGGGGCTGTAAATTCAGGCACCTGGGGGGTATAATTGTCCGCAGCTTCCCATGTCAGCTCAGGCAGAGCAGGACCTACGGCTCTTCTGCGCCGACTGGGGGGTGCAGATTCAGAGTCACTGGATGCAGATGATGAAAGCACGAACTGTGCTTCACCTTCACTCGTGCTGTCCGTATCGGAACACAGCATTTCATATGCTTCCTCGGCTGTGAATACTCTTTTGGCCATACTAACTAACTCTTGCTACCTAACTAACGAACAAAATTTTTGGAACTTTTAAAAAAAATAAATAAGCTGCTACTCTCAACTGTGGAAATGAGAACAGACCAGCGACCCTGCTGTATTCAATTAGTAAGGGTACCCTACATACCAGGGGAAAAACTAAATGAGACATGGCATTGCTACCTAACAGTGAACTCGGGCAGTGGGCAATCTAGGGACACAGCAGGGTGATGGCGACCAGGTACTGCGACAAGTGATAGATGGGCACAGATCACAGCACGGCAGAAGGACACTGTGGGGGACTGAAATGCTATAATTTATATATATATATATATATATATATATATATATATATATATAATTTATTTTTTTTGCTTAACCAGTGGGCACCAAAGGGGGTGATCCCTGGTTAGTGGGCACAAAAGGTGCAGATCGCTGTTTTTTTCCCCCCACAATCTTCACTGTATTTGTACTTGCTTCCGACTCTGACAAGCTCTCTGACAGGAGTGAGCTTGTCAGAGCCGGAGATGCTGGCAAAACAAGTCTCCTGCGCTGTGATTTGCCTGTCAGTACTGACTGGCCAATCACAGCTCGTGCCGACACGGGACCACTCTGATTGGTCCTGTGCCGCGAGTCCTGCTCGGCAACGGTCTATGACTGTCTGTTGACATGGTGACAGTTTGAAGATTGGGCGTAACTGTACGGACGTACAGTCACGGCCAATCGCGGGAAGGGGTTAATTGAAAGGTGCTTGTTCAAAATAATAGCAGTGAGGAGTCAAATTGGTAAAGTCATTCATTCTGGGGAATAACAGGTGTCAATTTTGGCCCTTATTTAAGGTAGGAGGGTAGAAAATGTTGCACATGTTGGTTATAGTGCATTTCCTTCTGAAATACTGGGGAAAATAGGTCGTTCCAGACATTGTGCTGATGAAAAACGTACTCAGATTAAGAAGTTGACTGATTGGATAGGGAAAAACATATAGAGAAGTGCAGCAAATTATAGGCTGCTCAGCTAAAATGATCGCAAATGTCTTGAAGTGGCGACCAAAACCTGAAAGACGCGGAAGGAAGCAGGGAATTACTGTTCGAATAGATCAAAGAATAGCGAAAATGGCAACAGCTCAGCTAATGATCATCCCCAGAAAGATCAAAGAAGATCTGAAGTTACCAGTAAGTACTGCTAATATCAGAAGACGAATAAGTGAAGTTACCAGCAAGAAATCCCCGCAAAGTCCCGTTGTTGAAAAAAAAGACATGTCCTGAATAGGTTAAAATTTGCCAAGTAACACATTGACTGGCTCAAAGAGAAATGGTGCAACATTTTGTGGACTGATAAAATGAAAATTGTTCTTTTTGGGTCTAGTGGCCTCAGACAGTATGTCAGATGACCCCCGAGCACTGAATTCAAGCCACAGTACACTGTGAAGACAGTAAAGCATGGTGCTGTAAAAATCATGATATGGGGATGTTTCTCATACCATGGTGTTGGGCCTATTTATCACATACAAGGATCATGGATCAGTTTGAATATACCAAAATATTTAAGGAGATCGTGTTGCCCTATGCCGAAGAAGAAATGCCCTTGAAATGGGTGTTTCAACACGACAATGACTCAAAACACAAAGTAAGCGAACAACATCTTGGTTACAGACAATCAGGATTGAGGTAATGGAGTGACCAGCCCAATCCCCTGACCCCAATCCCATATAGAACTTGTGGGGTGACATAAAAAATGCGGTTTATGAGGCAAAACCCAAAAATGCAGAACTTTGGAATGTCGTCCAATCTCCCTGGACTGGATACCTGTTCAGGGGGGCCAGAAGTTGGTCGACTCCATGCAACACAGATGTCAAGCAGTTCTCAGAAACAATGGTTATGCCACTAAATATTAGTTCAGTAAAGTGAAATCAAACATTTTTTCAGTTTATACATTACATTTTTGAGTTTTTAAAGAAAAATGCTGGCACTGCTATGTTTTTGAACAGCCTAATATTCATGTTTATTTACTTTCTGTAAAGGATTAACACAAACTGGATACATTTTGTTATTGTATTGATTTGGAATTGAATGTGTAATATTTCCAGTGCATTTGCATAAATAAAAATTATAATGATTTTGCACTTTATTTGCTTTTTCTAACTCCCTGCTATTTTTTTGCACACTACCGTATATAATTTCTATTCCACATTTTTACAGGTGGCCCTATTCCTGAAATCTTTCTGGTGGTCTAGAGTGGTTTAGCGATTAATACTTAAAACCTCTGGTAGTCTAAGATAATGAAAGAGTTATTGATATACATTATACATGGTGGTCTAGGGTGGTTTTGGGTCAGTATCTAATATCCCTGCACGTCTACAGCGGTTTAGTGGTTAACACTTCTTATGATATAATTACAGTATATGACTATTATTGAGATGTCTACGGAAGGAAAGTGTGTCTATAATTTCATTGCATTTAATCTAAATAGGTCAAGAATTCTTAGGGGTTGAAGCTCCAGTTTTCTAAAACAGAGATCCAAATCTCCTGCTTCCCTTCACACAGCCACAGAGTTACATGATAAAATTCTGTCTATGTGCAGCTGCTGCTAAAGGGAAGCGCACTGCACAGGGATTTATATAGCTCCCATTGTACTCAATAATAAATTCATATGTAAGTGAGCTATATGCAGCATAAAGAATTAAGAGCCCTTAAAGGTTTATTAGGCGCATATGGATGTCATAAAGTGGGGGCCCCCACTTGCAACCCTCCTCTGTGTGCCAGAACAGGGAGCTGCTCTATAAGATCGGATCCCACTCTGGTAGAAAAGTCACATCCTGGCATTACATGGATGGCAGTTCAATTGAATGGAAGGCATGTAAAGATACATTTACCCCAGCGATAAAGATTGTTCAGCTGATCACTACGCTAGGTTCTTTTTGTAAAGGAGTTGCCTTCATGAGACAACCCCTTTAACTCTGTTTTCTCCTGAACTGCTCAGAAGAGGGTTTCCAGGTACTAGGAAACCCCTCCTATGTGCCCCCCTGCTGGGGACCAGATGGTAAGGCGGCCAGCATGCAGGTGGAGTGGTCCACTCAGTAATGGAAGCTCTTCTGTGTAGCATATTAGTGCAGCATGGGACCCGTAGTCTGAGATGAGAAGTAAGGTGGCTAATTATATAGATGTCAGCCAGTTCATTACTATAAATACAGTACATGTATGTTTTCTATAGAAATGAGTGCCAATATAGACAGCTGCAGTCTCGCCAGATTTTAGGGACTGAAGTCGAAGTGTAACTAACTTTGTAATGAAGCTACATAAAACCCTTACTTGTAATATAGTGAGAGATAATAAACTCAAAGGACCGAGACACAAGAACAGTTCTAGGCATAGAATTAGGTCATGTCAAATATCTACTATTATGTGAGACTTTTCTATGACCTTTCCAATGAAAACTTTTCTTTAATGGGAAAATAAAAGCTGTTCATTATTCCCATTATCTCTCCATTTACAAAGTTGCATCGATAAGACTTGAGGAGCGTTAGAGTTCTCATATAAGAAATTGAAAGGTCGTTTCATGCAATATGTATTGTGGGTTCAGACAGCGTACAGGTAGTAGTAGCTTCATAAAAAAAATACCATATTGCCTTTTCAAGACACTGACAAATCAATGAGGTATGGCAGAAGATTGTGAGGAACCAGGATTAGAAACTCTTTATTTCCTGCTGGCTTCATATCCACATCTCCAGTGGAACTTGCAATGACCCCCATGGGACTGTATTGTCCACCATGGGACTGTATTGTCCTGCTGGCATCCCTTACGGAAATCTCTGAATGAGACCTAAAAGAGTCCTTGCCATTTTGGTTAAAATGGCGCAAGTTGGGCCAAATTTTTCACATTTAAAATTTATTTGGTGAAACTCAATGGACACTTTTCTCTTCTTTTGCCACCTCCTGGGCGGAATTTATATATCCGCCAATACTTTGCGCCTAAAAATTGTATACCTCTAAGAAATTTGGTGCATTTTGCAACTCTACTTTTCCATGCCTTCTGCTAGACGCCTTTCAAAATTGTCGAGGTTAGCGCAAAAAAAAATAAATTTTTTTTTGTGTAGACCATGTATTCCTTTTTCTTGTCATAATTAATGTTCAAATTTGTTCGTTTCTTGAGCATTTTGTTCCTGAGAACTTGCTATGCTACAGGTATTTGCGGAGGAAAACAACAAATGCTTTGTCAATGTTTTATCTGTCTGCAAGAGAAATCCAACCCACGTCAGCAAAATGACAATGCTTAGAGGTTTACGGCATGGCAGAATGATTGAGATGTCAGTTGAATTTACTATTTTGTTGTTCCACTAACAACCAAATATCAGTCGTGTAGTTTTGATACATTTTCCTTCCTTGTGAACACCCCGAAACAGCAAAATATTGCGTGGTATTTCTTAAAGAGAACATGTCACTTGATTTTAGGGCAAACTGACCATCTTGGCATTTTGGCTAAAAAGGAGTGTACAGCGTAGCACATTACTAGGGAATAGTCTCGAGATCTAGTGGCAGAGTGCGCAGATGAAATTGCGGCCTGTACACCTTCACTGCGCAAGCGCCGGATGCCACTGGATTTATCTCAGGACGACTCACTGCTAACAAACAGACAGAAAGCGCTGTATTACAACTTCTTTTTACCATTGATGACTGATGTGCACCACTCGGGCCCCAGGATAACGTTCAGGCACGAGTGCTCATGTATGCTATGTGCTCTGCCCAGTAAAGTATAAGAAACAGAAGAGCTACTCCGCTATGGTGGCATTTTGGCATCTTCCCAATCTCCCACCCCCAAAAGTTTATGTTTATGTATGTTTTGTTTTTTTTCTTCTAATGTTTCTTGTCAGAGTTCCATTTGTGCCATACATTAAAGATGTGTGTGTGCCCACCCTTGACCTGGCTGAATGTGATGTGCGGCCAGATGATGAAGTCTATTGCCGCATTTGAGGCCCCTACAATATGTTGGGTTGACAACCACTGATATAAATGCAGCACTATTAATAACTAAACATTTTATGTATAAAAGTCATATCAGAGGAAGTTTTCCACGGCTTCTAACCTTTTGAAAATGTTGATAATGAGGTACATTATATAGGTATACATGGCCTCTATACTGTGTGCCGAGATTTGGTAACAACTCACAATTGGAAACCGCTTCAATCTATACAAATCAATTAAAATACTTCTAGCCTTTTATTGCAGGGTATAAAATTGGTGTCGAGGCAAGATCCATGCAGCCACCAGTTCAGAGGCAAGAGCAATGATTACAGTAACAGGCAATGTGCTTCCAAATGACAGTCATCGTTCTAAAGCACATATTGTCATATACAGTACTGTGCAAAAGTTTTGGGCAGTTGTGGAAAAATAGTGCAAAGTAAGAATGCTTTCAAAAATAGAAGTGTTACGTTTTTTTTTTTTTATCAATTAACAAAATGCAAAGTGAATGAACAGAAGATAAATTTAAATCAAATCAATATTTGGTGTGACCACCGTTTGCTTTACCGTAAAAAAAAACAAAACAAAGATCAACTGTGCAAAGTTTACAATGCTGGTGACATTTATATAAGATGCTTTGGTACAAGATCGACATTACCCCAAAAGCTTTTCTTGTATTACTGCTTGACTTTAATTATGGCACTTTACTGTTTGACTTCATTTATGGCTGGTTCATAAATATACACTAAAGAACTATCATGACAGATACTCTTTACCACAATATAAGAAATATTAAATTATATTAATACTTTTCTAAGGATAAATGCGTTCCTTGGAAACTTCCATTTTCTCTACCAGGGAAGATGCATTAAATATAATTCACACACCTATGGAGAGACTAGTTCACACTAGTTTTTTTTAGTTCAGTGTTTCTCAATGTTTCTACATTATGAACCATTTACTCAAATCAAATCAAAGTATCACCAAGGCCGTGATTATACACTGTGCTGCACTTAAAGGAGAATTCACAGTCCTCATAATAAGACATGGTGTGTACAGACTGTTGTACAAGTACGACAGGAACATAACTGTAATGCAAATGAAAGGACCTATTAGTGGAACCCATTTCTTTCCATACGATTCAATATATGATCTGTTATTAGTTTGCATCGGTTTTGTTACAATGCTTTTTTTAAGGGAATAAAAAAAAAGCAAAAAAAAAAAAACCAACAAAACTAATGACCTAGTAAACAATTATAATAATTAGAGATGAGCGAACTTATGAAAAGTTCGGTTGGTTCGCCGAATTTCTTGAAAAAGTTTGATTCAGACCGAACCTGTAATTCAAGAAAGCCCATAAAAATCGTGTATGGAGCTCCCGTAATGACGGGTGGCTACATGTGTGCACCCGGCATTACGGCAGCGTTGCTAGGCGACGTCAGTAAATAGTCACTGTCCAGGGTGCTCAAAGAGTTAACTGATCAGCAGTAACTCTTTCAGCATCCTGGACAGCGAATTCCGATCACAATATAGAGCAACCTGTAAAAAAAAAAAAAAAAAAAAGAAGTTCGTATTTACCGATAACTTCCTTCTTCTTCCTCTAGTCCGGCCTCCCGGCTGTTGCCTTGGTGACGCGTCCCTCTCGACATCCGGCCCGACATCCCTGGATGACGTTTCAGCCAATGTGACCGCTGCAGCCAATCACAGGCCAATCACATGCTGCAGCGGTCACATGGACTGCCGCGTCATCCAGGGAGGTCGGGCTGGATGTCAAGAGAGGGACGCGTCACCGTTGCCTTGGCGACGCGTCCCTCTTTCGGCATCCAGCCCGACCTCCCTGGATGACGTTTCAGCCAATGTGACCGCTGCAGCCAATCACAGGCCAATCACATGCTGCAGCGGTCACATGGACTGCCGCATCATCCAGGGAGGTCGGGCTGGATGTCAAGAGAGGGACGCGTCACCGTTGCCTTGGTGACGCGTCCCTCTTTCAGCATCCAGCCCGACCTCCCTGGATGACGTTTCAGCCAATGTGACCGCTGCAGCCAATCACATGCTGCAGCGGTCACATGGACTGCCGCGTCATCCAGGGAGGTCGGGCTGGATGTCAAGAGAGGGACGCGTCACCGTTGCCTTAGTGACACGTCCCTCTTTCGGCATCCAGCCCGACCTCCCTGGATGACGCGGCAGTCAATGTGACCGCTGCAGCCTGTGATTGGCTGCAGCGGTCACTTGGACTGAATCGTCATCCCGGGAGGTCGGACTGGAGGAAGAAGCAGGGAGTTATCGGTAAGTAGGAACTTCTATTTTTTTTTTACACGTTGATGTATATTGTGATCGGAAGTCACTGTCCAGGGTGCTGAAACAGTTACTGCCGATCGCTTAACTCTTTCAGCACCCTGGACAGTGACTATCTCCTGACGTAGCGTACCGGAAAATCAGTGACTCAAAACGTTTCGGCCGAACCCGGTGAAGTTCGGATTCGCTGCGAACCGAACTTTTCACGATGTTCGGACCGAAACCGGGTTCGGTTGTCCCCTTTCGCTCATCTCTAATAATAATGCAATAGAGGTGGGGGATTTAGGGAGGAGATCTCAGCTCACCTATGAGCAATAATTTTATGGCTGCCCCACAATGAAATCGATGCAGGAATGGACAGCTTAGGCTCCATTCACATTTTCATCGGAGGCTCAGTTTAGAGCCACCGTTGTAGATTATCAGATTTGATGCGTGCAGTGCTATTTTTCCGTCAAAACGATGGACGCCATGACGGAACCCAGATGTACCCCATTGTAAGTCAATGAGGACCATTACGCGCCATTGTACGACAGATTCCGACAGAGTGTCTTGACTGTTATTAACGGACGCAGATGTGAACAGAGCCTTAGTTAAGGGGTTAATTTTTATTCTACCCTAAACAATCATAACGATAGAAAAAAATTGAAAACCTAAATCTTTGAGCATTTTTTTCCCCAACAGACTAAATAATGGTTGAAATACGAAATGTATTATCTGAATTAATTCTTTTATTTGTTTTTATCTGTTTTGATCTATTTAAGACTAAAATCATGCCCCTAAAGGAATACAAGTGTGAACGTAGCCTAGCGAAGAAAACGGATTTCAGTGTATGCACAGCAAACACATTTAAAATGCCCAGGGGACCAATGGAACACTCATTTATTGATTTTACATAATCATTTTAACAAGCCAGACTCTTCTGCATTGTTATCCGGTAGCTTTTTTTTGGGCCACTGCAGCCAAATGCTGTACCATTATTAATAGATTTTATGTACAACAGAAGGATGTGACAGATGAACACAGACCTATCACACAGAATTTTCAGGATTACTGCAATGCAACTAAATAATTAGGATTTGCTGGCTTTCTCTGCAAGATAACAAGGATTTCACACAATCTACTCAAAGCAGTGTTACGCGATGTGAATCAGACATGAAAAGTTACTATTATATTTACATATAATGTTATTAACGGCAAGAAGGGAAGTTAATCAAGACTGATATTTTATTTCCTTTGCATAGATTTTCTAATATGATTGTCCATTACAGTTAGAAAAGTCATCAGCAATGAGAAGGCCTGTAAGAGTATGTTCAGACGGCCTATTTTCAGACGTAATTCGGGCGTTTCACGCCTCTAAGTCTGAAAAAACACCCCGAATACGCCTAACAAACATCTGCCCATTGCCTTCAACGAGAATTACGATGTTCTGTTCCCACGAGCCTTTATTTTACGCGTCACAGTCAAAATACGGCGTGTAAAATGACGGCTCGTCAAAAGCGCAAGACACTTCTTGGGACGTTTTTGGAGGCGTTTCTCATGGACTCCATTGAAAAACAGCTCCAAAAACGTCCGGCGAAAAACGCGAGTTGTTAAAAAAAAAGTCTGAAAATCAGGAGCTGTTTTTGCCTGAAAACAGCTTAGTATTTTCAGACGTTTTTGCTCACTGCGTGTGAACATACCCTAATACAGAACGGGCAGTTAATACCTTTCACTGTACTATATGTATGTAGATAATAACAGATTTGGCACTAAAAACAAATTCAAAGTTTTACACTTTGTTTAAGTAAGATGTAACCAAAAAAAGTCTCCCTTCACATCACGTTATTGCCATATGTTTAATGTAAACGGCAGAAAAAGCTCTAGACATATATGATAAACGGAGGCTGTGATGGATACCCAACAGATGTTGTATGGAATAGCGGTGTTTACTACACTACTCCATAACTTTTTGGCATCCCTTTTGGCCTCCGTCGGTCTGCTGTAACCCTATAGACACGTTTAGCTGGAGATTTCCTGGCGTACACGCTAAACAAACATCACAATGATGTTTACATGGCCTAAGAAACCATGTAGCTGTACACCGAAGGTCACTACAACTGATAAGACCTCTCGGTTAGGAAGGCAATAGAAAACTGACTGCATTGGCTTGTCTGTTATGTTAGTGTGTGTAGCTGGAAAAGTAACCGAATAATTATTATACAAATGTTGTAACGTCTGGATTGTGTAAAAGTAAATCTGCAGACACAGTATTCCTGTTCTCCTTTTCTTCATCATAAACGGAAACGATCCTATTAAAATAGAGAAGAGACGTATTTCCTTGTGGCAGGAGGGCAGATCTCCGAAACAGTCTAACTTAGAAAATAACTGAAGTTAACTCACAAGTGAGAACATCTGTCCTGAGAATGTCGAAGAAGTTATCTGGCTATTTGGAACATGGGTCTCAACTATATGTACAGTCAAATGAAATACTGATACGGACACTCTCACAAGTGAAAGACAGTCCTTAATTAGAACTGACATTTAACACCATCTGTGTCTTCGTAATAACTGTACAATCAAAAGTATTATTCTTTAACCAAATCAAGAGTGATTGTAAAATATGTCTCAACAACAGAAAGTCTTACAATGGATAGATCATTAGTATTACATCACAGTATAAAATATGATAAAGAACCACAATGAGATTTTGTTCTACAATACAAGTTGCCAGTTGTACCAGGAATGGTATTCGTTGGCTTTGGCAATAAATTGACAGCCAGGCCTACCTCAGCTAATCTGATCAAACATTGACTTTTTGACCAAAGCTAAATATTGAGTTTTCAGTGATATGATAATATTAATAAGGTGTACACTTTAAATTGTCTTGGATAGATTTGTGGTATCCACCGATTATTACAGGATAGTTACACTGAAAACGAAATATTTAGCTTTGGTGAAGAAGTCATAGTTTGATCAGTGTTCGCTAATGTGCGTTTCGCATGGCTGTGAATCTATTACCAGAACCATTCTCATACCACTCCTGGTCCTGTGCTATTGCTACAAATGATGCCACTAGCAGGAGCCAAAAATAACAAATGAAGATTACAATCAGATAGGCTTGTGATATAGCACTCTAAGCTGACTTTTCCATTTTGAGTTGACTCAAAATTGGACTTCAGTGCATGTTGAGGATCCTAGTAGAATCGGCACTCTGATATAGGCATCCGTCACCTGACTAGCAGATCCTGAGAGCCTAGAATTTCCTGACACTCAATACGCAAAGACTAAGTCAACGAAGTACGAGTTTTATATGGCAGACACATGTACAGTACATTAAAATGACGGAGGATCTATTGCTATGAATCTAATGTGCGGGGGAGGGTAAAGAGGTGGATTCCAACATCTAATTCTTTCAAGCAACACTCCAAGAAAACTTCTGGTTGTGTAGTTTATCATTACTAAAACCTTCTTCTAAATAAGCATTGCTCGTTTTCTTAGTATGTAGGCTGTAAAAGAAAGGGCTTTATAATACAGTTGACTGAGCTAGGATGTAGGCCAAGTAGACTTGTTTAGTTCTAAAAAAAGGAGATACTACATTAGATCTGTGCTGTATCTCTTACATAAAGCGCATAGAAAAAGCGACTACACGGTTCAAAGCAGAACACCTTCTGTGTCAATGTAATATAGATGTTTCTCATGAGTTTAATAGTGATTCGTATCCTCCATTCCAACTATATCAGGAATTGTATTGACTTTATAAGAAATAAAAGATGATACAAGCCATACAATAGTATTACAGTCCATTATTGAGTGTCAGAGTGATGCAGATCCCTGGGGTAATTGTATTCCTGAAGAAAACATTTCCATCTAGGAAACAACAATTCCATCCTATCTCTGAACAGGGGTCTGCACATAATTTAGCACCAGAGAGCACCTGAAGGCGTACACGATATAATGGAGCAATACAATTCACAGGACATTCAGCAAAAAGCAAATTCTCTTGTACTTTTATGCACTCTTTCACATCATTGCAATGGCCTAAGGATAAACTACTATCATGTTATTAGGCAAGTTTATACTGCTTTTTTACTTATTCAGTATTTTTATATCTTAAAGTGGTATTACCTCAATGCCACAGAACGATACACGTCCAGAAAAAAATAACTCCTTTTAAATTCATATCCCCAACATAAGGAAGGTCATTTTTCTTTTTAAGTCGAGCCATGTTTTTGCAGAACGTGTTCAGAAGACTTGTTTCTGTTACAGGGCCCACAGAAGTGGTGACTGTCACAGGGCCTACAGATGATGGTGTGTTGCCAACAGATTAGGCGTAGGTCTGAATGAGATTTCCTATTAGCGTTGGCCAGGTTCCAGGATTAGCATAGGTCAGGGAAGACGTTCAATCAGCAGACGATCGTCACGGTAAACAGGCAAAAAGTCAGGGCAGGCGGCAGACCGGGACGATCAAGTTCAAGCAAGATAAGTAACCGGAAACCCAATAGTAATCACAGGGGTATAGGACAAGTTAGACAAAGAAACTGAACGGCAAGGAGCAATGGGGAGGCAAGGAGCAATTAAGTTAATTTGGCACACGCTGGCCCTTTTAAAAGGGAAGTGTCAGCATGTGCGCACTAGTGGCCGCCAGGGGAGCTGAAGCAGCATGGTGCTGGGGCAGACCAGCAGGACAGAGTGGTAAGAGGCGCAACGTCGGCCAGGGACAAGAGGATGCCGGTGACTTGTAAGTATATGGCAGCAACAGCCGCCATTACAGTTTCATACTATACAGGGATTACATAAAGCGAAACCTTCTTCTTCCCTTTTCCCTTCCCTTGGTTGAACTTGATGGACATGTGTCTTTTTTTCAGCCGTACTAACTATGTAACTATGAAGCAACATTTTTTTTCCAACAAAGTTGAAACAAGCAAGTCATGTGAAGTGTCAAACAAAATTACTATAAATATCAAAACGAATACGTTTTTGTGGGACAACTCCACTATATGTTTGATCATGCCCCTATCCACCTTACATCTCCAGCAATTGTCCGAGTGTAAAGGGAACATACTCTTAAAACTACATTCACACGAATGTGTCGTATTTGCATGCACAAAAAAGGACCGTATTTCCTGCATTTCATGTCTGTGTGGTATCAGTGTGCGCTCCGCGCGGCATCAGTGTGCTTTGCGTGTGGTATCTGTTTTTCACGTCCGTGATTATCCTCTGTAAGCACTTCCTTTCTTTATTTATTAATTTTATTTCTCTGCGTTTATTTAGCAACTGATGCGTGAAACATGGACATTGCACAAATGTGTTTTTCACGCACCCATAGACTTCAATTGGCAACAAGGTCCGCAAACACGGACCAATATAGGACATGCAGTGATTTTCACGCAACGGACACACGCTGAGTGAAAAATCACGCATGTCTGAATAACCCTATTTATTTGCATAGTTGCGTGTGTTGTCCAATATTTCAACGGACAGCACACGGACGAGGAACACGCTCCTTTGAATGAGCCCATATCTCACTGGAGTACTGTACAATCTGGAATTTTTTTTAAAACTGTTCTCTTGGATTTTACAAGACAAGGAACATTAACATTTTTGAAGTTGTTGAAAAGCCTAATCCCACTCAGCATTATGTAACGCGTAACTCTTTTTCCCCAAGACAACGTAAATTAGGGGCGTGGGAGAGTCATCACTCCCTCCAGTAACAACCCATAGAGAACCAAGACTAGGTGGGATGACGATTTAGAACAAACCCATAAGCCTTCAAAAGGCATCAACGGTCTTGCCAGGTCACCCAAAGGGGCAGAAATTGGACCAAACTTTGTAACTGATCATAAACATATGTGATAACTGTGCCCCGTCCTACATGTGGTACCCTAGAATCTCAAGTGTGTGAGAGCCTGGGTGAACACAAGGGTTGTCAAAGATAGGTGGGAGAAGGATCTGGAGGACCAACGATTTTTAGAGTTGCGCAGCTTTTATCCCAGAATATGAGTAGTTATGATAACTAGGATGGAAAGGTAGAAATGCTTCCTCTAGCCAGAATACTTATCTGGAAGGAGTGGGAGATAACGATTATATAAACTCCACCCATAATTTGAATTCGGTAGCATATTGTAAGCTCAGGATCCAGGTGAGCAAGAAGGCCTTATGATATAGTATGAAGTCCCTAGTTCCCCTGCCTTCCAATACCAAATACCTAGCCAAGGTTTTAAAGAATGATACTGAACTGCTATACCTATATATTTCCTGAAAGCAAACACCTGGCACATTGTGAAAATGTCACTCATCACTTTATACACCGAGGCACCATCATGCAATTTAGTGCTCTCAAAAACTAAGGCCCCATGCACACGACCGTGTTCGGTCCGTGTTATACGGTCCACATTTCCCGTACCCAACACAGGGCAGGGAGCCGGGCTCCTAGCATCATAGTTATGTACGATGCCAGGACTCACTGCCTCGCTGCGGGAAAGCTGCCCCGTACTGTTATCATGTTTTCAGCACGGGACAGTAGTTTCACGGGGAGGCAGTGACTCCTGGCATCGTACATAACTATGATGCTAGGAGCCCGGCTCCCTGCACAGTGTTCGGTCCGGGGAATGCGGCAGACATGTGCACCGTATATATCACGGACCGCACACGATCGTGTGCATGGGGCCTAAAACAGAGGTCATGCAATATTTGCCCATCATCCACAAATGTGTTGAAAATATATGCTGTAAACTGCAAACAGCTACAATACTAGTAAAATCGACATGTTTTGAGAGCGCACAACATACCGTGTATAAAAATACAACTTAAACATCTTTATACACACAGCCACTTTCACGCAACTTTGCATCAAATAGCGGTTATAAGCAAAAATCGCATGAAAATTCAACTTTGTGACTAAAATGTGTACTCAAGTAACTTCTTATGGAAAATAAACGTACTCTGCAAAGAACTGTAAGTTGATAAATACCACATGTCTACGTTCACAGATTTTGTGTAATAAAAGTAACGCCAAAACCACAGGAATGCACTAATTAATATTTTTTCATGTAAATTAAATTGGGGATGTTATAGGTATATCGTTTTTGATCCCCATATACAAACTCTAAGGCCGGATTCACACGAGTGTGTTTGGTCTGTGATATACGGTCCGTATGTCGGCGGCATTTCCCGGACCGAACACACTACAGGCAGCCGGGCACCTAGCATCATAGTTATCTGTGACGCTAGGAGTCCCTTCCTCTCCGCGGAACTACTGTCCCGTACTGTAAACATGATTACAGTACAGGACAGTTTTCCCGCAGCGAGGCAGTGACTCCTAGCATCGTACATAACTATGATGCTAGGAGCCCGGCTCCCTGCAATGAGTTCGGTCTGGGAAATGCGGCCGACATACGGACTGTATATAACACGAATCTGGCCTAAGGCTGTGTTCACAAGTCGTGGTCAAATTGCATTATTTTTTTAAAATGTGGCAAAACTCATCCATTTTGCCCCCATTGAAAGCATGAACACGGCCTTACCCTAATCACTAATTCCCCAAACTTAATGTAATGCACAAATTAATACAGATTTTTTTTTAGTGCAACTAGTTGTCCCCTTATTAAAAAAACAAAAACCTCTCTTCAATCTATCATAATCTATCACGTCGGATGAGCGAGGACACGCTGTGTGTCTGTGCACTGCCAGAAGCTGGGTGGTAACGAAGAGAAGTGGATGATGCTGATTCGTCAGCATCATACACTTCTATTCACAACGCCCAGCTAGTAAAACAAGTAAACACGCCCAGATGTACACACACAATACACGCCCAGTTGGACATAACTTTAAACACGCCCAGTTTTACATAAGAAAGGCTCATTTGCATAAATATAAAAATGGTCATAACTTGGCCAAAAATGCTCGTTTTTCAAAAAAACAAAACGTTACTGTTATCTACAGTGCAGCGCCGATCTGATGCAATAGGAGATAGGGGTTTGAAAATCTGGTGACAGAGCCTCTTTAACCAAAAACGTCTGAAAATACGGAGCTGTTTTCAGAGTAAGGCCTTATTTACACAAGCGTATTTCACGTCCGTGATAGGCGCATGAAAATTACGCACATCGCACGGACCTATGTAAATCAATGGGGCCATTCAGACATTGCGTGAAACTCACTGCATGTCCTATACTTGAGCGTTTTTTGTGCATCACACACCAATTGAAGTCAATGGGTGCGTGAAAATCACGGACATCACACGGACGCACATCCGTGTGCTGTGAGTGATTCGCGCAACATTTGCTCAAGAAATGGAGAAAAATAAAACCACCCCCTTCATTTCATTTTACAAACATCAAAAACACGTGACATAAGGATGCCATACGCGCAAAAATAACGCAGACACGCACGAAACACTGATGACACGCGTAACTGCAATGCGTGCAAAACGCTGTTTTTTACGCGCGCAAAACGCACACGTTCGCGTAAATAAGGCCTAAGGGTATGTTCACACGCAGTGTTATCAGACGTAATTCGGGCGTTTTACGCCTCGAATTACGCCTGAAAAAACGGCTCCATTACGCCTACAAACATCTGCCCTTTGCTTTCAATGGGTTTTACGGTGTTCTGTTCCCACGAAGTGCTATTTTAAGCGTCGCTGTCAAACTATCCCCGTCCCTTCCCGTAGCACCAACAATAAGGGTTTCTGTACAAGCTTGGCTGTCTCTTCTGTCAGTCACCTCTACCACCGTAAGGGGGGCCCCTTTTCCCTTGCCTTTAACTGTTCTTGAACTACTGATCCCAGTAGTTGAAGGTGCAGACATTGGTGGGGTGTGGTATCCATCATATTTCAGAGTTATACCATGGAGATAGCCTTAGATTATTTCCAGATCTTGTTGCCACATATCATGTACCATGTAGTGACTTGTTTAGATATGTTCAGATTGCATCTTATTTGGCTGCTTTTCTTACTACTACGATCTCTTTACCACGATTTATTTGCAATAATTTTTCTAACCCAAGGGGGACCTGAACTTTACTAAGTGTATATATGACTACCTAAACGGAGACGTGGAGATTGCTAAGAGGGCTCATTTTCTAGGTTGGGAGCGGGACTTCGGAAGGACGTTTACTGTTGAGCAATGGGCTGCGGCAATCAAGTGGACTATGAAGTCCTGCTTATGTATGAATCTATTGGAAGTCTACCATAAAATGTTGATGAGATGGTACTATACACCTTCCAAGCTAGCCAGAATCTTTCCCCATTCGTCAGCCTTGTGTTGGAGAGGATGTGACCAGATAGGTTCTCTTTATCATATTTTTTGGAATTGCCCTCTTATATTAACGTTGTGGGAGGATGTGTTTCAACTTCTCTCTTCAGTGCTGGGTACTCCTATCATAAAAGATTCGACTTTAGCTCTCCTATCGTTGGGAATCGATAGGAAAAGTGTCTAACCATTGTGTCTATGAACGCCTATTTTATCTAAGTCACAGATATGTTTTCTTTTCTAATGTATGGAGCCCATGGTTGCGTCGTTTTGTGGACTGTAGAAACCAATTACCTATGACAGCCTAATTTTTCTCTCCCCTCCCTTCCTCTCCTCACCTTTTTTAACTTTTGATAAGAAAGAACATTTTTTGTATTTATCACTTGAACGGTTGCACATTTTATTGGATATCATATTGCTCTGACTTTGTTCACTGTGTATGACTTATAATGTACTATATGATGTTGAAAAAAAAAAAAAAAAAAAAAAGACGGTGCGTAAAAAGACGCCCGCGAAAAAGAAATGCATGTCACTTCTTGGGCCGTTTTTGGAGCCGTTTTTCATTGACTCCATTGAAAAACAGCTCCAATAACGTCCGTAAAATACGCCGTGAAAAACGCGAGTAGTTACAAAAACGTCTGAAAATCAAGAGCGGTTTATGCCTGAAAACATCTCCGTATTTTCAGACCTATTTTGCTAAGCCGTGTGAACATCCCCTAAACAGCCTATGATTTTCAGGTATTTTTGAAGCTGAAAACGAAGCTTCTTTTGAGGCTTCTTTTCATGCGTTTTTCATAATGGTCAATGGAAAATCAGCTCCAAAAAACGCCTCAAAAAGTGACATGCTACTTCTTTTTATGGAGCGTCTTTTTACCACCGCTTTTTAAAACAGAGGCATAAAAAGATGCCCCGTATGAAATAAATGCTGTTTTTTCCCATTGATTTCAATGGGCAGATGTTTGTAGGCGTTCAGCTTCCGTTTTTTCAGGCGTAAACACCCCAAAATACGCCTGAAAACACTGCGTGTGAACATACCCTAACAGAACAGAGGTCGCCAGCTATTAGGACAGAAAGGGAACCTTTATCTGATACTCGAGACGAGACTGATCTTGCAAAAGAGATTGAAGTTTGTGAGACATTTGCCTCTTCAAACAGGAGCCATGAGAGGTAGAGACCCCTGAAGAACACACTTTAAGCCCTTTTTATTGGATTGGAGCAAAAGTAACATGTTCCCGAAGAGTCAATTAAAAGGTGGGCAACGCCTCCATTGAGTCATTGAACATGTTATCTTTTAGCCTCCAGGACCCCCTTCCATGGCTCTCCTAAATATTACAAATGGACCCCAACAGCAGAACAAAGTTCAACCAAAGCATTAAATCAATAAAACACTTAGGGGCTCTGTTCAGTAGTCCTTGGTAACTTAAGAGGTATTCTATGCAGGTATAGCCATTATGTTCCCCAGAATGGAAAGTAAAGTCCCTCTCCCCAAGGTGAAAGATGCAACACAAATCCACCAGCCCCAAAGAGTTCAACAGTCTGTGTAAATTAAGGGCTGCCATTCTGGAGATCCATGACTTACCAGTCGTGGTGTCAAGGTCAGAATCAAAGGCCAAATTGAAGTCCCCACCTACAATGAGATAAGGTCCATTAGATAAGGCGGCTAAAAGTATCAGCCCTCTGTTTCTAAACTCTACCTGTCCCTTATTAAAGAAGTAGGAGTTTATCACCACATAAATACAGTCAGCAAACTCTACTTTCCACATTGACCTGAGAATCAAGATTAGGTGATAAAAATTGTACTGTTTTCACATTTATGTACTGTATTTATTCATCAAAGCCAGAAATGCAGAGAGTTGTTTAAATTAATTAAGGCTAGGTGGTATTTAATTTAACACCACCCAGCCTCTGTAAAACATATTTGAATTATACTTTACACTTGAACTTGAAACAATTTATTTCAATTTTGTGACAGCCCTATATTATTGAAATAAACCTCTTTTAAGTGTCCGATCAAGTGGAAAGAAAGTGGAGAAAGTGGATTAGTGATTTATTAGCCCTGACATTCATTGGTGGGGGTCTCGGATCCCCCACTACTATTATTTTATGACATGTCTAAAAGAATGAAGTGATGAGCTGCAATACCATGAAAAAAATATTTGGGAAAAAAAACAACATAGCTGACATTAAAGTCTCCAAATCTGAGATTTCTCAGACTCCTGAGCTGTTACAATTGCCAATCATGTAAGGATACATTTACAACTTGCTGAATAATTAGGCAGATTTTGCCATTCAGGGTTCTTGGAATTTTGGGTCACCGTCACTGTGGGAGCTCTTATGGTGGCCACAATAAACGGCAGAACTTGACAGAAGAGGTAAACTCAACTATTCATAACGGAGCCAAGACTGCTATGGTGGATCCCAATAAATCCTGAAGGAATCCCCTGACATATAATGGGGTCTGTCAGGTTTCCAGCACTTTGGACGGTAAGAATAGCCCTGCAGACTGCACTATGATTGCCATCAAAAAGTAACAGAACCCCCGACGGGATGATGAAAACGCCAATATAGAGCCGCATATATACTGGAGATATGTTTTATTTTAGTGTGTATTACTTGAATAATAAATGTAAAATTACTTTTAATAAGTATATGATATAGGTATATAATAGTACTAAAACGCTTTACACAATACGGCAGAACTTGCTGTGCTATTTATATATAACGTTTAGCAAATGCTTTTTTTTAGTGAACTTTATTTTATCACAACTCAAGTGAAAAACATTTAAAAGTCCCCTAGGTGCATCATTGTCGCACTACAATTGTGGCGCTTTAGTCCGATATTCTGATAATTGTCTCTGCTGTATATGATTAACCTGCTTGTTCGTGTACTTTCAATGTGCATATTGTGCCACTCATACAATACAGTATTTTCTCTATAACACTGCATAGTTCATTTTACTCTGGGACAGCCAAAAAAGAATATTTTAACAGCATGTCAAAATGAAATACTAGGAGCGTCGGTAAAATGACAGTAAAATAAATGTAAATTTGGATTGCTGTCACAAGTGGCTGCCTGGCTCTGTGAAGATGTTAGGTTGCTATAGCATTTTCCAAAGCAACTTTTCCTCTTATTGCATTAAAAAATGCTTCTGTGTTCTAAAAGTCTGTTAAGAAAAAGAGATTACATCAATCCTCCTATGTAATGATCCTACATAAAACCTTATCAGTCTGAAAACATAGCAAAATGTAATCTATATAATAGCATTGGCGCTGCAGAATTACAACACTGGCTTCAGCTACCTTCCAACCTAAATGTAATGTGAATGATGAGACTTTCACTGCTATTCTTCTCAATTGCCTCATTGCAAGAGTAATTTTTGTAATATGTGAAATGAGCTCAGTGTATTATATATATATGCTGCCTTATCACACATTATCTGCACTATGACTTTGCAATGTAATTAGATGACTGCATACAGTTCATACAAAGCCATTGTGAAACTGTAATGCACTTGGTTGAGGTATTGTAAAGATATATTAATACCACAGTAACTCATAAAATAATCAAATACAAAGGCCTTGCAATGTATCAGCACTTGGTAAGATACTCAATGACACCTTTAGAATTATACCTTTATTTAAGTTGCGACTTCTGATCTGGTTATTAATAACCCCCTAAAAAGTACAAAGACATTACGAAATAAATTTCTAAGGAAAAAGAGCATGAAGTGCTCTAAAACTTCCTAGTAGAATGCTAGGTCGAGTCTGGACTTGATATAACACAGTGGACCAACACCAGCAGATGACATGGCCCCCCAAACCATCACTGACTGTGGAAACTTCACACTGGACTGCAAGCAACTTGGATTGATGCCTCTCCACTCTTCCTCCAGAGTCTGGGACCGAGATTTCCAAATGAAAAGCAAAAATTACTTTCATCTGAAAACAGGACTTTGGACACTGAGCAGCAGTGTTGGTCCACTGTGTTATAACCAGTCCAGAGTCAACGCAGCCGTCTAGCAGGAAATTTTCGAGCACTTCATGCTTCCCTCTGCTGATAAGCTTTATGGAGATGCGGATTTCATTTTCCAGCAGAACTTGGCACATGCCCACACTGCCTAACGTACCAATACCTGGTGTAATAACCACAGTATCACTGTGCTTGATTGGCCAGCATATTCGCCTGACCTAAACCCCATAGAGAATCTATGGGGTATTGTCAAGAGGAAGATGAGACCCCAGAGCCAACAATGCAGACGAGCTGAAGGCCGCTATCAGAGTAACCTGGGCTTCCATAACACCTCAGCAGTGCCACAGGCTGATCGCCCCCATGCCACGCCGCATTGATGCAGTAATTCATGCAAAAGGAGCCCCGACCAAGTATTGAGGGCATATACTGTACATACTTTTCAGTAGGCCAACATTTCAGTAACAAAAATTCATTTTTGAAATTGGGCTTATATAATATTCTAATTTTTCCGAGACAATTTTGGGTTTTCAATAACGGTTACCATAATCAACATTAAAAGAAAACAATGCTGGAAATAGATCACTCTGTGTGTAATGAATCTATATGATAAGAGTTTCACTTTTTGAATTGAATTACTGAAATAAATTAACTTTTTGATGATATTCTAATTCATTGAGAAGGACTAGTATATATTTTAATAAGCATGACTGAATGTTATTTAACCTACCAATATAATGTCTGTTGAAAATACACACCGTTTGTTTAACCCCTTCCCGACATTTGACGTATCCATACGCCAAAGTCGGGTAGGGGAAGTATGGAACGGGCTCACGGCGTGAACCCGCTCCATACGATGCCGGTGTTGGCTGGGCTTGATAGATGCCTGTCAGAATCACGATATACTGCAATACATTAGTATTGCAGTATATCGTGCAAGTGATCTAACGATCGCTGGTTGAAGTCCCCTAGGGGGACTAATAAAAAAAAGTAAATATGAGTTAAATAAAGGTTTTTTTTATGTAAAAAAAAAAATTTAAAAGTAAAAAAAAAAAAAACCTTTTCCCATTTTCCCCCAAGAGCATAGTAAAAAAATAAACAAACAAACAATTTGTATCGTTGTAATTTATATCGCTGCGTCCGTAAAAGTCTGAACTATTACAATATATAATTATTTAACCCGCACGGTGAACACCGTAAAAAAAAAATGTTAACGCCAGAATCTTTATTTTTTGGTCACCTAATTTCCCACAAAAAATTAAATAAAAAGTGATCAAAACGTTGCATGTACACCAAAATGGTATTATTAAATACTACAGCTTATCCTGCAAAAAATAAGCCCCACACCCCTTAATCGACGGAAAAATAAAAAAGTTATGGCTCCCAGAATTTGGCGACACAAAATACATTTTCTTTTTTACACTTAGGCTTTTACTTGTAAAAGTAGTAAAATATAGAAAAAACTATAGATATATTTGGTATCGCCGTAATCGTATTGACCCACAGAATAAAGGTAACATGTTGTTTTAATTGCACAGTGAATTCCGTAAGAACTGCGAGCAAAAAACCATGGAGGAAATCGCTGTTTTTTTCATTTTCTACCCCACAAATATTTTTTCCCAGTTTCCTAGTACATTATATGGCAAAATAAATGGTGCTATGAAAAAATACAACTCGTCCCGCAAAAATCAAGCCCTCATAGGACTATATCGATGGAAATATAAAGAACTTATGGCTTTTGGAAGATGGGGAGGAAAAAACAAAAATCTGAAAAAGGGGAGGGGGCGGGAAGGGGTTAATAAATAATGGTTACATTCAGGGGTTCTTGTTCTTCTAGACACAAGGAACCCATGCCCATATAAGGCCCTGCCGGAAAGGGCACTTGCTCCTCAGGGTCAGGGTGAGAGTACGGTTCATTAGTTCAGGTAGTGGGTGCTGGTGCAGTGGTCTTCATTCATACTATGTGTAACAAAAAACAAGGGGGCACTCCCTCCGTCTGGAGAAAAAAAGGTTCAAGCTTCAGGGGCGACAAGCCTTCTTTACAGTGAGAACTGTGAATCTATGGAATAGCCTACCGCAGGAGCTGGTCACAGCAGGGACAGTAGATGGCTTTAAAAAAGGGTTAGATAATTTCCTAGAACAAAAAAATATTAGCTCCTATGTGTAGAAATTTTTCCTTCCCTTTTCCCTTCCCTTGGTTGAACTTGATGGACATGTGTCTTTTTTCAGCCGTACTAACTATGTAACTATGTGTACACGTGTATGCTTTAAGCGCTTATCGTGGAGTCTTCGCTCTGCCTATGTTATATTTACTCTGGCTGATCAGATCCTTGCTGGACCTTTAACCCCTTCCCGCTTTTGGGCGTGACCGTACGTCCGGATACAAAGTGCGTTCCCGCACTCGGGCGTACAGTCACGCCCTGTAGATAAAGCGAGAACAGGAGCCGTGCGCGCTTTACCTTCAGCGGCTGTCAGCTGTCATACAGAGCGGATATCCCGCTGCAATGGCTGCGATGGCTGTTACCATTTAACCCCTTCAATGCGGCTGTCAATGGCGCATTGAAGTGGTTGACAGAGGGAGCTCCCTCTGTACCCCCCCGCGATGGATCGTGGGTGGCGATGGTTGCTATATTTTTTGGTAATCTTGTCTCAAAAAAAATGGAATAAAAAGTGATCAAAAAGTTGCAAGTAACGCAAAATGGTACCAATAGAAACTACAGTTTGTCACGCATAAAACAAGTCCTCCCGCAGCGATATCAACGAAAAAATAAAAAAAGTTATGGCTGTCAGAATATGGCGACACTAAAACATGATTTTTTTTAGAAAAGAGTATTTTTATTGTGGGAACGTAATGAAACGTAAAAAAACAATATAAATTTGGTGTCGCTGTAATCGTATCGACCCGCAGAATGAAGTTAACATGTTGTTTATACTGCACGGTGAACACTGTAAAAAAAAACAAAAAATAAAACATTCTAGAATGGCTGTTTTTTGGTTTCCTCATCTCCCAAAAATGGAATAAATAGTGTTAAAAAAATAAAAATAAAAATCACATTTACCCCTAAATGAAACCAATAAAAATTACAGCTCGTTACACAAAAAACAAGCCCTCACACAGCTCAGTCAACGGAAAAATAACACGTTATGACTCTCAAAACGCAATGATGCTAACTGACGGCCCAGACTAATTTTTTTGGTCCAGTAGAATTTCACTAAATACCCCACATCATCATTTGCTGGACCCCACAGGTGGACCCTGTAGATGCAGCAGAGATGAGGAAACTTTAGGGCCTTGTGCGGCTTATAGGGCTAGTGAAGAAGTCAAATATAAGGAAATACTGGAGCGCAGATATTTTGTATAATACCCAATAAACCCGGCCTGTGCATAAAGGAATGGTTCAAAGCGCAACACACCAATCCATGGATTATTCATTCACCCCATTATTACATCATCCTATTATGACCTGTTGCACTCCGCCCAGTTTACATATACCCTGATGTACTCCGTACAGTTTACATATACCCTGATGTACTCCGCCCAGCTTACATATACCCTGATGTACTCCGCACAGCTTACATATACCCTGATGTACTCCTCACAGCTTACATATAGCCTGATGTACCCGCACATATTACATATACCCTGATGTTCTCCGCAGTTTACATATACCCTGATGTACTCCGCCCAGCTTACATATAACCTGATGTACTCCGCCCAGCTTACATATAACCTGATGTACCTGCACATATTACATATATCCTGATGTACTCTGCGCATATTACATATACCCTGATGTACTCCGCACTGCTTGAATATGCCCCCACTTTATATGCTGAAATACCAGTAAAACACCAAGCAAAATCTGCGCTTTAAAAGCCAAATGGTGGTCCAACTGAGCCTGGCAGTGTGCCCAAACGGCAATTTATGACCACATATGGGGTATTACTGTATTCTGGAGAACCCGCTTAACAATTTATGGGATGTGTGTCTACGGTGGTACAATCTGGGCACAACACATTGGGCACTGAAATGGCATATCTGTGGAAAACAGCAATTTTCAATCTGCAACATCTATTGTTTACTCATTTTTGCCAAACTCTTGTGCTGTCAAAATGCTCACTACACTCTAGATAAATTCTTTGAGGGATCCAGTTTCCAAAATGGGGTAAATTTTCGGGGGGTACCACTGTACTGGTACTATAGCTCAATGGAACATGGGGTCAAAAAACGAATGTTGTAAAATCTCCACTCAAAATACTAAATGGCACTACTTCCCTTTAGAGCAGGGGTCTCAAGCACGCAGCCCGCAGTCATCTGCGGCCCGCGGGACACAGAGCCGCTAGTACAGGCTCTGCTCCGGGACTCTGGAATTCCCTGACATCGCTGTCCACATATGGACAGCGATGTCTGGGGCTTCCCCAGAGCTGGAGTCCCGAGCAGAGCGCTAGTATCGGCTCTGCTTCGGCACTCTGTAGAATTCCCTGACATCGCTGTCCATATATGGACAGTGTGTCAGGGTCTACCGCAGAGCGGAGACCCGAGCAGAGCGCTAGTACAGGCTCTGCTCTTGGACTCTGGGGAATCCCCTGACATCGCTGTCCTCATCTTGACAGCGATGTCTGGGGCTTCCCCAGAGCCTTAGTCCCGTGCAGAGCGCTAGTATAGGCTCTGCTCCGGGACTCTGAGGAATCCCCTGACATCGCTGTCCTCATCTTGACAGCGATGTCTGGGGCTTCCCCAGAGCCTGAGTCCCATGCAGAGCGCTAGTATAGGCTTTGCTCCGGGACTCTGGGGAATCCCCTGACATCGCTGTCCTCATCTTGACAGCGATGTCTGGGGCTTCCCCAGAGCCGGAGTCCCGTGCAGAGCGCTAGTATAGGCTCTGCTCCGGGACTCTGGGGAATCCCCTGCAATCGCTGTCCATACAGCGACAGTGATGTCAGGGTTTTCCCCAGACCAGGAGTTCCAGTGATGTCAGGAGCACAGCTGGAGTCCCAAGAAGAACAAACTAGCGCTCTGCCCGGGACTCCAGCTCTGGGGTTGCCCCTGATATCACATTCCCTGACGTCACAGTGTATGGACAGTGGCGTCAGGGGCTCCAACAGCAGAGGAATCCCCAGCCAAAGCGTCGGCAACGCTCTGGCTGGGGATTCCACTCCTAGAGGGAGCGCCAATGTAGCTATTTACTTGGGGTGTGTGTGGCAGCATCTGCGAAGGGCACAGGGGCAGCATATCTACAGAGGGCACTGTGGCAGCATATCTACAGAGGGCACTGTGGCAGCATAGCTACAGAGGGCACTGTGGCAGCATAGCTACAGAGGGCACTGTGGCAGCATAGCTACAGAGGGCACTGTGGCAGCATATCTACAGAGGGCACTGTGGCAGCATCTACAAGTGGGTGTATGGCAGTATCTAGGGGTGTGTTTAAACCTAGCGGTATTATTATAGTAATGTAGTATTAGTATTATAGTAATATAGTGTTATAGTAGTTCAAATAACTAATTGATTAACAATAATTTTGTATTGTATCAAATTTAAAAATAATGCGGCCCGTCAACTTCACATTTTTTCTATATGTGGCCCACTTACCCGGCCGAGTTTGAGACCCCTGCTTTAGAGCCTTGCTGTGTGTTCAAATGGCAGTTTATCAGCACGTGTGGGGTATTTCCCTACTCTGAACAAGTTGATTTACAAATGTTACGGTGCTTTTTCTCCTTTATTTGTTGATAAAAATTTTTTTTTTAACTAATGCTACGTCTTATTGGAAAATAATGTAATTTTTCTTTTTCACTGCCCATTTCTAATAAAATCTATGAGACACCTGTGGGGTCAAAATGCTCACTACCCCCCTAGATGAATTCCTCAATGGGTGTAGTTTACCAAATGGAGTCACTTTTGGAGAGTTTCCACTGTACTGGTACATAAGGGGCTTTGCAAAAGCGACAAAACTAATCCAGCAAAATCTGCTCTCCAAAAGCCAAATCCTTCCCTTCTGAGCCCTGATGTGTATTCATACAGTACTTTATTACCACATATGAGGTATTTCCGTACTCTGGAGAAGTTGCTTTACAAATGTTACAGTGCTTTTTCTCCTTTATTTGATGAGAAAATGAAACATTTTGACCTAAAGCTACGTCTTAGTGGAAATTTTTTTTAATTTTTCATGTTTACTGCCCAATTCTAATGAAATGCTCACTACACCCCTAGTGGAATTCCTCTAGGGGTGTAGTTTCCCAAATGGAGTCACTTTTGGGGGGTTTCCATTGTACTGCTACCTTAGGAGCTTTACAAATGTGACATGGTGCCGAGAAATTAATCCAGCAAAATCTGTACTCCAAAAGCTAAATGGTGTGCCTTCCCTTCTGAGCCCTGATGTGTATTTATACAGTGGTTTATTACCACATATGGGGTATTTCCGTACTCTGGAGAAGTTGTTTAACAAATGTTGGGGTGCTTTTCCTCATTTATTTGTTGAAAAAATTAAAAATTCTGAGGTAAAACTACATCTTATTGAAAAATAATGTCATTTTTCATTTTCACTGTCCAATTCTAATAAAATCTATGAAATACCTGTGTGGTCAAAATGATCACTACACCCCTAGATGTATTCCTCTAGGGGTGTAGTTTCCCAAATGGAGTCACTTTTGGGGGTTTTCCTTTGATTTTGCACGACAAGACCTCTTCTAACCTGACATGGTGCCTGAAATATAATTTAAGAAAAGGAAGGCCGAAAAATCCACTAGGTGCTCCTTTGCTTCTGAGGCCGGTGTTTCAGGCCCATAGCACACTAGGGCCACATGAGGGATATTTCTAAAAACTGCAGAGTCAGGGCAATAAATATTCAGTTGTGTTTCTCTTGTAAAAACCTTCAGCATTACAGGAAAAATGGAATTTCTAAAAAAAAAAATGAAATTTGCAAATTTCCCTTCCACTTTGCTTTAATTCCTGTGAAACGCATAAAGGGTTAAGAAACTTCCTAAATGCTGTTTTGAATACTTTAAGGGGTTCAGTTTTTAAAATGGGGTGATTTGTGGGGGTTCCGAATATATAAGTCCCTCAAAGCTACTTCAGATCTGAACTGTTCCCTAAAAAAACAGCCTTTTGACATTTTCCTGAAAATATGAGAAATTGCTGCTAAACTTATAAGCCTTGTGACGTTCTAGAAAAATAAAAGGATGTTCAAAAAATGATGCAAACATAAAGTAGACATATGGGAAATGTTAACTAGTCACTATTTTGTGTGGTATAACTATCTGTCTTACAAGCAGATACATTTGAATTTAGAAAAATGCTAATTTTTGCAAATTTTCTCTAAATTTTGGCGTTTTTCACAAAAAAAATTAAATTTATCGCTCACATTTTTTCACTAACAAAGTACAATATGTCACGAGAAAACAATCTCAGAATCGCTTGGATAGGTAAAAGCATTCCGGAGTTATTACCACATAAAGTGACACATGTCAGATTTAAAAAAATGAGGCATTGTCATTAGGTCCAAAAGGGGCTGCGTCCTTAAGGGGTTAGGCTGGGTTCGCACGACCCATTTTCAGACGTAAACGAGGCGTATTATGCCTCGTTTTACGTCTGAAAATAGGGCTACAATACGTCGGCAAACATCTGCCCATTCATTTGAATGGGTTTGCCGACGTATTGTGCAGACGACCTGTAATTTACGAGTCGTCGTTTGACAGCTGTCAAACGACGACACGTAAATTGACTGCCTCGGCAAAGAAGTGCAGGGCACTTCTTTGCAACGTAATTTGAGCTGTTCTTCATTGAACTCAATGAAGAGCAGCTCAAGATATACGAGCGTCACAGACGCCTCGTATATTACGAGGAGGAGCATTTACGGCTGAAACGAGGCAGCTGTTTTCTTCTGAAAACAGGCTGTCATTTCAGCCGTAAAAGCCAGCTAGCGTGTGAACATACCCTAAAGGTAATGAAATGGGTATTTTTAGGGTGTGTTCACATCAGCATTCGGTTTCCGTTGATGGGTTCTGTCAGACCTTTCCGTTGAAGGAACCCACCAACGGAAACGCAAACGGGAAACCATAGCTTCTGTTTGCATTACTACTGATTTCATTGGTAATGCTTCCATTAATAATGGTTTCTGCTTGCCTCCGTTCCATAAGGTTTCTGTTTTTTTTTTTTACGGAAACAATAGCGTAGTCGACCGCGACATATCAGAAGTTTTGATCGGTTGGGGCCGGGTGCTAAGACACCCCCCCGTCGCTGAAACGAAGGTGCTCGAGCACTCAGCTGAGCATCCTACACCTTCGGCTGTGATTGGTGCTCCTTGTCAGGCTGAAGACAGCTCACTCGTCTTTAGCCGGACAAGCAGCACCGATCACAGACGAAGGTGCAGAGTGTTCAGCTGAGCATTTCTGCACCTTCATTTCAGCGAAAGTGGGGGTCTCAGCACCCGGACCCAGACCCCCCCCCCCGAAAAGTTTTTTGAAAGGGAAGTTACTGCATAAGTATTTTTTTCCATCTTGCGAACTCTGTTTATTCCTACTGACTTTGAAAAAAGGAAGTTTCCATGTACGGCACTGTTTGGTCCTTCCTCTTCAATGACATTACCACAGAACCACAATTCCCTGGTCTCTCCCTGTATATGTACAAGTAGTACATGTCTTGCTGTACCCAATAGCAAGCAGAGGGGATTCACACTGACTGACCGGACACACGAGGCGGTAGATCCTAGAAAACATACTGATCTAATCAGACAAGTATCCAGGCAGATAGACCGGTAGAAAAGACTAGAGCTCCATGAGATCAGGTGTGACACCCAATAACAATACTGGAGGGAAAAAGCACTGAAATTTGGAGACAAAGACTTTCTACACATGTGGATTTTGGAGCAATGCAAATTTTTTATTTTGGCTGGAGGTTTAATGTAATGATTGTAAAAAGTCATTTCAGCCCTGGGTGTAAACCTCCGTACATACATTAATAAAGTAGGTCTACCTGATTTCCAATTGTAATTCTTCTCACCTGAATCTTCCACTCTTGGTCTTTTGTTAGGGACATCACTGCTGTCATCATCTGACATTTCCATTTCCTCTTCTCGTCGGATCCCCATTAGCTGCTCACTATGAGCATTTCGCAGATCCTACAACAAATGATAAGATACAGGCACAAATAATAAAGGCACACATACACAAAAAGTCACACAAGTCATGTATTTATCATTGAATCGTTATTATAGAAGCATTCTGATGTTTTACATCATGTTGTTTGTTTTAAATACTTCTCTCTTAACTTGAGCATTGAAGAGTACTACCCTCACTGATGGACTGAATAGAGGCATGTTAGCAACACAGTAAATCTCATTTTAATACAGATGCTTTACTAAAATACACTCTCCCAAACGGTTAGTAGTTGTTCATACAATGAAATTGATGGCGTTTAGTGCTGTGTTCGCAGAAACGTTCCAACGGCCATTTGTATATTACATGTTTTTATCCTTACTGTAGGACGGACTGGCAACGACTTCACCAAGGATTTATTGTTTCTAGAAATGAATTCTTTTTTTCTAATCCTAGAATACCCCTTTAAATCCACTTTTTCAGACTGCCCTATATATAAAATTAAAATGTGATGTCATGATTTACCAATATGACATCACATCAACAGTGTTTAACACTTTTCTGTGGAAATATTGCAAATCGGTATGCAAATAAGTATCTAAACATATATTTACAACCAAGATGAAAATTCGGACCACATGCAGTTGTCTAGGCAGTTCTCCTGTTACAGTGATATACTTTTAATGAATTGCCTCAGCCTTTCGGGAGAAGTATCCCGGCTTTATAAGGATGCAATAAGACACGAATGCGGACTGTGAGGAATGCTGTCCATAAAGTAAAGCAACAGGGCAGAGATAATGTAGTGGCTTCAGTTTAGAAGGTGCAAAGAAACAGAAAGCTGATACCATCTCATTTTCCCCTAATAATGCTGCCAGGTTTAATGTAGGAATGCAGCATGCAGCTTTTCACCTTGTCGACATCTAATTTTTCTACTGACTCAGGGCTCGTTCCCCGGAGAGACTTGCAGTTTGGCATCTTTTAAGTCACGTGTGCAGAATACACAATACACTCCCCATATAGCTTTCATTATGTGACAAATGTCACAGCAATTCCCATGAAAAATGCAGAACGTTCTCCCACAGGACTTATTTCTGTTATTCAGTGAACACTGAAAGAGAAGGCTCTAATGAATGTTCAAAGGCCTATTAAATGGCATCTTGAGGCATAGTGGCCTCCAGCCCTAGAATATCTAATATAAATGTAGCAAATAGAATTTTCCTGAAATATCAGCCTCTCTTATTTCCTGAATTCCCTTCAAAAGAAGATTGAGGTTTAATAATTAATAACATAAAGGAAGGTTGTATGCAAAGCTGGAATCTACGCATAAGTATACCTTGGCGATTTTGTGTGTCATGTTTCAATCTACATTTGATTCTTTGTCAGTATTGGCATGGATTTGGGCAATTTATAATCCTTTTCTTTTGGATTACTTTTTTTGTGTTGATGTCCTTACTCATTCTTTCTATATTTGATAATTCATGACTTTGTAAGATCTCCTCAATGTGATACTATGTAAAACTGGACTTCTTTTACCAAAAAAAAAAACCACAAAATATTATCTTTAAAGTGTAAAGCACTAATCTGGATTAAACTTTGAATAAATAAAGCTGTTAAGTCATGTAAAAAATATTTTCGCATCATTTTCACTCTCTAAGGGAAGCCAGCCATGTGTACAATTAAAGGGGCTCTCCAGAACTTTTAGATTGATGCATCAATATAAGATCAGTGGGGGACCCCCAGCAATCAGCTGACTGTTTACCATGCAGAGCGCCGTACACATCCATAGCGGCTGTGCCTGGGATTGCAGATCAGTACCATTCACTTGAACGGAACCGGTAGTGTACGCCTCTGTGGTTGTAAAAAGTGAATAGGCCGTGGCAACGAACGCTGCGGCCCCATTATTCAGCTAATCGTGGGGGTGTCAGGAGTCGGACCCCCACAAATCTGATATTGAGCCTAAGGATAGGCCATCAATATAAAAGTCCCAGAGAGCCTCTTATGTTTTCATTCTGGTTACCATGGCTATGTCCACAAACTGCAGAAACTCAAAGGCCAATTGAAAAACTTTAGAGGTCACTAATCAACTAACAGGCTTACCGTTTATCTTGGTCAGGTAAATTACTCTAAAAGGGGTAGTTCAGTATGGGCAAGTGACAGCAGATCGCTACGATATACCGTCACTTGATGATGGGTGGGGGACCAACAAAAGGGTAACCCACCAATCACAAGAATCGCCATTTTCTATACACAGCGCTGCTTCTGTGAAGGCATGGTGCAGAGTACTGCATCTCAGCCTCATTCCACAGAGCGCAGTGGCCCCTCATCCTAGCAATTGGTGAGGGTCAGACTCCAGCAATCAGCTAGTGACAACATATCTTCGCAGTATGCAGTAACTTGCCATGGCTGGAATACCCCTTTAAGTAAATATTGAGTCTTCATTTAGATTAAATTTACAAGTGGAGTCAAATGCAATGTGCGGGATAAAAAAACCCAATAGTTTCTAATTAATAATATGACAGTTGTTTATGAAAGCACATTGAGTGAGTCAAGTAAAGCTGTTGTTACTTGTCCTACAAAGCATCTTCAACTACTGTATAACTGGTATATCTTTTAGACAGACATAATCAAGTGTTTTCAATTAACAAAAAAAAAAAAAGATCAGAGACTAGGATGAAAAAAACATGGAACAAAATCAAGACATTGTACTTACTTGTTTAAATTCGGGTTCAAAGTAAAAGCAGTCGCTGAACAAGAAATGGTAATTGGGTGACCATAAAAAGTAAAGCGTATAACGAAATATACCCAAATTTATTAATGTAAAGGCTAATTAAACCACATGCATTCACAGACATATGCAGATGAATCACTATAGAGAAAAAGTATACATAATAACCATAACAAACATGCACAAAAAGTTGCAGGTTCACCAATGTGGTGTAAAGTGAGGTACAATAAAAGAATAATAATCAAGTTCTTATTAGGAGTTGGAGGAAAACGTCTAATAACAAATTATTGGATGCTTTTGGAGACCATTCATGAAAAGAAAAAATCACAATACAGGTCAGGCCTAAAAATAATATTGTGATGCCTCGGAGCAGAATTACACTATCTTGGTTGTTCAATATAGTATTCTAGCTTTATTCTAAGTTAAAAAAAAAGACAAAAATTACCGATTTGGTTAAAAATAAATAGAAAACAGGTGAGATTGCACCTTTATGAATCTGCATATGTTTGTATTGTTATCATACAGCGCTTTGTCAAAACCCTATTCAGTATTGCATAAGCATTCAGTCTCGGACACACTGTGAAAAGCTTTATGATGGACTCACAAACCTGCTTGGTCCCAAGAAGTTAGAGTTACGGTGTCTTCACGTCATCATCCAACAGAGAAAAAACATCTCATGTCATGATAGTGTGCAAAGCATTAGATGCCTTAAACCCACCTTTATTTCCTACTGAACCAAACACCCTCCATTCACCTAAAAAATGAACACTTTGTGAATGATGAAAGCGATGGATATAAAAGGAACAAAGATACCCACCTCACAGTGCTTCCGCCAAATGTCAATATTCTTGCGCTGGGCTTTCGAGAAATGGTCCCATGCTTTTTGTCTGGAGGAAGCGTTGAAAACGGCCACAATCTGCTCAACTTCAGTGAACAAGGAAGTCAAACAAGACAAGCAATTTATGTTGTGGTCATTCCAGAGAAAGCAAAATAAAGACACATGCGGGCCCTATGGATCAATCACTTAAGACTTTATCCATAGTCACCCAGTAATGTGTCTTTTGTACTTACATGATCTTATTGTCGAAACTGTGTCCCTCAAGCGTCCAATACTTTCATTTACATACACTTAAGCACTTCACATTAAATTCTTCTAAACAGTGATTAGTTAGAGAAGGATCTCATTATTTAATAAGAGTCAAGTGTAGTGACATTCATTTAATCAGTACTTTCCATACTATAACACGGACAGTAGAACAATTGTTTCTTTAATGCTCTGCAGACATTCATCACTAATTTGTGCCTCAGATGTACCAATTTTTAATGTCCAATGTAATCTTAAATCTATTACTCCACTCTCAGCCTGAACCCATGTCTTCTTATGTTTTACAAGATTTAAAAAAAAACCCTCGACGTGTGCATATGACTTCTAATGTAGTTTAATGTTAGGATTTGTCTCTCAAAACCAACAGTGCCTAATAAAACATTTACAAGACGGAAAAAGGCTGAATGGTGCCATAAAAAATAAACCCCAGCATAGAATATATGTTTTCCAGTCTAGCTTAGGTAACAGGTGACTACGAAGGTGCTGTGAAACCCAAGTCTCAGATGGTCATGTCAGTTTATGGTTTACCAGGAATGGTGGCACAAGGGAACTAGGAGTGAATTTACCTGGCAACCTCTGCACCAAATTTGTATATTATCGGTTTATTGCGCTGGGTGCTTTGTTTTCACTGTTATTTTTTTTTATATCATATTAGGTTTATTTATACGTGCCTTAGACAATGTAGAAACACCCATTGAAGAGTTGACTATGGGGTAGGGATAAGAGACAGGAGTGTTCCTCTGTGTATCACAGCATTGGATTGGTGAAACTAGATGTGATGTGCTCTGGGCAGAACACCATGGAAGCAAGCAACACTTTGAGAAGTTGCAGATTCCAAAGGAGAATACCATCGATCCAGGTTGATTTGGTCAAGTGCATAAGGTAAAATATGAAATTAAGATCAAAGGGGAGTCTGCCCATTGGTTGTATCCTTTCCAAGTTGGCAAATAGGCATAATATACCCACCCACCTCTATGGCCCCAGGAGATAATTTGTCTGTTTGATCTTATGAAGAAAAGGATTTATAGAAATATGTGGCAGAATAAATAGATTATTTTTATTAATGCGACATTGCCATCATTGCTCTATTAAACCATCAGATCATAGGTTATGCGCTCACACTTTCGAGCCATTTTTATTGTTAGTGTACTACACATTTCAGTTAAAAGTAGGGGGTGTTTATACTGACCAATGATCATGATCGCTGATTTACAAGCAATTGTGACGATAATTGGTCATTGTGTGAAAACTAAAAATATCCTTATTGATCGTGCTGCCATAAAAATGATCTCTACTGGTGGCAGTATTGATAAATGTAAATGCCACTTGTAAAATTTGAGAGGCTCGTACTGATGGTAACGTACATCAGGTTCTCAGCCATGATGTTAAATCGACAATCGTTCGTCGGGGATTTGAAAAAAACGAGGTGTGTAAATGGGAGTTTAAGTTGACATTATACATATTCTCCAATACCCCAGATGTGCCCTTTCTTCCTTTCTGTGCCTGTGATATGGGAATCAGATTGTAAATTCCACTGGGGGAGGAACTGATATGAGAAAATATATCCTTTGTCAGAGGCTAAGAAAATTGTAGGAGCTATACAAATAATAGCTAATTCAGAACAGCAAATTGCATAAAATCCTGTGTGTTCAGACTTTAATAAAAAAAAAGTCTGAACAAACAAAATAGAACTCTTATGCCAAGCTCTTTGATTTTAAGCAATCTTTCTTAGTAATTTGGGGCTAAAAATCAAGAAACATACATTTCTTCCGGGCTTGCGCTGCTGAACGATGGACCTACATGATAGCAGACATGTATGTTAATCCCCTCCAGGGCCGTAGGAAAAGAACAGCTGCATGAAGCAGACGGCAAGTCTTTGGTACACAGAACAGATTTCTCGTTAGCACAGGAACACGTACAACCATTTGTCTGAATGTGAATGGTATTTAAACTTTCCAATATGTTTTAATGTTTAAGTGCTTAACTGAATAGACAATTAGCAATTTCCTCACTGGTAAAGATCTAATGAATCTCGATTTAACATTTCTGAAGGACTATGTGCAAGCTATGCAGATGTTTCACCTGCCTTATTTCCATTTGCTGCACCCTACAGACAGACTGTGCTAGGTGTGGACTAAACTTCTAGGTATACGCAATGTGGTTATCATGTATTCAAGGGAGGCTCTTGTCTGGGAAATTGCAAGCAGTAAACCATCAACTAATCGGCACAAACTGATCATTTGCCTCCCAGAGAGGACATGTTTAGGAGACTGCTTAACAGCATTATCAAAGACAGATATTAAATCGCAATAAATCATTTAGCAGTGTTTGACCCTTGAAACATGATGTATTTCCGTAATTAATTTCTATGTCATATGCAGTTCAAGTCATCAGCTTCTATTTGAGTGATACTTACAAATATTCTTTGAAACAGAAACCGTTTACAGGAAAAGTCTGAATTTACATATTTCATTTAAGGACTAATATATCTAAAAGCAATTTGTTGCTTATAAAAAGACCAACTGATAACCTAAGCTTATATACTTGTGAACGTGATATACTTGTAAATGTTGCCAGTACTGCCAGAATACAAGATAATGGACACCATATATGTGGAAAAATACATAAATTCATGACACTGATCTCTGTTATTGTATATAAAAAAGGCCCATAGGCTTTGAGATCTATCATGATGTACAATGTTTCTGATAATTTAATCCATTTGTACATATCGAGTATATTACATATTTCAAGTCATACCAATATCTGTCGAGTATGGGTTAGGGCCGGTTCATATCTGCATTCAGGTTTCTGTTGTTCTGCTCCGTAAGAGGAGAAGAACAAAAATATCAGAAGCGCCGGTTCCGTGGAAACAACCGGTGCCCAACGGTACCCATTAACTTTAATGAGTTCCACCGGGGTGTCCATGGTTTTAACTGCGCTATTGTTTTTCTGTATCTATGGACGGATCTGCGACGGAGGCCCCTAATAGAGCTTTCAATGCAGATGTGTAGATACTCAAACCATGATGGACTGGCAGAAGAGGGGCATCATTCATGTCAATTGCTTACCTAGACTATGAACCCTCTTGGGAAATTTAAGTTTCTAAAATAAACCAAATAATAAATTCAAATTATTAAGCATCATTCTGTATTACATAAAATATTTTTGGGATGAAGAGGGCAGATAAAAAAAGCACAAAATGGAGAGATGATTTTACTATAGGAGGAAAGTGTTAGTGTCAGGGGCGCAGCTTAGTGAGGGGCTGGTGGGTCGGGTGCTGAGCAATGGCACCAATAAGCCACTCTGCCTTAGCCAGGGTTTTTAAATGCAGGGCTAGGGCAGAAAACGGAATCTTTGCACAGGTAAAAGAAAAGCCTAGCTACCACTATAGCTGGTATTGGCCAAATCCTGCAACTTGCCCCCGGACTGGATAAACAAAAAGCGGGTTAAGTACCTTAACAAATCTATGAGAAATAGATCTGTCTAGATTGGTCTACTTATGCATCATTCTTCCTCGAGTATGCATCCTCTAGAGAGATAAAGAAAGCTACGCTGTGGTCGGTTAGTGACCCTCAAACATCCCCTTATCTATTATGACCCAGTTGAGGCGGTTGCTTTCAGAAGAATAAATGCCTTTTACTTTCAAAGTACAATTCAAAACTAGCAGAACAGCCAGTCTCGAGGGGAAGGCTCAAATTATCTAAATATTATTTTCCAGAACAGACAAGGCAAACTGAAAGATGAATAATTTGATTCTGGCATTAATGCAAATTCCTAAGACTTTGAGATTGATGGTTTCAGGTCATTTTTACACGGCATCATTTTTCTGCCTCTAATCAGGTTTCCTCATAGAACAAACATGTAAGAATATGTTGAAGCATCCTTTGGCTTAATTATGGAACTACTACTCTATTCAAGTGGCTGATACTATCTTTTGATTTCTTCAATAATATATTATCAGAATAAAGTTTACTTCTCACTGAACCCTCAAAAAATACAATTCTATATTCAGATTTGGCAGCATAGTCCAAACCTCGTCAGAGCCAAAAAGATAAAACCAAAATATACATATTTCATGCTTTATCATAGCTCCTACAGAGCTGTTTTGGAGGACATGATATGGATATATGTCCTTCCTTACCTTTCTTCTTATCTCAACATATTCTGAAATGTGTGGTGTGAGATGACCTACTTTAAAAAAACGAACAGAAAAAAACCAGACAAGATTTCGCAATAATATGTCACGCGATGTGTATGCTACACATATCTATGTGTGGCCACCCACTGGTTGCTACGTGAATTGCAGCCTGTCAAGGGTTTTGCTAGCCTGTCGTGATATTGTATTGAAACGGTTTCTTCAAAAATTTGGAGTCCTTAACCAGATTCAAGCAAAGGCATGGAAGACACAGCTGTACCTGCAAAACTGAGATGAAGGGAACATGTTGGTCATCAATGATTTTTGTTCCCCGATTAACAAAATAGTGGCTATGTAGGGTCAAAGTATTGAAAATAGATCTTGTACAGACAGTATTTTGTTAATCTTCAAAGGAGGTTCACTGGTAGCCATCTTGCTCTCCCCATGTCAATTCTGTAGGTTTTGGAACAGCTAAAACAGCTCTCCGGTATGAAGACCCAACCAAAATGTACTCCTTATCTTCACTACCCAGACTCTCTAAGGGGCTGTGACCACAGGGAATAAATAAGGTAAACCTTTATAATCTGGGTTTACTAATAGACTAAGGAATGTCTAGCCTGTTCAGGGATTTTCTTCTTGACATTTCTACTTTGGTGGCTGTTAAAATGGTCAGTTAGCTCTGTACACTGTTATAATAGCGGACATGCTGTGTATAAGAAATGTTAAATTATTGTCTAGGATTAAGTGATGAATATAGAATTTATATGAACACTTGGTTGCAAGAAAATTTGTATTGAGCTATGAGACAAGTTGCCGATCACTACTTCATATTGGAGACACAATGGTTGTGCAGGTGTGAAAATGAAAGAACACTACAAATGACCGAATTCCCAGATTTCCACATCTGTCTAGAAGTGTTTCTGAGACTATCCTTGTATTGCTATACGTCCTAAATAAGAACTTTTACAACCTCTAGTGAAATGTACACATTATAATGACACAAGAACAAAGTCTTGTAGACATCATATGACAACGTTGTATTTTCATAAAATGTCCAGCTGGAATATTTTAAGCCTTTTTTCCCACAGACGTCAAATTATTGGGATTAAGCCAAATCCATTTCTTGGAGCTTTATTTTATTGTTATATCGTTAAACATCTGTTATTGAACTTTGCACTGACAGATATTTCCACTACAAAGATTTTACTAACAGGAAACTGTCATAATATAAAATGGTTTACAATTTCATGTGTTTTTTTAATTAGACATTCATGCTATGTTATTATATTTTGGGCACTTTTTATGCATAAAGGAAAGTGAGGGGTCAGATGTTTCCGTTTCATCAAGTTGTAGAACAACTCACAATTTTGAGACTTCTTTTCAGCGTACGGTCTAAAAATAGTTTTAGTGTCCTAATGGTCACATCCAAAATCAACAACCAAAAAGTTGAAATAAACTTTGTTGTGCATAGTATTCTACTATACCACTAGCTGAAGAACACAACTCTAATTTGTTCTTATGCTCAAGCTCAGTTTCTAGAGAGATACTGCAATGTGATATATATTGTAAACTTCAAACATAGACTTATAAATCAATAGAGCCCTTAACTACTTTATACTGCCAGTCAGATGCTTTTTAGTCTTATTAATGTAAAAGCAAAGCATCTAAAAGCTTGTTCCAGAAATTGCATTCACAGCATTATTATATTGATCTAACGTCAGCAGGGAAATTAAAACTCTGCTATCAGAACGTTCAAGGCCTTGTGAATGTAGTTCAGAAGATCTTTACCTTTTTGAGAGGCAGCACACAAACAATTATCTATATCAAAAGCAGTGGTAAGGTTTTAAATACATGTATTGTTTTTACATTTCAATATAGGAAAAAAATATACCAATTTGGTTTCCAATCTATTTTCCCCATTTGCATACGCAATGTCAAAATATATATTTTTTTAACTACTAATACATCTGATCCTGTCGGTATGTGTGTGAAAGCATTTGTTTTGGCCAAATGTTGGGAATTTGGAGCATCCCCTTTATGACTATGCAATTCATTTGAGTCTTTTATATGTGGCTATGACCTGTTCCTCTAATGGATGTATTTGAGAGGGTCACTGTGCACTATTATAACTAAGCTACAGTACCGAAGGTCTTTATGTTATTAAGCTCGCACATCATTTGAACGTCACTTGACTCAGTCTCTCACACATAAATGACTTACCTTTATTTCGCCGTCCATCTTGATTTGGGCCCATTTCAATTACAATTACTTACCCCAAAACTTAGAAAAGGAACGAAAGAGGTACTTACATTGAGTAAGAATTCCTAGGAGTTCTGTTTTATAGATCTCCTTAGCTTCTTCCATCTTTTCCTCGTGTGTCACCTTCTCATTCATCAATCGTCGAATATGACTGTTTGCTGACTGGACCATGGAGTAGAACTGGTTTGCCGACCTTCGATTCACTTCTCCTCTCTCTATCCAAGTTAAGAGAACAGTAATGGCTTCTGTGAACTTGTTGTCATCTGGAAGAGAAGGAAATACATAGATGCTTGACCTAAAAGTGAACCAACCTTGCTTATCTTCATTCGATCTTATGTGGGACAGCTGTTCAATAAAATTCGTATGGACTGTCAATGTGTAGGACACCAAGAAAAAACCAACTATCCATCCACTGCATTTGTATCTCTATTCAGCCCATCCATCTCACACACCAACCATCTTTAATATTTTTCTACGGTATCTTGCTACCCACCTATCTCCACATATATGTACAGCATGTTAGTTCAATTGTATATAAAATATCAAATGTTCTTATGTACTTTATATATGTACTTATGTACTTTAATGTAGTAAACTAATTTATAAAGAATCATAATCATAGACTATTCAAAAAATCATTGCATCATATTCACCTTACACTAGGGTAACAACAGATGACCAATAACACTCAAATATAACATTGCAAATTAAATAGAACATGCACTATTCATGGTGTAACATTGAAGCTGCACTGCTGCCAATATTTCTAATTTTAAAAAAAGAATCCCTCGTGAATATACTGCATTTAAGCTGTGCTAAATTGTATGATGATTGTGTTCAGCCGTTTTAGTTCTAGCTGTTTTTGGGTAAGACGGGTGACTACGAAAATAATCGTCCAGCTGTGCAGATTCCTAAATGACAAATCTGCATATTTATACAGCTATTATTGGTTGTTAAGTAGGCAAATTTGGCTTTCAGGTGTCAAGGAAAGCGGAGTGATGAAACCTATGCAAACTGCAATTGCTGCCATGCAAAGTTGGTACTTTTAGAAAATAGCAAGGTAAGAAACCGATATAACTGAAAAACATCCAAATATATATATTTTTTTATCAGCGAACCATAAGAGTACAATGAAATGACCAGAATTTTGGGGCGAGTTTGGCAGAAATGCTGTATAAGTAAAGAAACTAAAAGAATATTTGTAGTACCCTAAAATCCGTTAAAATTTGGTCTCTGGTGTCACATACATTTTGTGGTTTTCCATTTTTCATTTTTATTCCTCCCCTCCTTCCAAAAGCCATCACTTTTTATTTTTCTGTCGACACAGCTGTACGAGAGCATATGCTTAGTGGGTCGAGATGTAGTTTTCAATGGCACCATTTTTAAAAAAAAAATATTTAACTTTTTTCGTACATTACTATAAAAAAAAACCCTCTCTTTACAATTTAGTCTCCCTAAGCGATTTAAAAAAAGCGATCATTTGATTGCTGGTTCAATAGACTGACATACCCATGTATTGCAGTTTGTTATTTTTATTGGCTCCTATTAAGCACTGCCTCTAATTGGGCTTTATAGCAACGCAAAAATGGCAGACCTGGGAGCATTTATTAGGCCCCCAGGCTGCCATGACAACCATCGACATCCTGCGATCGCGCCGCAGGTTGCCGGGTTGATTAGTTGACGAGGGGGCCCCGCTCTGGTTTTGATGCTGTGGTCGCTATTGATCACTGCATCAACGTGGTTAAACGGCCAGGATTTAAGTTATTTCCGACCCCGGCCGATACAGCGAAGTTCTCAGCTGTAACATACAACCGACACCTGTTGGTTAAATTATCGTTTACTAATCAAAGTGGACAGGTTTAGAAATAAAGAAATTAAATCATAAAAGCTATCATTTTATCATTTTTAATGACCAAGAAAACCATTTCATAATTTGTGATGCCAGAGAACGCTCACATATTTCCCGAATGCTGCGCAGCTTTTTCTTTCATTATTTTATTGTAAAAATAGTAAAAACTATTTCTATTTCAATCATGTTTTATTCCAACATTGTTGGTAACTAACAAGACTTGAGAAAATGTTACTTTCACTGGAAAAAAAAAAAAACTAAAGAATAAAGTGAATTAAACATGTGTATTGCGGTTTTACAAAAGAGCTGGGATGAAATGTTGCAGTTTGATATACATAAAAAAACAGTTTATTCTTGGAATGCCCTGCAAATTTACTAACAGTCAGTCACCTTTTGATGTAGATGAAAATATTTGTTTTCCTTTTGTTCTTATCATGGCTTGAACACTGCCAGTCTGGAACAATACGCTTATAATGTGAATCCAACAGCTGCTACATAATCTGGCACATACATGGGACTCCTAATTAATTTAACCAAAACTAGGAAAAAACCCTTTCTCCTGAAATCTACTTGGGCTATAAAATCCAGCATAAGCTCCCTACAGGGAGTCACTAACCTTCTTAAAGTAGGGAAAGTAGGAATCTGAACAACATGAACAGAAGCAAAGTAAGTTTAACATTTCCGATGGCAAAATTGTCAAATGAATGACCTGGGAATACTGGGACGTAGCTCATTTATTGTATAGCATGGCCATAAAAATGTGAGGATAATTGTATTTAGCCAAGTTCACTGAAATGTATATATCAATTTGAGGCTTTGAGACATATCCATGCTACAGGGTAGAAGGATTAACCGTACAGTGAGAACTGTATTTAAAACATACGATCACCTTTGAAGAATGTTTTTACAAAAAATATATAACTGCATTACATATTGTGTACTGATCCAGAGTTAGAACCTGTAGTATACTCCAGAGCTGTGTTCACAATTCTGCTGATTACGATCGGAAACTGTCGACAAGTCCTATCCCTTTTAGCTGAGCTCCTGTCATGCAGTGGGACAGTCAGTTTTTCGATTAGATCACTGTACAGTGGCTGGTACAAGGACTACATACCCCAGAACGCAATCACTATAGCAAGTTTGTACAGACTAACTCTGCGTGAAATCTTGGGAGAAAATTACAGTGATAATCTTGGACAATTTTAAATGAAGACTAGCGCTGCCTTTTATCTTATTTTCTTAAGTTCCACATTTTATTCACACACTGTCAGGCAGGGGATGAGAGAGAGAAAAAAACAGGGCTAGACATAATACGTCGCACCCTGACCACTAGTTACAAACAATTGGTGGATGGAAGTGGTCACCATGAATTTCCGAGTCTACACACGACAAATGAGAGGTAAAAAAAAACAACTGTGTTTCACCTTTTAAAGAGTTATGCTAAATACCTGTCATTCTTTGGGATATGAACATCTCACTTGAAAACAAGTTATAGTATCAATGGGACATTAACATAAATGTTCTACTTCTTTAAGAAAACTTTATTCCCAGCAGGCTGTATTCAAATCTTAAATACTTCTTAAAATGATAATTCTTGCAGCCTAAATTGTAAATGCATTGAATCTATGTATAAACATTTGTATAAATAGATCACTGAAGAACATGATGTTACACAGATAACCTCAAAAAATCTCCTAGGGCTTTCCTGCAGAACGGGGAAGATTAAAGAAAGCTGTACAGTCAACGGAGATAATCAGGACTAAAAGTAGATATTATTATTATTATTTGTGAAATGTACTTTGTGAGGCATGCACATCTCTTGCCAAATGAAAAAACACAAGGGGAATGAGCAAGTCAAGAGATGCTAAGGGCAAGGAAAAAACTGCTCATAACTTAATAAATGTATACTACAAGAGAGCACGGCTTAGGTCCTTCTCCTGGGAAGAGCTGTATAAATATGGTGTAAACTGCGGAGATGGGGCTTTTAGGTCATCTAAGTTCATATACACAAATAATATTTCAAGCGTCAGCAGCTTTATATTAAATAGGCTTGAAAGTGTGTGACTTGTACTTTTTGGGTATGTGGTAAGTTTAAATTCTTTGAGAGTAGGAATTTAGGAGTTATCCATAACCAATAAGAAGGTCGATAGGATCCATCTTGCAATAAGAATTTTTTAGCCAACAGGACGCATAACTATAAGGACAGTTTGCAAGGGGAATACCATAGCACAGAGTAGTTCCAGTCACTACATTGCTCGAAAACTGGATTGGGGCTGCTGTCTAAAGTGAACAATTCTAATCAAAGAAGTAAAAAATAAAATTTTAAAGGGGTGAACCCAAGGAGATATTAGAAAATAAATTGTATTCCTCTAAGCATTTTAACATTTTGGTTTGTCATCCCACAATTGTCTTCTAGTTCAGTGTTTCCCAAACTGCGGGACACAACCCCCTGGGGGGTCATGTTGAGACCTCCAGAGGGTCGTGAGCCACTTACCGATGGCCCCGGGCCCACTGAGACGGTGGGGCCTAGGCCCAGCTACTCAGCGGTGGCATGTCCGGGTATCAACTGGATCAGCATCCTCAGGGCGCAGATACAGTTGAATCCAATGCTGGAGCAGGGTGCTGAGGACTCCTTGCTCCAGCATTCACTGTGTAATGCTGGCCGTGAGCAGCTCAGCGCAGACAGGTACGATGTAGTGACATCATCGCGCCTGTCTGTGCCGAGCCACACGCGGGACAGACCGGAGAGAGACTCCTCCACTCGTCGTGGGAACTGGAATAGGTGAGAAATTTGAATTATTATTTTTATAAGGCACTATGGGTGCATTATACTGGGTATAGGGGGCAGATATGGGGGTATTATACTGTGTGGGGAAAGCTATAGGGGCAGTATAATACATGTGGCAGCTATGGGGTCATTATACTGTGTGGGGGCAGCTATGGTGGCATTATTCTTTGTCTGGTGGAAGCTATAAGGGCATTATACTGTGTGGAGGCCACTAAGGGGTCATTATACTGTGTGGGGTGCCCAGATGTTTTTCACCCCCCTGTGTTAAATCCCTAGTTACGCCTCTGATGGCCACTGATGGATGGGTCAGGTCACATAACCCACCATCAGCGGTCATAGTTAGGCCTCAGCAAAGCACAGCAGCAGGATACCTTGAGCCCGCCCCCTCTCCCGTCTGCACAATTGTTGTTGTTTTTGATGTTACAGGGACTTATTTTTCTAATGGCACTAAGTACCAACATCTAGCCATAAATTATGTTGACATACGTCAGACGAAATGGGGGTAAGTACAGTAGTGGGGGGTCCCAAACAAAGGTCTCGGCAAAAAGTGTGTCCCGGCCTCAGAAAGTTTGCAAGCTAATTTACATGAGGAACTCCTGAATGTCAACATATTCTTCAGCTAGTACAATATTGTACATATACAGTAACATGCAAAAGTTTTAGGCAGTTGTAGAAAATGCTGCAAAGTAAGAATGCTTTCAAAAATGGAAGTGTTAATAGTTTTTTTTTTTTATCAATTAACAAAATGCAAAGTGAATGAACAGAAGAGAATTCTAAATCAAATCAATATTTGGTGTTACCATTTGCCTTCAAAACAGCATCAATTATCATAGGTACATTTGCACACAGTTTTTGAATGAACTCGGCAGGGAGGTTTTTCCAAACATCTTGGAGAACTAACCACAGATCTTCTGTAGATGTAGGCTTCCTCAAATCCGTCTGTCGCTTCATATAATCCCAGATGGACTCGATGTTGAGAGCAGGGCTCTGTGGGGCCATATCATCACTTCCAGGGCTCCTTGTTCTGCTTTACGCTAAAGATAGTTCTTAATGGCATTGGCTGTATGTTTGGGGTCGTGGTTCTGCTGCAGAATAAATTTGGAGCCAATCAGATACCTCCCTGATGGTATTGTATGATGAATAAGGATCTGTCTGTATTTCTCAGAATTGAGAACACCATTAATCCCTACCAAATCCACAACTCCATCCACTGAAATGCAGCCCCAAGCTTGCAAGAAACCTCCTACATGCTTCACTGTTGCCTGCATACACTCATTATTGTACCACTCTTCAGCGAACAAACTGCCTTCTGTTACAGCCAAATATTTCAAATATTGATTTATCAGAGCACCTGCTGCCATTTTTCTGCACCACAGTTCCTATGTCTTCATGCATAGTTGACTCATTTGGCTTTCTTTCCACGTTGAAGGTATGGCTTTTTGGACGCATTTCTTCCATAAATACCACGTCTGGCTAAACTTCTCAAAACAGTAGATGGGTGTACCTGGGTCCCACTGGTTTCTGCCAATTCTGAGTTGATGGCACTGCAGGACATCTTACGATTTCGAAGGGAAGTAAGCAAGATGTGTCTTTGATCTTCTGCACTAAGTTTCCTTGGCCGACCAATGCTTCTGGTTCTCAATGTTGCCCGTTTATTTGTCATTCTTCAAAAGACATTGAACAGCACATCTTGAAACCCCAGTCTGCTTTGAAATCTTTGCCTGGGAGTGACCTTGCTGATGCAATATAACTACCTTGGGTCTTGTTAGAGTGCTCAGTCTCACCATGGTGGACCTGTGACATGAAACGGTCTCCCAGAACCTCACCTTTGTAGCTGTTTGGCTGTTCTTTACCCAGTTTTAAGCCTCCTACACAGCTGTTTCTGTTACAGTTAATAACCGTGTTTCGACCTACATATGAAAATGATGATCAATATCACCTGTTTGGTATAATTGGTTAATAATACACCTGACTATAATCCTACAAAATCCATGACTTTGTGCAAGTGTATCTCAGAGAATTGATGCTGTTTTTAAGGATAAGGGTGGTCACACCAAATATTTATTATATTTAGATTTATCTTCTCTTTATTCACTTTGTATTTTGTTAATTGATAAAATAAAACTTTGCAGCATTTTTCCACAACTGCCTAAAACTTTTGCACAGCAAAATATAATCTTTATTGTTACATAGCTACAATAACAGACATACAACATCTCTAAACAGTGGAATCCATGTCCTGATTTCTGCAGTAAACCTCCATTACAAATGTTTCTAATAATTCCGGCAAAACCCATTTTTTACATCCTAATAGCCTACAAATTTTGGCTAGGACTTTTTCAAAGCAGATACAATTTGTCCCTAGGGGAAGAGCTATTAATTCTTAATTTCTCAAAATGACAATTTGTACAGCAAAATCCATCAGCAAAAACTTGATGATGCCCGAGCCTCATCAGTGTTTGAAAACTATGCCAAAATATTGCTCAATTTATCTTTAATATTATACTGGTTTAGGGGAATAATGAAAGGAGTTGTCTGAAAAAACAAAACAAAAAAAAACAACACAAAACCAGCAGCTGATATAATAACCCCTCCCCCCCCCCTAAAATAACTCACATTTCAGGCACATGAATGCTGCAACCAATCACTGGCCTCAGCAGCCATGTGCCATACTTACTGACATCACGGCTGCATCCATTGATCTCGTAATCGCCCCTGGAATTTGAACAATGACTGGTGGGGGAGCACGGGAGCATCAGCGCTGGTAAAGGATTGAACAGATGAATATTGTGTTTTGGTTTTTAATACAATTACTGTGCAAATGTAGTGAAGGGCCCAGTGCAGGACGGAGCAGCATTTAAACAGCTTTCCTGTCAGTACCTTATAAATAACTGGAGGAACGTCACACAGTTTGAGAATCACTAGCCCAAATATAAAAAAAGTCCATAAGTGGAGTTCTTATATTCTTTCTGAATGTTCTTGGTCTACAAGTTGGTTGATTTCCAAAGTGGCATCCCCTAAATGCAGCCATTACAGTGACCATTACAGTGTCAGCTTTCCATAGACACCGAATAGCATAAAAGAACATCCTTTCTTTTTTTTAGAACTCCTACCCTCCCCCTACTACTAAACTTCCAGTATTTCTGACCTTATGGCATTCTATTTGTGTACCAGGAAGCACAGGATGAACACACATCAGCCTTGAATTAAAATGGTAACATTGACAATTTTTTTAAAAATAAATCTTAATTCTAAAAAGTAAGCTATGCCGCATATGTAACTGCAAACTGTGGGATCTTCTGGGAAGACAGCAGCTATTTATAGAATATTTTTTGTAAAGGGTCCATCAGTGGCGCTATTATGGTCAGGGATAATTCATAATGCGGCGCAATGTTCGCTCTCATTTACACTGAACTTAATGATAAACAGTAAACATGTTTTTTATTCCATGTCCCAGCCTTAAAATTGTGCGCCAAAGGTGCAGGCAATAGAAACACAGGTACTTACCTTTCAGCTTGTCAGCAAGCACCGTGGCTTCATGTTCAGAATAATGCATGATCGCTGGCGGTGATGGAGGCCGTAGCTGGTCAACTTCTAGTTTGCGCCGATGACGCTCTTCCCTTGCAAACATTCTCTGTTTGCACTCCCATTCATAAAAATCATCTCTTGCTTGGGCAAAATCTACATGCAAGCGACCAGAGTCCTTTTTATCTGTGCTGGATCCCAGTCGCATTCTGTAACCTTCAAACAGCAAATTTCACAGTTACAATGACATAACTAAGCTGGTTTAATGTATCGCATAACACAATTACAATACATGTTTAGATAAGTTACAACGCTTTGGACAAATGAGTTACCAACATTTCCCACCAATGAACAATGACCATTTCGGCCATATTGGCCTTTATCAAGCATTTATGCGCCAAAAAGCCACACACTGAGTGATAAAACGATCATCCATTGCTATATTTAGTCGAGTGCTGCCTTTTTTTTTCTACTTGATTCTCAAAATGTAATTGCAGCTGCCAATTCAAGGCCGGGACAACTGCAATAAGAATTGTCCACGTTGGAAAACGAAAATTATCACTACACCAGAGTACAGTACATTTCTCAATATCCTGTAGGAATCCAATAACCACAAAAACTAGCCATCTTTATTTTTTATTGCATTTTTTTTAGATGAATTCACGAACGTCTTGGATTGTGTTAAGACGAAATAAAATGGAATCCTGAATGTACAACATGAGTGCTGCTGCTGCACATTTGATGCCGCTCTACCCTACAATGCCAGCGTCTATACAGTTTTCATTTGTGCCCTTAGTTATTGTGGCGACTGACCTTTCCATGCGACACTTCTGTTTTATTGCAGTGATCTAATAAATGGTGTTGGCTTGGAAACGAAAATACAAATAAATGGCGTTAAGACAAAATGTCGCTGCAAGGCCATCAGAACAGATTCTTCCAATATTTAGTGATACGACAAACAAATATTACACTTTACTGCCAGACCTGTTATTTTCTTTATGGAACTAGACAGACAGCTGTGAGGTCCCACAGGGAATAAATGCATTCTCCGAGAACGTGACCCAAGCGGCAGAAAGGACACCACAAATTTGTCTCTACAATGTGTTGCTTAAAAAATAGCAATAGGTTTGGAACAAAACTTAAATTTGTCATGACATCCTCTGCTCAATCAAGTGACAAGCCTGTCGGCATCCTAATGACAGTGTGACGGCGACTGACAGGACTAGGAGACTGGTATCAGATGAGACTGCACATGGTTTGATAACACACGCAAACTTGCTAACACTTCTAGAAACTTGCTGATAGGTTACTAATTGCATTTCTGCAGTCTCTATGGCAACCACACAATTCATTTTTTTACGGAACTTCATGGATTTTTTACACATTAAGAAATGTGTTTATTATTTGGCACATGAAACTTATGGAGAGATATCACTCCCTTTCCAGTCTACTCCACAGACCAGAGGAGGGCGGACATCCATGGTTCATAAGAATGTACAAATTACTGCATGGAAATTAGACAAGTTGCAAGTCAATAGGGAATGTATTGGTCTTTACCACCGTACAACCTGTGTGTGTGGGGTCTCAATAGTGCGCCTTGTGATCCGCAAAGCTCTAGAATCACAAAAAGTTAGGGAAGCGCGAAGGGTCAACCTAAGAATCTAAGAGACAAAAAGAAAAATCAATTGTACAGTTAAGCTGTACACCCAAAAAACGTGCTGGGATCGCCCCTTATTATCAAAAGACTGGGGGTGCATCAAGACCAACTTTACTACATGTGGTAGGCACGCACGTCTCTGCTATAGAGCAGGCAGGGTTTTACTGAAAGTGTGGCATGCAAACGAGCACTACTGGGTGGGCACTACTGGTGCCTGTCTCAAATCCAGTGAAACATCCTAAATAGGCCAAGCCGAAAATTTTGATTTGACTATACTAATCTTGACCAATCAGAATCCGATATGCCATGCCCCCATTATCTTTTTCTACATTTATCCCAATTTAGATGCTGGTATATTTTTCTCCAAACGTAAGCCTACGTGCCCAATACTTCTTGTACACATTAGATGAAGGTATCAGGAATTGGTTAGTTCTTGGATGTTAGGTTTGGACAACAGTAATTTATGCTAAATTTGCCATTCTCCCTCTCAGCTTGTGCTATTAATCAGATTTTTACAAAAGTAAATGGAGAACCTCTCTATAGGATATTTGCACCTTTAACACATTCCCGCAAATGGGCGTTACTGTTCGTCCTTTTTAGCGGTGCGTCCCCGCAAATGGGCATACAGTAACGCACTGAGGATAAAGCGGGCACAGGAGCGGTGATCGCTTCATCCTCAGCGGGTGACGGCTGTAATATACAGCCGACATCCCACTGCAACCGCAGCGATCACAGTTATCTCCAATCGCCACCGTTTAACCGCTTAAATGCCGCTGACAATAGCAACAGCGGCATTTAAGTGATTGACACAGAGGGAGGGGGCCCCACGCAAAAAATCCAGGGGGGGTGATGGTTGCTATGGAAACTAGCAACGGCTTCCTGGTTGGCCAGGTACGGAAACCTATTTGACAGAGTGACTGACTTGTAAAATGACAGTTACAATAAACTGCACTACATACATAGTATCAATATATAGACTCCAAACAAGTGTGTAATAAGGGCTGGGCACTGCAAATAACAGAACGTACCCCCCATGTCACAAAAGCAGCTCCATAACAAATTCACATACCATAAAGAAACAACCAGAGCTTATGACGCCAATGTATATATAAAAGTAGTAAATTTTATTAGACAAATAACATGGACAATTAAAATACAGAAAGATACAACTCTAGTGTGAATTGCGGAGACAATATCAATATTTGTTGCTAGCTCAAATATATGGGTGTACATATAAGTAACTAAAATGATCGAGACACTTTTGACACCAATATACCCTCCCTCATAGGAAGGAAAAGTTCTCTTAGAAGAAATAGCTGTGAAATACAGATCTAATAACTAGTGAATACCAGAAGAGGGTATAATCCAAGTGACATTGCTGTCAAACGAGTCATATGTCAAGTCATGAACTCACCCATAGATAGCAGCAAGAAATGGTAAGTGGTGTCAGCTCCGCTACATGAACCCCGACGCGCGTTTCGCCACGTATGCTTCCTCAGGGGGATGTGTAGTTATGTACGTCCTGTCGCTACCCTTTTATATTCCCTAAATGGTGTAGTTCGTTGGATGTGCCGCGGCGCATCTCCGCCGATGCAGCCGGAAACGAGGCATGCCCCACATCCGGCCCCAAGCGCGGCAGCACGTGCCCGGATTCCCGACGCGTCATGGGAGTTCCGGGCATGCGCAATGCGCTCATGAAGGCGGAGGGGGGATGCATCGGAGACAGCCGCCGCAGCGGACATGCGCACCACATCACAACAAAGGTTTGTGAGAACATCGGCCAGTGTGTTATGCAGAGATTATGTGCCCTATCATATATCATCACACTATACTGGGGCTATGTCGGGAAAGTTAACCCAGAGACCACAAGGTCCTGCTTTGCTCGCAACTATGGGACCAGCCTATCTATGGGGATTGTAGTTAGATGGTCACCCAATTTATAACCCTCTATGGGAAAATTAGTGTATGGTCTAGAGAGAATATATAATCATGATAATGAGTGCCTAAATTAAAAAATAAGTGAAAAAGTCTATCAGAGTCAGTGACAATTAAAGAAAGTGCCACAAATGATGAAATAAAGTGAAAGTACCAATAATATAAAAAGAGTGAAAGCTGAGAATTTATCGAAATAAATAAAACACTTTTTTTGTGTGTGTGCAAAGAAACACATAGAGATACAATGTGAAAAAAACATTACAACAGACATTTTAAGGGGTACATAATGACCCAAAATATATATATAAAGAAACCCCCCGTACACCCCCTAATAAAGGGGGAAAAAACGAGATACCTTTGGAACCATAAACACACAAAAGAAGGATTACAATAATGTAAAATTCTTAAATAAAACCCATGTGTGATTATCACATTAATTATATACTCAAGATTATATTTTTTATATACATTTTTATACACATACTCATAGACCAGAAATTCTCAAGATGATACCCAATGTGTACCAACCCCAAGACATCAAATTCCATAGTCAAATATACCATTTAAACATAGCCCAATTCTGACAAATATACTTTATATTATTGAAGCACACATAGTCCAGTTACTGTGTTTAATACAAAAATTCACTGCATTTCAGGCCGATCCCGGGAAAGATCATATAGGGTGCTTGATGTATCGCACATAGAACCTAATAGAGAGGACATTTAAAACACATAATTAGTACACAAAATATTAAAAAGCAAGAGAACGGTAGAGATCAAAATTACAGAAAAGGAACAAAACTGAGGTTCTCATTCAGTCCCTGTGGTTTCATGGATCCCAACATGACTATCCACTTACATTCTTTCTGTGCTAAAACCCTCTTCACATTGCCCCCCTGATGCCACCGTGAACTCGATCGATACCTCTAACTGAGAAAGTTCTGGGATTGCAGCCGTGATGTACCTTAAAATGTCTAGGTATAGTTTTTAATTGTGTCAAATCATCCACCTCACTGGCCCCCAAAATATCTCGTACGTGTTCTCTCGTACGGATTCTCAACTCACGAGAGGTAAGTCCTATGTATATCTTTGAGCAGCCACATGTGGCATAGTATACCACATGTGTCGTGCTACATGAGATATATTCACGGATATCAAACTGTCGTACTCCGTCCGCTGAGGAGAAGTTAGTGGCCCGACAGATGTTAACACAGGCTTTACATTTACCGCACGGGTAGCATCCCTTTCTCGGTCCACGGGAACCAAAAGGGGGTATCTGGTGTGGGACATAATGACTTTTTACAAGAAAGTCTTTGAGATTCCTAGCTCTTCTCGCTGTCATTAGAGGTCTATCAGACAGGTTTTGGGCCAATTGAGGTTCAGATATAAGGATGGGCCAGTGCTTCTCCAAAATAGTTCGCATCTTATTCCACTGCCCATTATACGTAGATATAAACCGTACCCCAGTTTCCTTGCTTTGTTGTTGTTTAAGTTTGAGTAGGTCAGAACGCGACGTCACTTTAGCTCTCCTATATCCAGATTTTATGACTCTGTTACTGTATCCTCTATCTCTGAATCTGTTCCTCAGATCTGCAGATTGTCGTTCGAATAGAGCATCAGAAGAGCAGATCCGCCTCATCCTGAGAAACTGCCCAACCGGGATGGCTTTAATGGTGGATGGAGTATGGGCTGATGAGGCATGCAGCAAGGAATTAACCGATGTAGATTTGCGATATACATCTGTGTGTAAGAAGCCCTGGGCATCAGAAAAAATCCGTATGTCCAGGAATTCTACTTGGTGGCAATGGTATTTATATGTCAACTTGATATTAAACGGATTCAGGTTAAGTTGCTGCATGAAACTCACCAGGCCAGACTCCGATCCCTGCCAAATAAAGAAAATATCATCGATGTACCTTAGCCACATCTGCACCTGGTCAGCAGCGTGGGCGCCGTCCCCAAGGAAAACCTGTCTCTCCCAAAGACCAAGAAACAGGTTTGCATAGGACGGCGCACACGCCGCCCCCATTGCCGTACCCTGCTTTTGTAAATAAAAGCAGTCCTTGAATACGAAAAGATTATGACTTAAAATAAATTGCAATAGTTCAAGGATAAAGTCACATAATTGGCCATCCCGGTTGCCGGTCCCCAGGAAGAAGCGGACCGCCTCCAGCCCATCTTGATGTCTAATACTCGTATAGAGTGATTCAATGTCTGCAGTCACAAGGAACATATCAGGTTCAATTTGGATCCCATTGACTCTGCCTAGGACATCCGTCGTGTCCTTAACATAAGATGGCAAATCATATACTAGGGATTTCAGATAATGATCGATAAATTTACATGCCGGATCGCATAGTCCATCTATCCCGGACACGATTGGGCGTCCCGGGGGGTCAATGGGATCCTTGTGGATCTTTGGTAAAAGATACAGAGTAGGGATTTTAGGGTCGTCAATAATTAGACCATCGCGTATTTTTTTGGGGATCGTGCCCTCATCAAAAGCTCTGTCCACAATTCTCCTCAATTTCTGAGAGAAAAGGTGGATTGGATTTGTAGGCATCTTCTCATATGTCGACCTATCACGTAGCTGCCTGAAGACCTCCTTCTCATATTTTACTGTTGGCCAAACTACAACATTTCCCCCCTTGTCCGCAGCCTTAAACACTACATCATCCAGGGCTTGAAGTTCTCTCAGTGCCTTTCTTTGGATGTGAGTGAGATTGTCCTTACTGTTCCTTGTTGATAATTTTTTAAAATCCTCCGTAACCATTTTTGTAAAAATTTCTACCTGTGGACATAAGGACAAGGGGGGAAATCTGGCAGATTTGGGCACAACAGCAGATGGAAACGTACCTTGTACTTCAGATGTTTGTTCATTTAGGAGATCTTCCAATGCTCGCAAAGCTTCCCTTTCAACTTGACTACTGAATTCATCAGATCCCCTATTATGTAACTTTTTTAGCACTACCTTTCTCGAAAAAAGGTGCAGGTCTTTTAGAGCTGTGAAAAAATTAAAAGAATTGGTGGGTGAAAAAGTCAGGCCCTTCCCTAGCACTTCACACTGGGCATCAGAGAGGGCATGTGAAGAAAGGTTTATTACCTCCAAATTATTCCTGGATTTTTTGTCACGTTGGTAATTGAATGTGTTCTTCCGTTTCGCCTGACGATCGAACTGCCATCTTGGTCCTTGTGGGCCTTGGGTGCTCTCTGTTTCTACCAAATTCCTACTAACTCTCCCTCTAGAGGGTTCCTCTATAGAGGTACGGGAAGAAGTAGATGATGATCTAGAGTGGGAGACAAAGCTCCCATTTCTAGGTCTCCCTCTCTCCCTGTGCCATTTATAGACCCGATGTTGCTGGTAGTCTTGGACATCACGTTGAAATTTGCCGGCCTTGACCGCACATATTTCTTTCTCCCATTTTATGAATTCTTTGTCTAAATCCTCCGATATTTTATCCAGTGCACCACTGGGTAATTCTGATCTAAGTATGGCCTGGAGCCCCTCTATTTCTTTTTCAATTTGTAACAAATTCTGTTGGTTAGAGAGAACTAGTAGTTCCATATATCCCCTCGAACATTTATCAGAGAGCTCCTCCCACTGTTGTTTAAAATTGGCATCGTTCATTTCAAACGAAGGAAAAACTTGGACTCGTAGGCCACGGGGAATAAGGTTCTTGGAAAGGTATTTCTCCAAGAAAGCCTTATTCCACCAGATCTTGGTTCTTTGGTGTAGTAATCCCTTCAGTTTCTTATTGATCTCTCTACAATCTCTCCCGTTCCCATCTAAAATCAAACTAGAGTCGTCTTTAAAAATTTCCTCTAACTGTGCAAGCCATGATTGCTCACGGGCCCTAAAGTCCATTTGATGTTGAGAGTCAGTAGCTGTGAACAACACAGAATAAATTAGAATCAATATATAGACTCCAAACAAGTGTGTAATAAGGGCTGGGCACTGCAAATAACAGAACGTACCCCCCATGTCACAAAAGCAGCTCCATAACAAATTCACATACCATAAAGAAACAACCAGAGCTTATGACGCCAATGTATATATAAAAGTAGTAAATTTTATTAGACAAATAACATGGACAATTAAAATACAGAAAGATACAACTCTAGTGTGAATTGCGGAGACAATATCAATATTTGTTGCTAGCTCAAATATATGGGTGTACATATAAGTAACTAAAATGATCGAGACACTTTTGACACCAATATACCCTCCCTCATAGGAAGGAAAAGTTCTCTTAGAAGAAATAGCTGTGAAATACAGATCTAATAACTAGTGAATACCAGAAGAGGGTATAATCCAAGTGACATTGCTGTCAAACGAGTCATATGTCAAGTCATGAACTCACCCATAGATAGCAGCAAGAAATGGTAAGTGGTGTCAGCTCCGCTACATGAACCCCGACGCGCGTTTCGCCACGTATGCTTCCTCAGGGGGATGTGTAGTTATGTACGTCCTGTCGCTACCCTTTTATATTCCCTAAATGGTGTAGTTCGTTGGATGTGCCGCGGCGCATCTCCGCCGATGCAGCCGGAAACGAGGCATGCCCCACATCCGGCCCCAAGCGCGGCAGCACGTGCTGCCGCGCTTGGGGCCGGATGTGGGGCATGCCTCGTTTCCGGCTGCATCGGCGGAGATGCGCCGCGGCACATCCAACGAACTACACCATTTAGGGAATATAAAAGGGTAGCGACAGGACGTACATAACTACACATCCCCCTGAGGAAGCATACGTGGCGAAACGCGCGTCGGGGTTCATGTAGCGGAGCTGACACCACTTACCATTTCTTGCTGCTATCTATGGGTGAGTTCATGACTTGACATATGACTCGTTTGACAGCAATGTCACTTGGATTATACCCTCTTCTGGTATTCACTAGTTATTAGATCTGTATTTCACAGCTATTTCTTCTAAGAGAACTTTTCCTTCCTATGAGGGAGGGTATATTGGTGTCAAAAGTGTCTCGATCATTTTAGTTACTTATATGTACACCCATATATTTGAGCTAGCAACAAATATTGATATTGTCTCCGCAATTCACACTAGAGTTGTATCTTTCTGTATTTTAATTGTCCATGTTATTTGTCTAATAAAATTTACTACTTTTATATATACATTGGCGTCATAAGCTCTGGTTGTTTCTTTATGGTATGTGAATTTGTTATGGAGCTGCTTTTGTGACATGGGGGGTACGTTCTGTTATTTGCAGTGCCCAGCCCTTATTACACACTTGTTTGGAGTCTATATATTGATTCTAATTTATTCTGTGTTGTTCACAGCTACTGACTCTCAACATCAAATGGACTTTAGGGCCCGTGAGCAATCATGGCTTGCACAGTTAGAGGAAATTTTTAAAGACGACTCTAGTTTGATTTTAGATGGGAACGGGAGAGATTGTAGAGAGATCAATAAGAAACTGAAGGGATTACTACACCAAAGAACCAAGATCTGGTGGAATAAGGCTTTCTTGGAGAAATACCTTTCCAAGAACCTTATTCCCCGTGGCCTACGAGTCCAAGTTTTTCCTTCGTTTGAAATGAACGATGCCAATTTTAAACAACAGTGGGAGGAGCTCTCTGATAAATGTTCGAGGGGATATATGGAACTACTAGTTCTCTCTAACCAACAGAATTTGTTACAAATTGAAAAAGAAATAGAGGGGCTCCAGGCCATACTTAGATCAGAATTACCCAGTGGTGCACTGGATAAAATATCGGAGGATTTAGACAAAGAATTCATAAAATGGGAGAAAGAAATATGTGCGGTCAAGGCCGGCAAATTTCAACGTGATGTCCAAGACTACCAGCAACATCGGGTCTATAAATGGCACAGGGAGAGAGGGAGACCTAGAAATGGGAGCTTTGTCTCCCACTCTAGATCATCATCTACTTCTTCCCGTACCTCTATAGAGGAACCCTCTAGAGGGAGAGTTAGTAGGAATTTGGTAGAAACAGAGAGCACCCAAGGCCCACAAGGACCAAGATGGCAGTTCGATCGTCAGGCGAAACGGAAGAACACATTCAATTACCAACGTGACAAAAAATCCAGGAATAATTTGGAGGTAATAAACCTTTCTTCACATGCCCTCTCTGATGCCCAGTGTGAAGTGCTAGGGAAGGGCCTGACTTTTTCACCCACCAATTCTTTTAATTTTTTCACAGCTCTAAAAGACCTGCACCTTTTTTCGAGAAAGGTAGTGCTAAAAAAGTTACATAATAGGGGATCTGATGAATTCAGTAGTCAAGTTGAAAGGGAAGCTTTGCGAGCATTGGAAGATCTCCTAAATGAACAAACATCTGAAGTACAAGGTACGTTTCCATCTGCTGTTGTGCCCAAATCTGCCAGATTTCCCCCCTTGTCCTTATGTCCACAGGTAGAAATTTTTACAAAAATGGTTACGGAGGATTTTAAAAAATTATCAACAAGGAACAGTAAGGACAATCTCACTCACATCCAAAGAAAGGCACTGAGAGAACTTCAAGCCCTGGATGATGTAGTGTTTAAGGCTGCGGACAAGGGGGGAAATGTTGTAGTTTGGCCAACAGTAAAATATGAGAAGGAGGTCTTCAGGCAGCTACGTGATAGGTCGACATATGAGAAGATGCCTACAAATCCAATCCACCTTTTCTCTCAGAAATTGAGGAGAATTGTGGACAGAGCTTTTGATGAGGGCACGATCCCCAAAAAAATACGCGATGGTCTAATTATTGACGACCCTAAAATCCCTACTCTGTATCTTTTACCAAAGATCCACAAGGATCCCATTGACCCCCCGGGACGCCCAATCGTGTCCGGGATAGATGGACTATGCGATCCGGCATGTAAATTTATCGATCATTATCTGAAATCCCTAGTATATGATTTGCCATCTTATGTTAAGGACACGACGGATGTCCTAGGCAGAGTCAATGGGATCCAAATTGAACCTGATATGTTCCTTGTGACTGCAGACATTGAATCACTCTATACGAGTATTAGACATCAAGATGGGCTGGAGGCGGTCCGCTTCTTCCTGGGGACCGGCAACCGGGATGGCCAATTATGTGACTTTATCCTTGAACTATTGCAATTTATTTTAAGTCATAATCTTTTCGTATTCAAGGACTGCTTTTATTTACAAAAGCAGGGTACGGCAATGGGGGCGGCGTGTGCGCCGTCCTATGCAAACCTGTTTCTTGGTCTTTGGGAGAGACAGGTTTTCCTTGGGGACGGCGCCCACGCTGCTGACCAGGTGCAGATGTGGCTAAGGTACATCGATGATATTTTCTTTATTTGGCAGGGATCGGAGTCTGGCCTGGTGAGTTTCATGCAGCAACTTAACCTGAATCCGTTTAATATCAAGTTGACATATAAATACCATTGCCACCAAGTAGAATTCCTGGACATACGGATTTTTTCTGATGCCCAGGGCTTCTTACACACAGATGTATATCGCAAATCTACATCGGTTAATTCCTTGCTGCATGCCTCATCAGCCCATACTCCATCCACCATTAAAGCCATCCCGGTTGGGCAGTTTCTCAGGATGAGGCGGATCTGCTCTTCTGATGCTCTATTCGAACGACAATCTGCAGATCTGAGGAACAGATTCAGAGATAGAGGATACAGTAACAGAGTCATAAAATCTGGATATAGGAGAGCTAAAGTGACGTCGCGTTCTGACCTACTCAAACTTAAACAACAACAAAGCAAGGAAACTGGGGTACGGTTTATATCTACGTATAATGGGCAGTGGAATAAGATGCGAACTATTTTGGAGAAGCACTGGCCCATCCTTATATCTGAACCTCAATTGGCCCAAAACCTGTCTGATAGACCTCTAATGACAGCGAGAAGAGCTAGGAATCTCAAAGACTTTCTTGTAAAAAGTCATTATGTCCCACACCAGATACCCCCTTTTGGTTCCCGTGGACCGAGAAAGGGATGCTACCCGTGCGGTAAATGTAAAGCCTGTGTTAACATCTGTCGGGCCACTAACTTCTCCTCAGCGGACGGAGTACGACAGTTTGATATCCGTGAATATATCTCATGTAGCACGACACATGTGGTATACTATGCCACATGTGGCTGCTCAAAGATATACATAGGACTTACCTCTCGTGAGTTGAGAATCCGTACGAGAGAACACGTACGAGATATTTTGGGGGCCAGTGAGGTGGATGATTTGACACAATTAAAAACTATACCTAGACATTTTAAGGTACATCACGGCTGCAATCCCAGAACTTTCTCAGTTAGAGGTATCGATCGAGTTCACGGTGGCATCAGGGGGGGCAATGTGAAGAGGGTTTTAGCACAGAAAGAATGTAAGTGGATAGTCATGTTGGGATCCATGAAACCACAGGGACTGAATGAGAACCTCAGTTTTGTTCCTTTTCTGTAATTTTGATCTCTACCGTTCTCTTGCTTTTTAATATTTTGTGTACTAATTATGTGTTTTAAATGTCCTCTCTATTAGGTTCTATGTGCGATACATCAAGCACCCTATATGATCTTTCCCGGGATCGGCCTGAAATGCAGTGAATTTTTGTATTAAACACAGTAACTGGACTATGTGTGCTTCAATAATATAAAGTATATTTGTCAGAATTGGGCTATGTTTAAATGGTATATTTGACTATGGAATTTGATGTCTTGGGGTTGGTACACATTGGGTATCATCTTGAGAATTTCTGGTCTATGAGTATGTGTATAAAAATGTATATAAAAAATATAATCTTGAGTATATAATTAATGTGATAATCACACATGGGTTTTATTTAAGAATTTTACATTATTGTAATCCTTCTTTTGTGTGTTTATGGTTCCAAAGGTATCTCGTTTTTTCCCCCTTTATTAGGGGGTGTACGGGGGGGTTTCTTTATATATATATTTTGGGTCATTATGTACCCCTTAAAATGTCTGTTGTAATGTTTTTTTCACATTGTATCTCTATGTGTTTCTTTGCACACACACAAAAAAAGTGTTTTATTTATTTCGATAAATTCTCAGCTTTCACTCTTTTTATATTATTGGTACTTTCACTTTATTTCATCATTTGTGGCACTTTCTTTAATTGTCACTGACTCTGATAGACTTTTTCACTTATTTTTTAATTTAGGCACTCATTATCATGATTATATATTCTCTCTAGACCATACACTAATTTTCCCATAGAGGGTTATAAATTGGGTGACCATCTAACTACAATCCCCATAGATAGGCTGGTCCCATAGTTGCGAGCAAAGCAGGACCTTGTGGTCTCTGGGTTAACTTTCCCGACATAGCCCCAGTATAGTGTGATGATATATGATAGGGCACATAATCTCTGCATAACACACTGGCCGATGTTCTCACAAACCTTTGTTGTGATGTGGTGCGCATGTCCGCTGCGGCGGCTGTCTCCGATGCATCCCCCCTCCGCCTTCATGAGCGCATTGCGCATGCCCGGAACTCCCATGACGCGTCGGGAATCCGGGCACGTGCTGCCGCGCTTGGGGCCGGATGTGGGGCATGCCTCGTTTCCGGCTGCATCGGCGGAGATGCGCCGCGGCACATCCAACGAACTACACCATTTAGGGAATATAAAAGGGTAGCGACAGGACGTACATAACTACACATCCCCCTGAGGAAGCATACGTGGCGAAACGCGCGTCGGGGTTCATGTAGCGGAGCTGACACCACTTACCATTTCTTGCTGCTATCTATGGGTGAGTTCATGACTTGACATATGACTCGTTTGACAGCAATGTCACTTGGATTATACCCTCTTCTGGTATTCACTAGTTATTAGATCTGTATTTCACAGCTATTTCTTCTAAGAGAACTTTTCCTTCCTATGAGGGAGGGTATATTGGTGTCAAAAGTGTCTCGATCATTTTAGTTACTTATATGTACACCCATATATTTGAGCTAGCAACAAATATTGATATTGTCTCCGCAATTCACACTAGAGTTGTATCTTTCTGTATTTTAATTGTCCATGTTATTTGTCTAATAAAATTTACTACTTTTATATATACATTGGCGTCATAAGCTCTGGTTGTTTCTTTATGGTATGTGAATTTGTTATGGAGCTGCTTTTGTGACATGGGGGGTACGTTCTGTTATTTGCAGTGCCCAGCCCTTATTACACACTTGTTTGGAGTCTATATATTGATTCTAATTTATTCTGTGTTGTTCACAGCTACTGACTCTCAACATCAAATGGACTTTAGGGCCCGTGAGCAATCATGGCTTGCACAGTTAGAGGAAATTTTTAAAGACGACTCTAGTTTGATTTTAGATGGGAACGGGAGAGATTGTAGAGAGATCAATAAGAAACTGAAGGGATTACTACACCAAAGAACCAAGATCTGGTGGAATAAGGCTTTCTTGGAGAAATACCTTTCCAAGAACCTTATTCCCCGTGGCCTACGAGTCCAAGTTTTTCCTTCGTTTGAAATGAACGATGCCAATTTTAAACAACAGTGGGAGGAGCTCTCTGATAAATGTTCGAGGGGATATATGGAACTACTAGTTCTCTCTAACCAACAGAATTTGTTACAAATTGAAAAAGAAATAGAGGGGCTCCAGGCCATACTTAGATCAGAATTACCCAGTGGTGCACTGGATAAAATATCGGAGGATTTAGACAAAGAATTCATAAAATGGGAGAAAGAAATATGTGCGGTCAAGGCCGGCAAATTTCAACGTGATGTCCAAGACTACCAGCAACATCGGGTCTATAAATGGCACAGGGAGAGAGGGAGACCTAGAAATGGGAGCTTTGTCTCCCACTCTAGATCATCATCTACTTCTTCCCGTACCTCTATAGAGGAACCCTCTAGAGGGAGAGTTAGTAGGAATTTGGTAGAAACAGAGAGCACCCAAGGCCCACAAGGACCAAGATGGCAGTTCGATCGTCAGGCGAAACGGAAGAACACATTCAATTACCAACGTGACAAAAAATCCAGGAATAATTTGGAGGTAATAAACCTTTCTTCACATGCCCTCTCTGATGCCCAGTGTGAAGTGCTAGGGAAGGGCCTGACTTTTTCACCCACCAATTCTTTTAATTTTTTCACAGCTCTAAAAGACCTGCACCTTTTTTCGAGAAAGGTAGTGCTAAAAAAGTTACATAATAGGGGATCTGATGAATTCAGTAGTCAAGTTGAAAGGGAAGCTTTGCGAGCATTGGAAGATCTCCTAAATGAACAAACATCTGAAGTACAAGGTACGTTTCCATCTGCTGTTGTGCCCAAATCTGCCAGATTTCCCCCCTTGTCCTTATGTCCACAGGTAGAAATTTTTACAAAAATGGTTACGGAGGATTTTAAAAAATTATCAACAAGGAACAGTAAGGACAATCTCACTCACATCCAAAGAAAGGCACTGAGAGAACTTCAAGCCCTGGATGATGTAGTGTTTAAGGCTGCGGACAAGGGGGGAAATGTTGTAGTTTGGCCAACAGTAAAATATGAGAAGGAGGTCTTCAGGCAGCTACGTGATAGGTCGACATATGAGAAGATGCCTACAAATCCAATCCACCTTTTCTCTCAGAAATTGAGGAGAATTGTGGACAGAGCTTTTGATGAGGGCACGATCCCCAAAAAAATACGCGATGGTCTAATTATTGACGACCCTAAAATCCCTACTCTGTATCTTTTACCAAAGATCCACAAGGATCCCATTGACCCCCCGGGACGCCCAATCGTGTCCGGGATAGATGGACTATGCGATCCGGCATGTAAATTTATCGATCATTATCTGAAATCCCTAGTATATGATTTGCCATCTTATGTTAAGGACACGACGGATGTCCTAGGCAGAGTCAATGGGATCCAAATTGAACCTGATATGTTCCTTGTGACTGCAGACATTGAATCACTCTATACGAGTATTAGACATCAAGATGGGCTGGAGGCGGTCCGCTTCTTCCTGGGGACCGGCAACCGGGATGGCCAATTATGTGACTTTATCCTTGAACTATTGCAATTTATTTTAAGTCATAATCTTTTCGTATTCAAGGACTGCTTTTATTTACAAAAGCAGGGTACGGCAATGGGGGCGGCGTGTGCGCCGTCCTATGCAAACCTGTTTCTTGGTCTTTGGGAGAGACAGGTTTTCCTTGGGGACGGCGCCCACGCTGCTGACCAGGTGCAGATGTGGCTAAGGTACATCGATGATATTTTCTTTATTTGGCAGGGATCGGAGTCTGGCCTGGTGAGTTTCATGCAGCAACTTAACCTGAATCCGTTTAATATCAAGTTGACATATAAATACCATTGCCACCAAGTAGAATTCCTGGACATACGGATTTTTTCTGATGCCCAGGGCTTCTTACACACAGATGTATATCGCAAATCTACATCGGTTAATTCCTTGCTGCATGCCTCATCAGCCCATACTCCATCCACCATTAAAGCCATCCCGGTTGGGCAGTTTCTCAGGATGAGGCGGATCTGCTCTTCTGATGCTCTATTCGAACGACAATCTGCAGATCTGAGGAACAGATTCAGAGATAGAGGATACAGTAACAGAGTCATAAAATCTGGATATAGGAGAGCTAAAGTGACGTCGCGTTCTGACCTACTCAAACTTAAACAACAACAAAGCAAGGAAACTGGGGTACGGTTTATATCTACGTATAATGGGCAGTGGAATAAGATGCGAACTATTTTGGAGAAGCACTGGCCCATCCTTATATCTGAACCTCAATTGGCCCAAAACCTGTCTGATAGACCTCTAATGACAGCGAGAAGAGCTAGGAATCTCAAAGACTTTCTTGTAAAAAGTCATTATGTCCCACACCAGATACCCCCTTTTGGTTCCCGTGGACCGAGAAAGGGATGCTACCCGTGCGGTAAATGTAAAGCCTGTGTTAACATCTGTCGGGCCACTAACTTCTCCTCAGCGGACGGAGTACGACAGTTTGATATCCGTGAATATATCTCATGTAGCACGACACATGTGGTATACTATGCCACATGTGGCTGCTCAAAGATATACATAGGACTTACCTCTCGTGAGTTGAGAATCCGTACGAGAGAACACGTACGAGATATTTTGGGGGCCAGTGAGGTGGATGATTTGACACAATTAAAAACTATACCTAGACATTTTAAGGTACATCACGGCTGCAATCCCAGAACTTTCTCAGTTAGAGGTATCGATCGAGTTCACGGTGGCATCAGGGGGGGCAATGTGAAGAGGGTTTTAGCACAGAAAGAATGTAAGTGGATAGTCATGTTGGGATCCATGAAACCACAGGGACTGAATGAGAACCTCAGTTTTGTTCCTTTTCTGTAATTTTGATCTCTACCGTTCTCTTGCTTTTTAATATTTTGTGTACTAATTATGTGTTTTAAATGTCCTCTCTATTAGGTTCTATGTGCGATACATCAAGCACCCTATATGATCTTTCCCGGGATCGGCCTGAAATGCAGTGAATTTTTGTATTAAACACAGTAACTGGACTATGTGTGCTTCAATAATATAAAGTATATTTGTCAGAATTGGGCTATGTTTAAATGGTATATTTGACTATGGAATTTGATGTCTTGGGGTTGGTACACATTGGGTATCATCTTGAGAATTTCTGGTCTATGAGTATGTGTATAAAAATGTATATAAAAAATATAATCTTGAGTATATAATTAATGTGATAATCACACATGGGTTTTATTTAAGAATTTTACATTATTGTAATCCTTCTTTTGTGTGTTTATGGTTCCAAAGGTATCTCGTTTTTTCCCCCTTTATTAGGGGGTGTACGGGGGGTTTCTTTATATATATATTTTGGGTCATTATGTACCCCTTAAAATGTCTGTTGTAATGTTTTTTTCACATTGTATCTCTATGTGTTTCTTTGCACACACACAAAAAAAGTGTTTTATTTATTTCGATAAATTCTCAGCTTTCACTCTTTTTATATTATTGGTACTTTCACTTTATTTCATCATTTGTGGCACTTTCTTTAATTGTCACTGACTCTGATAGACTTTTTCACTTATTTTTTAATTTAGGCACTCATTATCATGATTATATATTCTCTCTAGACCATACACTAATTTTCCCATAGAGGGTTATAAATTGGGTGACCATCTAACTACAATCCCCATAGATAGGCTGGTCCCATAGTTGCGAGCAAAGCAGGACCTTGTGGTCTCTGGGTTAACTTTCCCGACATAGCCCCAGTATAGTGTGATGATATATGATAGGGCACATAATCTCTGCATAACACACTGGCCGATGTTCTCACAAACCTTTGTTGTGATGTGGTGCGCATGTCCGCTGCGGCGGCTGTCTCCGATGCATCCCCCCTCCGCCTTCATGAGCGCATTGCGCATGCCCGGAACTCCCATGACGCGTCGGGAATCCGGGCACGTGCTGCCGCGCTTGGGGCCGGATGTGGGGCATGCCTCGTTTCCGGCTGCATCGGCGGAGATGCGCCGCGGCACATCCAACGAACTACACCATTTAGGGAATATAAAAGGGTAGCGACAGGACGTACATAACTACACATCCCCCTGAGGAAGCATACGTGGCGAAACGCGCGTCGGGGTTCATGTAGCGGAGCTGACACCACTTACCATTTCTTGCTGCTATCTATGGGTGAGTTCATGACTTGACATATGACTCGTTTGACAGCAATGTCACTTGGATTATACCCTCTTCTGGTATTCACTAGTTATTAGATCTGTATTTCACAGCTATTTCTTCTAAGAGAACTTTTCCTTCCTATGAGGGAGGGTATATTGGTGTCAAAAGTGTCTCGATCATTTTAGTTACTTATATGTACACCCATATATTTGAGCTAGCAACAAATATTGATATTGTCTCCGCAATTCACACTAGAGTTGTATCTTTCTGTATTTTAATTGTCCATGTTATTTGTCTAATAAAATTTACTACTTTTATATATACATTGGCGTCATAAGCTCTGGTTGTTTCTTTATGGTATGTGAATTTGTTATGGAGCTGCTTTTGTGACATGGGGGGTACGTTCTGTTATTTGCAGTGCCCAGCCCTTATTACACACTTGTTTGGAGTCTATATATTGATTCTAATTTATTCTGTGTTGTTCACAGCTACTGACTCTCAACATCAAATGGACTTTAGGGCCCGTGAGCAATCATGGCTTGCACAGTTAGAGGAAATTTTTAAAGACGACTCTAGTTTGATTTTAGATGGGAACGGGAGAGATTGTAGAGAGATCAATAAGAAACTGAAGGGATTACTACACCAAAGAACCAAGATCTGGTGGAATAAGGCTTTCTTGGAGAAATACCTTTCCAAGAACCTTATTCCCCGTGGCCTACGAGTCCAAGTTTTTCCTTCGTTTGAAATGAACGATGCCAATTTTAAACAACAGTGGGAGGAGCTCTCTGATAAATGTTCGAGGGGATATATGGAACTACTAGTTCTCTCTAACCAACAGAATTTGTTACAAATTGAAAAAGAAATAGAGGGGCTCCAGGCCATACTTAGATCAGAATTACCCAGTGGTGCACTGGATAAAATATCGGAGGATTTAGACAAAGAATTCATAAAATGGGAGAAAGAAATATGTGCGGTCAAGGCCGGCAAATTTCAACGTGATGTCCAAGACTACCAGCAACATCGGGTCTATAAATGGCACAGGGAGAGAGGGAGACCTAGAAATGGGAGCTTTGTCTCCCACTCTAGATCATCATCTACTTCTTCCCGTACCTCTATAGAGGAACCCTCTAGAGGGAGAGTTAGTAGGAATTTGGTAGAAACAGAGAGCACCCAAGGCCCACAAGGACCAAGATGGCAGTTCGATCGTCAGGCGAAACGGAAGAACACATTCAATTACCAACGTGACAAAAAATCCAGGAATAATTTGGAGGTAATAAACCTTTCTTCACATGCCCTCTCTGATGCCCAGTGTGAAGTGCTAGGGAAGGGCCTGACTTTTTCACCCACCAATTCTTTTAATTTTTTCACAGCTCTAAAAGACCTGCACCTTTTTTCGAGAAAGGTAGTGCTAAAAAAGTTACATAATAGGGGATCTGATGAATTCAGTAGTCAAGTTGAAAGGGAAGCTTTGCGAGCATTGGAAGATCTCCTAAATGAACAAACATCTGAAGTACAAGGTACGTTTCCATCTGCTGTTGTGCCCAAATCTGCCAGATTTCCCCCCTTGTCCTTATGTCCACAGGTAGAAATTTTTACAAAAATGGTTACGGAGGATTTTAAAAAATTATCAACAAGGAACAGTAAGGACAATCTCACTCACATCCAAAGAAAGGCACTGAGAGAACTTCAAGCCCTGGATGATGTAGTGTTTAAGGCTGCGGACAAGGGGGGAAATGTTGTAGTTTGGCCAACAGTAAAATATGAGAAGGAGGTCTTCAGGCAGCTACGTGATAGGTCGACATATGAGAAGATGCCTACAAATCCAATCCACCTTTTCTCTCAGAAATTGAGGAGAATTGTGGACAGAGCTTTTGATGAGGGCACGATCCCCAAAAAAATACGCGATGGTCTAATTATTGACGACCCTAAAATCCCTACTCTGTATCTTTTACCAAAGATCCACAAGGATCCCATTGACCCCCCGGGACGCCCAATCGTGTCCGGGATAGATGGACTATGCGATCCGGCATGTAAATTTATCGATCATTATCTGAAATCCCTAGTATATGATTTGCCATCTTATGTTAAGGACACGACGGATGTCCTAGGCAGAGTCAATGGGATCCAAATTGAACCTGATATGTTCCTTGTGACTGCAGACATTGAATCACTCTATACGAGTATTAGACATCAAGATGGGCTGGAGGCGGTCCGCTTCTTCCTGGGGACCGGCAACCGGGATGGCCAATTATGTGACTTTATCCTTGAACTATTGCAATTTATTTTAAGTCATAATCTTTTCGTATTCAAGGACTGCTTTTATTTACAAAAGCAGGGTACGGCAATGGGGGCGGCGTGTGCGCCGTCCTATGCAAACCTGTTTCTTGGTCTTTGGGAGAGACAGGTTTTCCTTGGGGACGGCGCCCACGCTGCTGACCAGGTGCAGATGTGGCTAAGGTACATCGATGATATTTTCTTTATTTGGCAGGGATCGGAGTCTGGCCTGGTGAGTTTCATGCAGCAACTTAACCTGAATCCGTTTAATATCAAGTTGACATATAAATACCATTGCCACCAAGTAGAATTCCTGGACATACGGATTTTTTCTGATGCCCAGGGCTTCTTACACACAGATGTATATCGCAAATCTACATCGGTTAATTCCTTGCTGCATGCCTCATCAGCCCATACTCCATCCACCATTAAAGCCATCCCGGTTGGGCAGTTTCTCAGGATGAGGCGGATCTGCTCTTCTGATGCTCTATTCGAACGACAATCTGCAGATCTGAGGAACAGATTCAGAGATAGAGGATACAGTAACAGAGTCATAAAATCTGGATATAGGAGAGCTAAAGTGACGTCGCGTTCTGACCTACTCAAACTTAAACAACAACAAAGCAAGGAAACTGGGGTACGGTTTATATCTACGTATAATGGGCAGTGGAATAAGATGCGAACTATTTTGGAGAAGCACTGGCCCATCCTTATATCTGAACCTCAATTGGCCCAAAACCTGTCTGATAGACCTCTAATGACAGCGAGAAGAGCTAGGAATCTCAAAGACTTTCTTGTAAAAAGTCATTATGTCCCACACCAGATACCCCCTTTTGGTTCCCGTGGACCGAGAAAGGGATGCTACCCGTGCGGTAAATGTAAAGCCTGTGTTAACATCTGTCGGGCCACTAACTTCTCCTCAGCGGACGGAGTACGACAGTTTGATATCCGTGAATATATCTCATGTAGCACGACACATGTGGTATACTATGCCACATGTGGCTGCTCAAAGATATACATAGGACTTACCTCTCGTGAGTTGAGAATCCGTACGAGAGAACACGTACGAGATATTTTGGGGGCCAGTGAGGTGGATGATTTGACACAATTAAAAACTATACCTAGACATTTTAAGGTACATCACGGCTGCAATCCCAGAACTTTCTCAGTTAGAGGTATCGATCGAGTTCACGGTGGCATCAGGGGGGGCAATGTGAAGAGGGTTTTAGCACAGAAAGAATGTAAGTGGATAGTCATGTTGGGATCCATGAAACCACAGGGACTGAATGAGAACCTCAGTTTTGTTCCTTTTCTGTAATTTTGATCTCTACCGTTCTCTTGCTTTTTAATATTTTGTGTACTAATTATGTGTTTTAAATGTCCTCTCTATTAGGTTCTATGTGCGATACATCAAGCACCCTATATGATCTTTCCCGGGATCGGCCTGAAATGCAGTGAATTTTTGTATTAAACACAGTAACTGGACTATGTGTGCTTCAATAATATAAAGTATATTTGTCAGAATTGGGCTATGTTTAAATGGTATATTTGACTATGGAATTTGATGTCTTGGGGTTGGTACACATTGGGTATCATCTTGAGAATTTCTGGTCTATGAGTATGTGTATAAAAATGTATATAAAAAATATAATCTTGAGTATATAATTAATGTGATAATCACACATGGGTTTTATTTAAGAATTTTACATTATTGTAATCCTTCTTTTGTGTGTTTATGGTTCCAAAGGTATCTCGTTTTTTCCCCCTTTATTAGGGGGTGTACGGGGGGTTTCTTTATATATATATTTTGGGTCATTATGTACCCCTTAAAATGTCTGTTGTAATGTTTTTTTCACATTGTATCTCTATGTGTTTCTTTGCACACACACAAAAAAAGTGTTTTATTTATTTCGATAAATTCTCAGCTTTCACTCTTTTTATATTATTGGTACTTTCACTTTATTTCATCATTTGTGGCACTTTCTTTAATTGTCACTGACTCTGATAGACTTTTTCACTTATTTTTTAATTTAGGCACTCATTATCATGATTATATATTCTCTCTAGACCATACACTAATTTTCCCATAGAGGGTTATAAATTGGGTGACCATCTAACTACAATCCCCATAGATAGGCTGGTCCCATAGTTGCGAGCAAAGCAGGACCTTGTGGTCTCTGGGTTAACTTTCCCGACATAGCCCCAGTATAGTGTGATGATATATGATAGGGCACATAATCTCTGCATAACACACTGGCCGATGTTCTCACAAACCTTTGTTGTGATGTGGTGCGCATGTCCGCTGCGGCGGCTGTCTCCGATGCATCCCCCCTCCGCCTTCATGAGCGCATTGCGCATGCCCGGAACTCCCATGACGCGTCGGGAATCCGGGCACGTGCTGCCGCGCTTGGGGCCGGATGTGGGGCATGCCTCGTTTCCGGCTGCATCGGCGGAGATGCGCCGCGGCACATCCAACGAACTACACCATTTAGGGAATATAAAAGGGTAGCGACAGGACGTACATAACTACACATCCCCCTGAGGAAGCATACGTGGCGAAACGCGCGTCGGGGTTCATGTAGCGGAGCTGACACCACTTACCATTTCTTGCTGCTATCTATGGGTGAGTTCATGACTTGACATATGACTCGTTTGACAGCAATGTCACTTGGATTATACCCTCTTCTGGTATTCACTAGTTATTAGATCTGTATTTCACAGCTATTTCTTCTAAGAGAACTTTTCCTTCCTATGAGGGAGGGTATATTGGTGTCAAAAGTGTCTCGATCATTTTAGTTACTTATATGTACACCCATATATTTGAGCTAGCAACAAATATTGATATTGTCTCCGCAATTCACACTAGAGTTGTATCTTTCTGTATTTTAATTGTCCATGTTATTTGTCTAATAAAATTTACTACTTTTATATATACATTGGCGTCATAAGCTCTGGTTGTTTCTTTATGGTATGTGAATTTGTTATGGAGCTGCTTTTGTGACATGGGGGGTACGTTCTGTTATTTGCAGTGCCCAGCCCTTATTACACACTTGTTTGGAGTCTATATATTGATTCTAATTTATTCTGTGTTGTTCACAGCTACTGACTCTCAACATCAAATGGACTTTAGGGCCCGTGAGCAATCATGGCTTGCACAGTTAGAGGAAATTTTTAAAGACGACTCTAGTTTGATTTTAGATGGGAACGGGAGAGATTGTAGAGAGATCAATAAGAAACTGAAGGGATTACTACACCAAAGAACCAAGATCTGGTGGAATAAGGCTTTCTTGGAGAAATACCTTTCCAAGAACCTTATTCCCCGTGGCCTACGAGTCCAAGTTTTTCCTTCGTTTGAAATGAACGATGCCAATTTTAAACAACAGTGGGAGGAGCTCTCTGATAAATGTTCGAGGGGATATATGGAACTACTAGTTCTCTCTAACCAACAGAATTTGTTACAAATTGAAAAAGAAATAGAGGGGCTCCAGGCCATACTTAGATCAGAATTACCCAGTGGTGCACTGGATAAAATATCGGAGGATTTAGACAAAGAATTCATAAAATGGGAGAAAGAAATATGTGCGGTCAAGGCCGGCAAATTTCAACGTGATGTCCAAGACTACCAGCAACATCGGGTCTATAAATGGCACAGGGAGAGAGGGAGACCTAGAAATGGGAGCTTTGTCTCCCACTCTAGATCATCATCTACTTCTTCCCGTACCTCTATAGAGGAACCCTCTAGAGGGAGAGTTAGTAGGAATTTGGTAGAAACAGAGAGCACCCAAGGCCCACAAGGACCAAGATGGCAGTTCGATCGTCAGGCGAAACGGAAGAACACATTCAATTACCAACGTGACAAAAAATCCAGGAATAATTTGGAGGTAATAAACCTTTCTTCACATGCCCTCTCTGATGCCCAGTGTGAAGTGCTAGGGAAGGGCCTGACTTTTTCACCCACCAATTCTTTTAATTTTTTCACAGCTCTAAAAGACCTGCACCTTTTTTCGAGAAAGGTAGTGCTAAAAAAGTTACATAATAGGGGATCTGATGAATTCAGTAGTCAAGTTGAAAGGGAAGCTTTGCGAGCATTGGAAGATCTCCTAAATGAACAAACATCTGAAGTACAAGGTACGTTTCCATCTGCTGTTGTGCCCAAATCTGCCAGATTTCCCCCCTTGTCCTTATGTCCACAGGTAGAAATTTTTACAAAAATGGTTACGGAGGATTTTAAAAAATTATCAACAAGGAACAGTAAGGACAATCTCACTCACATCCAAAGAAAGGCACTGAGAGAACTTCAAGCCCTGGATGATGTAGTGTTTAAGGCTGCGGACAAGGGGGGAAATGTTGTAGTTTGGCCAACAGTAAAATATGAGAAGGAGGTCTTCAGGCAGCTACGTGATAGGTCGACATATGAGAAGATGCCTACAAATCCAATCCACCTTTTCTCTCAGAAATTGAGGAGAATTGTGGACAGAGCTTTTGATGAGGGCACGATCCCCAAAAAAATACGCGATGGTCTAATTATTGACGACCCTAAAATCCCTACTCTGTATCTTTTACCAAAGATCCACAAGGATCCCATTGACCCCCCGGGACGCCCAATCGTGTCCGGGATAGATGGACTATGCGATCCGGCATGTAAATTTATCGATCATTATCTGAAATCCCTAGTATATGATTTGCCATCTTATGTTAAGGACACGACGGATGTCCTAGGCAGAGTCAATGGGATCCAAATTGAACCTGATATGTTCCTTGTGACTGCAGACATTGAATCACTCTATACGAGTATTAGACATCAAGATGGGCTGGAGGCGGTCCGCTTCTTCCTGGGGACCGGCAACCGGGATGGCCAATTATGTGACTTTATCCTTGAACTATTGCAATTTATTTTAAGTCATAATCTTTTCGTATTCAAGGACTGCTTTTATTTACAAAAGCAGGGTACGGCAATGGGGGCGGCGTGTGCGCCGTCCTATGCAAACCTGTTTCTTGGTCTTTGGGAGAGACAGGTTTTCCTTGGGGACGGCGCCCACGCTGCTGACCAGGTGCAGATGTGGCTAAGGTACATCGATGATATTTTCTTTATTTGGCAGGGATCGGAGTCTGGCCTGGTGAGTTTCATGCAGCAACTTAACCTGAATCCGTTTAATATCAAGTTGACATATAAATACCATTGCCACCAAGTAGAATTCCTGGACATACGGATTTTTTCTGATGCCCAGGGCTTCTTACACACAGATGTATATCGCAAATCTACATCGGTTAATTCCTTGCTGCATGCCTCATCAGCCCATACTCCATCCACCATTAAAGCCATCCCGGTTGGGCAGTTTCTCAGGATGAGGCGGATCTGCTCTTCTGATGCTCTATTCGAACGACAATCTGCAGATCTGAGGAACAGATTCAGAGATAGAGGATACAGTAACAGAGTCATAAAATCTGGATATAGGAGAGCTAAAGTGACGTCGCGTTCTGACCTACTCAAACTTAAACAACAACAAAGCAAGGAAACTGGGGTACGGTTTATATCTACGTATAATGGGCAGTGGAATAAGATGCGAACTATTTTGGAGAAGCACTGGCCCATCCTTATATCTGAACCTCAATTGGCCCAAAACCTGTCTGATAGACCTCTAATGACAGCGAGAAGAGCTAGGAATCTCAAAGACTTTCTTGTAAAAAGTCATTATGTCCCACACCAGATACCCCCTTTTGGTTCCCGTGGACCGAGAAAGGGATGCTACCCGTGCGGTAAATGTAAAGCCTGTGTTAACATCTGTCGGGCCACTAACTTCTCCTCAGCGGACGGAGTACGACAGTTTGATATCCGTGAATATATCTCATGTAGCACGACACATGTGGTATACTATGCCACATGTGGCTGCTCAAAGATATACATAGGACTTACCTCTCGTGAGTTGAGAATCCGTACGAGAGAACACGTACGAGATATTTTGGGGGCCAGTGAGGTGGATGATTTGACACAATTAAAAACTATACCTAGACATTTTAAGGTACATCACGGCTGCAATCCCAGAACTTTCTCAGTTAGAGGTATCGATCGAGTTCACGGTGGCATCAGGGGGGGCAATGTGAAGAGGGTTTTAGCACAGAAAGAATGTAAGTGGATAGTCATGTTGGGATCCATGAAACCACAGGGACTGAATGAGAACCTCAGTTTTGTTCCTTTTCTGTAATTTTGATCTCTACCGTTCTCTTGCTTTTTAATATTTTGTGTACTAATTATGTGTTTTAAATGTCCTCTCTATTAGGTTCTATGTGCGATACATCAAGCACCCTATATGATCTTTCCCGGGATCGGCCTGAAATGCAGTGAATTTTTGTATTAAACACAGTAACTGGACTATGTGTGCTTCAATAATATAAAGTATATTTGTCAGAATTGGGCTATGTTTAAATGGTATATTTGACTATGGAATTTGATGTCTTGGGGTTGGTACACATTGGGTATCATCTTGAGAATTTCTGGTCTATGAGTATGTGTATAAAAATGTATATAAAAAATATAATCTTGAGTATATAATTAATGTGATAATCACACATGGGTTTTATTTAAGAATTTTACATTATTGTAATCCTTCTTTTGTGTGTTTATGGTTCCAAAGGTATCTCGTTTTTTCCCCCTTTATTAGGGGGTGTACGGGGGGTTTCTTTATATATATATTTTGGGTCATTATGTACCCCTTAAAATGTCTGTTGTAATGTTTTTTTCACATTGTATCTCTATGTGTTTCTTTGCACACACACAAAAAAAGTGTTTTATTTATTTCGATAAATTCTCAGCTTTCACTCTTTTTATATTATTGGTACTTTCACTTTATTTCATCATTTGTGGCACTTTCTTTAATTGTCACTGACTCTGATAGACTTTTTCACTTATTTTTTAATTTAGGCACTCATTATCATGATTATATATTCTCTCTAGACCATACACTAATTTTCCCATAGAGGGTTATAAATTGGGTGACCATCTAACTACAATCCCCATAGATAGGCTGGTCCCATAGTTGCGAGCAAAGCAGGACCTTGTGGTCTCTGGGTTAACTTTCCCGACATAGCCCCAGTATAGTGTGATGATATATGATAGGGCACATAATCTCTGCATAACACACTGGCCGATGTTCTCACAAACCTTTGTTGTGATGTGGTGCGCATGTCCGCTGCGGCGGCTGTCTCCGATGCATCCCCCCTCCGCCTTCATGAGCGCATTGCGCATGCCCGGAACTCCCATGACGCGTCGGGAATCCGGGCACGTGCTGCCGCGCTTGGGGCCGGATGTGGGGCATGCCTCGTTTCCGGCTGCATCGGCGGAGATGCGCCGCGGCACATCCAACGAACTACACCATTTAGGGAATATAAAAGGGTAGCGACAGGACGTACATAACTACACATCCCCCTGAGGAAGCATACGTGGCGAAACGCGCGTCGGGGTTCATGTAGCGGAGAAGACACCACTTACCATTTCTTGCTGCTATCTATGGGTGAGTTCATGACTTGACATATGACTCGTTTGACAGCAATGTCACTTGGATTATACCCTCTTCTGGTATTCACTAGTTATTAGATCTGTATTTCACAGCTATTTCTTCTAAGAGAACTTTTCCTTCCTATGAGGGAGGGTATATTGGTGTCAAAAGTGTCTCGATCATTTTAGTTACTTATATGTACACCCATATATTTGAGCTAGCAACAAATATTGATATTGTCTCCGCAATTCACACTAGAGTTGTATCTTTCTGTATTTTAATTGTCCATGTTATTTGTCTAATAAAATTTACTACTTTTATATATACATTGGCGTCATAAGCTCTGGTTGTTTCTTTATGGTATGTGACTACATACATAGTGTAATGTATTGTACCGGGGAACAGAAGATCAGATCTTCAAGTTCCCTAGTAAGTGTAAAAAAAAAAGTTTTAGAAAAATAAATACAATTTTATGTACTCGCCCTGTTTCCTTGATCAAGTCCTTTATAATTAGAAAAAAAACAACTAAAAACTATACAGAATAGGTATCGCCGCGTTTGTATCGGCCTGAACTATAAAAATATCATATTATTTATCTCCCATGGTGAACACCGTAAAAAGATTACATAAAAAACAAAACGGCAGAATTTTCTTTTTTGGTCACGTTGTTTCCAAAAAAATTTAATAAAAAGTGATCAAAAAGTCGCAAGTTCCCCAAAATCATAACAAGAAATACTACAGTTTGTCACGCAGAAAATAAGCCCTCATTTCGCTCCGTCGACAAAAAAAGAAAAAAAAAGTTAAGGCTCTGGAGACATTAAGGCTAAGTTCATACTGAGTTTTTTGACTCGTTTTTTGACGCGGAAACCGCGCCAAAAAACTCATCAAAAACGGCCCGAAAATGACTCCCATTGATTTTAATGGGAGGCGGAGGTGTCTTTTTCCCGCGAGTGGTAAAGCCGCCTCGCGGGAAAAATAAGCGACATGCCCTATCTTCGGGCGTTTACGCCTCTGACCTCCCATTGACTTCAATGGAAGAAAGAGAAAGCGTATTTCGTGGCGTTTTATGGCCGTGGGCGCAAAACGCCGGGAAAATCGGCGTGCAGGCAGAGGAAAATCTGCCTCAAACTTCCAAACGGAATTTTGAGGCAGAAATTCCGCCTGCAAAAAACTGTGTGAACATAATACATTTTTTTATTTAGAAAAACGTGTTTTTATTGTGTAAAAGTAGTAAAACATTTAAATATGATATAAATTTGGTATTGCCGTAATCGCAATGAACCACAGAATAACTGCGCTGAAATTCATTAAAAAAACGTGAAAAAATTTCTGTTTTTTGGTCTCCTCACCCCCAAAAAATTTAATAAAAACTGAAAAAAAAAAAACAACAAAAAAATACGCATTTACCTCCAAATGATACTAATAAAAACTACAGCTCGTCCCATGAAAATCAAGCACTCTCAAAGCTCGTCAACGGAAAAATAAAGTAATTACTCCCGGAACGTAATAATTCAAAACGACGGCCCAGATTAATTAATATGTGTAGAAGTTCTTCACCTAAAACCCCATGTCATTGTGCTAGCCCCCACTGGTAGACCCTGTAAATGAGGGAAACTATGGCATTTTGGGGGTCTGTGCTACATATGGGGATAGTGAAGAAGTCAAAGATTAGGCAATGCTGGAGTGCGGATATTTTGAACAATACCACGGACACCCTATAGAAGTGAGCTCCTGCACCCAAAAAACTGGCCTATGCATAAAGGCTTGGTTCAAAGCGTACGTCACTATCCATGGATAATTAATTTTATTATTCATTTACCCCATTGTTACATCACCCTATTATGACCTGATGCACTCCGTCCACCTTACATATACCCTGATGTACTCCACATAGCTTACATATACCCTGATGTACTCCGCCTAGTTTACATATACCCTGATGTACTCCGCCTAGCTTACATATACCCTGATGTACTCCACTCAGCTTACATACACCCTGATATACTCCGCCCAGCTTACATATACCCTGATATACTCCGCCCAGCTTACATATACCCTGATGTATTCCGCCCAGCTTACATATACCCTGATGTACTCCGCACAGCTTACATATACCGGAGGTACTCCGCACAGCTTACATATATCCAGGGGCGTAACTAGAAAAGACTGGGCCCCATAGCAAACTTTTGACTGGGGCCCACCAAAAAAAAAAACGGCCTATAGTTTGTCCTATAAAAGCGATGTATCCCCTATCCACAGGATAGGGGATACATATGTGATCGCTGGCAGCGATAAGGAGAACGAGGGACCGAAAGTCCCCCGAAGTTCTCCATGACTAACCTCGAACTTCCTGGGTCTGCGCAGTTCAATAAAAATGAAAGGAGCGCTGGTCACGCATGCGCACAGGTGCGACCGGTGCACAATTCATTTCTATGGAGCTGCCGACAGACCCCGGAAGTCAAAGATTTGTCATGGAGAACGTCGGGGGACTTTTGGTCCCCTGTTCTCCTTATCGCTGGGCGTCCCAGCAATCACACATGGTTAGGGGATGCATGTCTTTTGTAGGAACAACCCCTTCAGTGGCTTCACGCTGTAGCAGCTGCTAGCGGAGCCTCCGGCCATGGGGGGGGGGGACTCGTGCCGGCGGGCGGCACGGGCTCTCATGCTGCAGGCCCCGTAGCAGCCGCTATGGCTGCTACAGCGGTAGTTACGCCACTGCATATATCCTGATGTACTGCGCCCAGCTTACATATACCCTGATGTACTCCACACAGCTTACATATACCACAATTTAGTCCGCCCAGTTTACATATACCCTGATTTACTCCGCCCTGGTTACATAAATCCCGGATGTACTCCGCCCAGCTTAAATATGCCCTGATGTACTCTGCCCAGTTTACATATGCCCTGATGTACTCTGTCCAGCTTACATATGCCCTGATGTACTCTGCCCAGCTTACATATGCCCTGATGTACTCCACACAGCTTACATATACCCCGATTTACTCCGCCCAGCTTACATATACCCTGATTTACTCCGCCCAGCTTACATATACTCTGATGTACTCCGCCCAGCTTACATATACGCTGATGTACTCCGCCCAGCTTACATATACCCTGATGTACTCCGCCCAGCTTACATATACCCTGATGTACTCCGCCCAGCTTACATATACCCTGATGTACTCCGCCCAGTTTACATATACCCTGATGTACTCCGCCCAGCTTACATATACCATGATGTACTCCGCCCACCTTACATATACCCTGATGTACTCCGCACAGTTTACATGTACCTGGATTTACTCCGCACAGTTTACATGTACCTGGATTTACTCCGCCCAGCTTACATATACCCCGATTTACTCGGCCCAGCTTACATATACCCTGATGTACTCTGCCCAGCTTACATATACCCTGATGTACTCTGCCCAGCTTACATATACCCTGATGTACTCTGCCCAGCTTACATATACCCTGATGTACTCCGCCCAGCTTACATATACCCTGATGTACTCCGCCCAGCTTACATATGCCCTGATGTACTCCGCCCACCTTACATATACCCTGATGTACTCCGCCCAGTTTACATGTACCTCGATTTACTCCGCCCAGCTTACATATACTCCGATTTACTCGGCCCAGCTTACATATACGCTGATGTACTCTGCCCAGCTAACATATACCCTGATGTACTCTGCCCAGCTTACATATACCCTGATGTACTCCGCCCAGCTTACATATACACTGATGTATTCCGCCCAGCTTACATATGCCCTGATGTACTCCGCCCACCTTACATATGCCCCCCACATTATAAACTGAAACACCAGTAAAACACTAAACAAAACTACCAAGCAAAATCTGTTCTCCAAAAGCCAAATGGTGGTCCTTCTGAGCCTGGCAGTGTGACCAAACAGCAATTTATGAGCACATATAGGGTATTACTTTCTTAATGGACAACTGGGTGTGTTTTACTTTTTGACCAAGTGGGCATTGTGGTGAGAAGTGTATGACTCTGACCAATCAGCGTCATACACTTCTCCCTATTAATTTACACAGCATATGGTGATCTTATTACATCACTATGTGCAGCCACTTACACACACACTAGAACGTTACTCAAGTGTCCTGACAGTGAATATACATTACCTCCAGCCAGGACGTGATGTCCATTCAGAATCCTGACACTCCTGTAGCGTTTGTTTGAGATTTACAGCAAGGCCAGCGTAATCTCGCAAGATTACGATGTAACCGGTCATTTAAAACGAGATTACGTTTGCCTTGTTGTAAATCTCAAACAAACGCTACAGGAGTGTCAGGATTCTGAATAGACATCACATCCTGCCTGGAGGTAATGTATATTCACTGTCAGGACACTTGAGTAACGTTCTAGTGTGTTTATGTGGCTGCACATAGTGATGTAATAAGAACGCTATATGCGGTGTAAATGAATGGGGAGAAGTGTATGAGGCTCATTGGTCAGCGTCATACACTTATCTACACAATGCCCACAAAAAGTAAAACACGCCAAGTGGTCCATTAAGAAAATCATTAGCATAAAGCTAAAATAGGTCATAACTCCGTCAAAAATGATTGTTTTTCTAAATAAAAAACATTGCTGTAATCCACATTACAGCGCCGATCATATTATGTACAAGATAGGGCATTTATAATGTGGTGACAGAGCCTCCAAGTTCAAAGCTTTGTAACGTCCTAGAAAAATAAAAGGACGTTCAAAAAACGATGCAAACATAGACATGGTATATGTGAAATAGAAATACCACATACAATAGTTACTATCTGTTTTACAAGCAGATACATTAAAAATGAGAAAAATCATAAATTTTGCAAATCTTCTCTAAATTTTGGTGTTTTTCACAAATAAGCAATGAATTTATCGACTAAATTTATCCACTAACATAAAAGTACAATATGTCACGAGAAAATGTCAGAAATCGCTGGGATAGGTAAAAGCATTCCAAAGTTATTACCACATAAAGTGACAAGTGTCAGATTTGAAAAAAATGGCGCTGGTCCTGAAGGCCAAAATGAGCTTGGTCCTGAAGGGGTTAAACATCTTCGGACATTGACAATTGCTAGAATGAAGAGGTTACGACAATCTGACAAGCATGGTGCCCTTGGCTTCAGTTGAGTTTAATTGGAGATTTCTGTATTTCTGAGAAAAGCTGACAGCACTCCCATTGAAGTCAATGAGACTGTACTGCTCATCAGCAGTGAGACCATCGGGCGTACAGGACCCATTAGAGAAACTATAGATTACAGCATACCATTCCGTACAGCAATTATTTTTGTTTATGACTGAAAATGTAACTTTTTGGCGCCCGATTAGCATTTTGGGGTGACATTGCCCACTTTAAGTTAAACACCTGTAGGTAAGTCTTTATTTGTAGGGAGCGGTTTATGCTGGTTTAAATAGGAGCACACAGCTTCGCAGTATGTGGTAATGTCACTTGACCTAGTAGTTTATTTAGCGCTATTGGTTTGTATTACTCTTGGTATCAGCTACGGGTTATTGTTCAACCTGATATATTACATGCACGGACTGGAGGCAATGTCTATTCACTCTCAAGACACTTCAGTAAAGTTAATGTGAGTGTATGTGACAGCATAGCGTGATCTCCCTAGATCGCGCTGCGCTGAGTACAAATGGACATGAATGGAGAGAAGTGTATGACGCTGACTGGTCACTGATTGGTCAGCGTTATGCACTTCTCTTTACAACGTCAACTTGGTCAAAAGTTAAAAAACGCTCCAGTTGGGCAGTAAGAAAGTAATTAGCATAAATATAAAATTGCTCATAACTTCCTCAAAAATGATTGTTTTTCAAAATAAAGAACACTGTTGTTCTCTACATTACAGCGCCGATCAGATTATGTAGGAGATAGGGCACTTATAATCTGGTGACAGAGCCTCTTTAAATAAACTTTCTTTTTTATGTACAAAAAATAATATTTTTTTTTAAAAAAGTTAAAAAAAAACAAACACTTTTCCCATTATAGCATTGAAAAAAATAATTGGTATCGCCGCATCCGTAAAAGTCTGAACTATTACAATATATCATTATTTAACCCGCACGGTGTGCGCCATAAACATTTTTTTTTAAAACGTCAGAATTCCCTGGTCACCCCATCTCCCACAAAAAATGTAATAAAAAGTGATCAAAACCTCGCATGTGCCTTAAAATGGTAGCATTAAAAACCACAGCTTATCCCGCTAAAAATAAGTGCTCATGCCGTTTGACAGAAAACTAAAAAAGTTATGGGTCTCAGAATTTGGTGAAACAAAATAAATTTTATTTTTCACAGTTCGCTCTTTCCTTGTAAAAGGAGTAAAATATAGAAAAAGACTATATAAATTTGGTATCGCCGTAATTGTATTGACCCACAGAATATAGTTAATATGTCGTTTTAATGGCACGCGAATTCCGTAATAACAAAGCGCAAAAAACAATGGAGGAATCGCTGTTTTTTTCCTTTTCTACCTCTCAAAATTTTTTTCCTGTTCTAGTACATTATATGGTACAATAAATGGTGCTGCGAAAATATACAACTCGTCCTGCACAAATCAGGCCCCCATAGGACTATATTGATGGGAAAATAAAAAAGTTATGGCTTTTGGAAAGTGGGTAGGAAAAAATGTATTTGCCAATCTGAAAAATGGCTGCAGCGGGAAGGGGTTAAAGGCTATGTACCCTGTTGAATTGCTTCTATTTTTTTTTCTAATAAAAATATCTATCAGTGTGTTTGGTGCAACTTTCTAAATACATTTTATTAAAAATAATTTTTTGATTTGTATCCTGTATACAGGGCAGCTGTATCTAGCGCTGAAACTTTAATCCGTCAGGTTTAGTGTTAGCGGTCACATTTAAGTTATGAAGGTAGATGTGATCGGTAACCGCTAGAGTCTGAGTGTCAGAGACACGCAGAACCCACTGGCACGGATCTGGTCAGTCCCGCTGACCTGACTGATACGGATTTCAGCGCTAGATACAGCTGCCCTGTATACAGAAAACAAATCAGCTGTATCTCAAAAAGCAAAAATTATTTTTAATAAAATGTAATTACAAAGTTGCACCAAACACACTGATCGACATTTTTATTAAAAGAAAATATAAAAATGTCAAATGTGTACATAGCCTTTAACACTGCACAGTGCACCTTCCTACATAATGCTGGCCCTGGCGTCAATGATATGTCAGAATAGCTTTAAAGGTGCAGATACCAATTTGCATTAAACAGACATGCTTGCCCAGTTTTACTCGTAGCACTGGAGATGAATATATTATTGTGTCTCTGGAATGACAATTTCTCTTTTGTGTGAAAGACAAGTCGTACATGAGGTTGCAGTTAGAATTTTTTTTCCTATGGTCTCACAGGTTTATCAATAAATTAAGAAAAAAAGTGAGGCTGTTATATTGGTTGGTGTCCTATTTCTGTTAGTGGGAAACATGTCCCAGTTATATTGGCTCCTGCCAGGTTGTGAATATATAAATAAAATGTATATAACAAAATAGCAGGTATTGATTATTGTAGTATTTTGTGTGATATTATGTATTTGAATTCAAAAAGAGTTCCTAGGAATATAATATGGCAGTGTTTCTTATTCACAGGAGCTCCTTCCTTATTGTGTTCAAAATGAAAAAAAATTGACAACTTCCAACACTTTTAGAAATTAGTGTAAAGGCTTGAAGGTGTGTGTATTATATATATATATATATATATATATATATATATATATATATAAATAATTTTTTTATTGAATCCATATTATACGAGATAAATACGGCTACATACATACATATATATATACATTATATATGTGCACATACATATATACACACATACACACATTCCTTAATATTGAAATTGCAAAACCAAGAAGGGCAAGCCGTAAGGTTATGCAAATCGAGGAAGTAATAGGTGTCGGTAAGATCTGCAAATGATACAACTTTCAAGCACCGCGCTCCAATCTGTGGCATGTGGGAGGAGCATAAAAGTGAGATTGAAAGCAAAGTATTTTAGCCACATCAAAACTCAAAAATCGGATCAAGTGGTGTGGGAGGATTGCACGATACCTCCTGTTCGTCGATGTGCCAGTTATCGCCACTTGTCGCAAACGGAGAGGGACAGAATCTTTGAACGGGGAGACCTTGGTTTATGACTCCGTAAGATTGCTACGCACCTAGGCTGAGACGTCAGAACTGTTCAACGTTGCATGTCCGGAGGTTGAGAGAACAACAACGAACGGGACTAACAGCAAGAAGTGCGCAAAGGCGAACCTCTGCACAGATGGATCGTCTGATTGGAAGAATGGCGCGTAGTATTCCATTCTGTATTGTAAGTGAAATTGTACGTCCCATTCTAAGCCTACGGTGACAACCAGTATCGACTCAAACTATCGGAAGGCGTTTTGACGACAATGGGCTAAGAGCCAGATGTCCAGCTACAGGGGTTCCATTGACTACACGCCATCTCTCCCAAGCGCTATCATGGTGCACAGCAAGATGGCAATGGAGGCTCGAATGGAGGTTCGAATACATATATTATACATTACCACTCTTTGTCATGACCCTCAAACCATTCCTTAATTTTTGCAATGTGGCAAGGCAAATTATGTTGCCACTGCCTTTAGGGAATTTCAATGCCCTGACTGAGTGTACTGGGTCTGTAACAATGTTTAGGTAGGTGGTACATGTTAAAGTAACATTCACATGAATACCAGGACTGAAGGTTTCCCAGCGCATCACACTGCCTCGGCCGGCTTGCCTTCTTCCCATAGTGCATCCAGGGTCCATCTTTTCCCCAGGTAAGCACTGCACATGCACCCGGCGGCCATCCACATGATGTAAAAGAAACGTGATTTAAAACACCCGGCCACGTTCTTTCAATGCTCCATTGTCCACTTCTGATGCGGATGGGCCCATTGTAGATGCTTTCGGTGGTGGACAGGGCTCAGCATGGACACTCTGACCAGTCTGTGACTAAACAGTCCTAAACACAGCAAATTGGGATGCACAATGTGTTCTAACACCTTTCTATCATAGCCAGCAGCAGCTTTTTCAGTAATTTCTGCTACAGAACCTCTTCTGTAGTAACGGACCAGACGGGCTAGCGTTCCCTCCCCACGTGCATCAATGAGACTTGGGTGCCCATGACCCTATCACTGGTTCACGCTTTGTCATTTCTTGGACTACTTTTGATATGTAATAACTAGTGTTCCCTATAAGGTGTGCGGCCGCGCACGTTCCACGATCCGCCCGCGCACTAAATTTTAAAGCCCCGCGCACTGTCACGGGCGGCGGGCTGATGCAGTGGGGACGGCATTAGCACAGGAGGGGGCTCCGGTGCTAGAGACAGCCACATTCATTTGTATGTGTGTCCTATAAGGCGTGGGAGTCGCACTGGACGGCGTGATGACGTCACATCATCATGCCGGTCTGCGCATGCGTCCAGCCCAAAGGCAGTGTAGCCCTCCGTCTCTGACCGGGGGGGCTATCTACCGGGGCACCTATCTACCGGGGCGCCTGCCCGGGGGGGAAACGACTCTGTAACCGGGGCGCCTGCCCGCGGGGGACGGGGACGACGGACTCTGTAACCGGGGCGCCTGCCCGCGGGGGACGGGGACGACGGACTCTGTAACCGGGGCGCCTGCCCGCGGGGGACGGGGACGACGGACTAGGTAACCGGGGCGCCTGCCCGCGGGGGACGGGGACGACGGACTCTGTAACCGGGGCGCCTGCCCGCGGGGGACGGGGACGACGGACTCTGTAACCGGGGCGCCTGCCCGCGGGGGACGGGGACGACGGACTCTGTAACCGGAGCGCCTGCCCGCGGGGGACGGGGACGACGGACTCTGTAACCGGGGCGCCTGCCCGCGGGGGACGGGGACGACGGACTCTGTAACCGGGGCGCCTGCCCGCGGGGGACGGGGACGACGGACTCTGTAACCGGGGCGCCTGCCCGCGGGGGACGGGGACGACGGACTCTGTAACCGGGGCGCCTGCCCGCGGGGGACGGGGACGACGGACTCTGTAACCGGGGCGCCTGCCCGCGGGGGACGGGGACGACGGACTCTATAACCGGGGCGCCTGCCCGCGGGGGGGGGAGACTCTATAACCGGGGCGCCTGCCCGCGGGGGGGGGGGGGGGGAGACTCTATAACCGGGGCGCCTGCCCGCGGGGGGGGGGGGGGACACTCTATAACCGGGGCGCCTGCCCGCGGGGGGGGGGGGGGGGAGACTCTATAACCGGGGCGCCTGCCCGCGGACGGGACTCTATAACCGGGGCGCCTGCCCGCGGACGGGGAGACTCTATAACCGGGGCGCCTGCCCGGGGGGGGGACTCTATAACCGGGGCGCCTGCCCGGGGGGGGGACTCTATAACCGGGGCGCCTGCCCGGGGGGGGGACTCTATAACCGGGGCGCCTGCCCGGGGGGGGGACTCTATAACCGGGGTGCCTGCCCGGGGGGGGGGACTCTATACCGGGGTGCCTGCCCGGGGGGGGGGACTCTATACCGGGGTGCCTGCCCGGGGGGGGGGACTCTATACCGGGGTGCCTGCCCGGGGGGGGGACTCTATACCGGGGTGCCTGCCCGGGGGGGGGACTCTATACCGGGGTGCCTGCCCGGGGGGGGGACTCTATACCGGGGTGCCTGCCCGGGGGGGGGACTCTATACCGGGGTGCCTGCCCGGGGGGGGGACTCTATACCGGGGTGCCTGCCCGGGGGGGGGACTCTATACCGGGGTGCCTGCCCGGGGGGGGGACTCTATACCGGGGTGCCTGCCCGGGGGGGGGACTCTATACCGGGGTGCCTGCCCGGGGGGGGGACTCTATACCGGGGTGCCTGCCCGGGGGGGGGACTCTATACCGGGGTGCCTGCCCGGGGGGGGGACTCTATACCGGGGTGCCTGCCCGGGGGGGGGACTCTATACCGGGGTGCCTGCCCGGGGGGGGGACTCTATACCGGGGTGCCTGCCCGGGGGGGGGACTCTATACCGGGGTGCCTGCCCGGGGGGGGGACTCTATACCGGGGTGCCTGCCCGGGGGGGGGACTCTATACCGGGGTGCCTGCCCGGGGGGGGGACTCTATACCGGGGTGCCTGCCCGGGGGGGGGACTCTATACCGGGGTGCCTGCCCGGGGGGGGGACTCTATACCGGGGTGCCTGCCCGGGGGGGGGACTCTATACCGGGGTGCCTGCCCGGGGGGGGGACTCTATACCGGGGTGCCTGCCCGGGGGGGGGACTCTATACCGGGGTGCCTGCCCGGGGGGGGGACTCTATACCGGGGTGCCTGCCCGGGGGGGGGACTCTATACCGGGGTGCCTGCCCGGGGGGGGGACTCTATACCGGGGTGCCTGCCCGGGGGGGGGACTCTATACCGGGGTGCCTGCCCGGGGGGGGGACTCTATACCGGGGTGCCTGCCCGGGGGGGGGACTCTATACCGGGGTGCCTGCCCGGGGGGGGGACTCTATACCGGGGTGCCTGCCCGGGGGGGGGACTCTATACCGGGGTGCCTGCCCGGGGGGGGGACTCTATACCGGGGTGCCTGCCCGGGGGGGGGACTCTATACCGGGGTGCCTGCCCGGGGGGGGGACTCTATACCGGGGTGCCTGCCCGGGGGGGGGACTCTATACCGGGGTGCCTGCCCGGGGGGGGGACTCTATACCGGGGTGCCTGCCCGGGGGGGGGACTCTATACCGGGGTGCCTGCCCGGGGGGGGGACTCTATACCGGGGTGCCTGCCCGGGGGGGGGACTCTATACCGGGGTGCCTGCCCGGGGGGGGGACTCTATACCGGGGTGCCTGCCCGGGGGGGGGACTCTATACCGGGGTGCCTGCCCGGGGGGGGACTCTATACCGGGGTGCCTGCCCGGGGGGGGACTCTATACCGGGGTGCCTGCCCGGGGGGGGACTCTATACCGGGGTGCCTGCCCGGGGGGGGACTCTATACCGGGGTGCCTGCCCGGGGGGGGACTCTATACCGGGGTGCCTGCCCGGGGGGGGACTCTATACCGGGGTGCCTGCCCGGGGGGGGACTCTATACCGGGGTGCCTGCCCGGGGGGGGACTCTATACCGGGGTGCCTGCCCGGGGGGGGACTCTATACCGGGGTGCCTGCCCGGGGGGGGACTCTATACCGGGGTGCCTGCCCGGGGGGGGACTCTATACCGGGGTGCCTGCCCGGGGGGGGACTCTATACCGGGGTGCCTGCCCGGGGGGGGACTCTATACCGGGGTGCCTGCCCGGGGGGGGACTCTATACCGGGGTGCCTGCCCGGGGGGGGACTCTATACCGGGGTGCCTGCCCGGGGGGGGACTCTATACCGGGGTGCCTGCCCGGGGGGGGACTCTATACCGGGGTGCCTGCCCGGGGGGGGACTCTATACCGGGGTGCCTGCCCGGGGGGGGACTCTATACCGGGGTGCCTGCCCGGGGGGGGACTCTATACCGGGGTGCCTGCCCGGGGGGGGACTCTATACCGGGGTGCCTGCCCGGGGGGGACTCTATACCGGGGTGCCTGCCCGGGGGGGGACTCTATACCGGGGTGCCTGCCCGGGGGGGGACTCTATACCGGGGTGCCTGCCCGGGGGGGGACTCTATACCGGGGTGCCTGCCCGGGGGGGGACTCTATACCGGGGTGCCTGCCCGGGGGGGGACTCTATACCGGGGTGCCTGCCCGGGGGGGGACTCTATACCGGGGTGCCTGCCCGGGGGGGGACTCTATACCGGGGTGCCTGCCCGGGGGGGGACTCTATACCGGGGTGCCTGCCCGGGGGGGGACTCTATACCGGGGTGCCTGCCCGGGGGGGGACTCTATACCGGGGTGCCTGCCCGGGGGGGGACTCTATACCGGGGTGCCTGCCCGGGGGGGGACTCTATACCGGGGTGCCTGCCCGGGGGGGGACTCTATACCGGGGTGCCTGCCCGGGGGGGGAATCTATACCGGGGTGCCTGCCCGGGGGGGGACTCTATACCGGGGTGCCTGCCCGGGGGGGGACTCTATACCGGGGTGCCTGCCCGGGGGGGGACTCTATACCGGGGTGCCTGCCCGGGAGGGGGGGGGACTCTATACCGGGGTGCCTGCCCGGGAGGGGGGGGACTCTATACCGGGGTGCCTGCCCGGGAGGGGGGGGACTCTATACCGGGGTGCCTGCCCGGGAGGGGGGGGGACTCTATACCGGGGTGCCTGCCCGGGAGGGGGGGGGACTCTATACCGGGGTGCCTGCCCGGGAGGGGGGGGGAATCTATACCGGGGTGCCTGCCCGGGGGGGGGACTCTATACCGGGGTGCCTGCCCGGGGGGGGGGAACTCTATACCGGGGTGCCTGCCCGGGGGGGGACGACTCTATACCGGGGTGCCTGCCCGGGAGGGGGGGACTATATACCGGGGTGCCTGCCCGGGAGGGGGGGGGACTCTATACCGGGGTGCCTGCCCGGGAGGGGGGACTCTATACCGGGGTGCCTGCCAGGGGGGGAACTCTATACCGGGGCGCCTGCCCGGGGGGGATGACTCTATACCGGGGCGCCTGCCCGGGGGGGATGACTCTATACCGGGGCGCCTGCCCGGGGGGGGATGACTCTATACCGGGGCGCCTGCCCGGGGGGGGGAACTCTATACCGGGGCGCCTGCCCGGGGGGGGATGACTCTATACCGGGGCGCCTGCCCGGGGGGGGATGACTCTATACCGGGGCGCCTGCCCGGGGGGGGAACTCTCTACCGGGGCGCCTGCCCGGGGGGGGAAAACTCTACCGGGGCGCCTGCCCGGGGGGGGAACTCTCTACCGGGGCGCCTGCCCAGGGGGGAACCCTCTACAGGGGCGCCTGGCCTGGGGGGCACTCTCTACAGGGGCACCTAACCGGGGGGGGCATTCTCTACAGGGGGCCTGCGGAACACTCTACAGGGGCACCTGCACGGAGGGGCACTCTCTACAGGGGGCCTGCGGAACGCTCTACAGGGGGCCTGCGGAACGCTCTACAGGGGGCCTGCGGAACGCTCTACAGGGGGCCTGCGGAACGCTCTACAGGGGGCCTGCGGAACGCTCTACAGGGGGCCTGCGGAACGCTCTACATATATATATATATCTTTCACTTTATTCTTTCAGACCACTTAATATTTTTTTTGTCACTATTTGCTATAAAGACTTGCAATGGAAAACCTAGATACATAAACCCAATATTGTTTAGTAAAACGAAGCGTTTAGTTGTAGGCTTTAAAATTAAGTTGTCGTTTGAGTGTTGCCTGAGTAGATGCTTTTTAGGTTTGATCCATAAGGAAACAGCTATGTCACGATTAGGGGCATTATTCTATTGGGTATCTGGGGCAGTCGGAAATGGCACTCTTGTCCAACACAGGATCGAAAAGCTGCTCTACTTCCCCTCAGATTTTACACTGCAGCTCTGCTTGTTTAGCTTATGATTGCATAAGAATAAGTCCACCATAACCTTTCACGGAAATCAATGCAATTATAGAAAAGAAACCATGATTATAAAACTATAAGCAACTTAAAACCCCAGTTAAAAAAAAAGTTTAAAAAAAGTTTAAAAAAGGTAGCTGCCACATATAGCATAAGGCAAATAAGTGAATGAGGGACCTGCAGATCTGCCTCAAAAAGCCTGGGATTTGTTTCCACAGCAGTCCCACATTTCTATACTTTGTAATTCACTCCCTGGATATCAAATCTCAGTTCTGCGTACTGTCACAAACAGTAGAAGAGCTCATGCACAAACTAGTAGAAGAGCTGGCTGCCAATAGAACACAAATGTTGATAAACCCAAGTATAACAGAAAACATCCTTATCACAGAGATTTGCCAAACGCTCGTGAAAAATTAGTAGTTTGAAGTCTGCGATTAAGAAGCAATTAACAAAATCTTAAATGTCATGTGGCACATTCAGTGAAAAGAAAGTCTTCCATTAGATGGACAGAACCGGAAAAGGACAGAACAGTGCCCTAGGCACACATGGAATGAACCAAGGCCATTAAAAGGACAAAACTGAATGTATGAGGGAAATATAAATTAAAAAACGTTGCCAGAAATAGAATCTACTGTACCAGATAAGTAAATGGCTTTATCAACCATGAACTCTTCAGCAAATCGAATGTGACAGAAATTCTTCTTGCTTTTACGAATTGCTGTAATGTCTCCACATTGCTCAAAGACCTCTTGAATAATCTCGTCTGAGGAATTCTCGGGTAACCCTCCGACAAATACAGTTTTACAACCGGGAGGCCGCTCTCTTGTAGACGGTGGAGGCAAATCTATAGAAAACAGAGCAAATAATTTAACTTTGCTTATCTTTCGGGAAAAAAAAAATCACTATCACTCCATAGGCATCTTTAGATATATATTAGAGGTAGTGCTGACAGAAACGTTGTGTCTAACTTAGAAAACTAAACTGCAACACAACCACAATTTGAGAATAAACACTTACAGAGAGTCTGCAGGCAGGGAAAGGGGAAGATATTACTTATTTCATATTAAGATAAAACTTATCCAGGTAGGTTTTGTTTCTTTGATACAGAAATGGTTCTGTGCATACAGATTTGCTTAGGCCCCATGCACACGAACGTAAAGATCGTCCACAACGGCAGAGCGTAAATACCGTCCACAATTACAGACCCATTCACTTCTATACTCCACGAACACCTTCCCGTTTATTTACGGGAAGGTGTCCAGGCCGTAGAAGTGTACCACAAAAGATAGGACATATCCTATCTTTTGCTTTTTACGGCTGTGCTCCCAGACTTTGTATGGGAGCATGGGCCGAAGATGCAGGTGGCTGTCTGCGGCCGTGCCCGCAATCACGGCCCCTGATTACGGGCACGGCTGTGTACATGGGGCCTTAAAGGCTATGTAAACCTTTGATGGGCATTTATTTATTTTTCATAATTTTTTCCCTAATAAGCAGGTCAGTGTTTTTCGTGCAACATTTTAATTAGTCTTTATTAAAAATTTGTTTTACTTTTTGAGATAAAGCTACTCTGTATTCTCTATACAGAGCAGCTATATGTAGCGCTAAATCTTGTTCCCGGCAGGTCCGCGGGACTGGTTCAGTGAAAGCGGGTCCTGTGTGTCTCTGACATACAGAACCCACCTTTTATCCATCACATCTATATTCATAACTTAGATGTGATAGATTACAGGTGGATCCTGCGTGACCTGCTGTATCTCTAGAAGTAATTTTTTTTTTGAATAAACACTAATTAAAAATTGACACCAAACACACTGACTGATCGGTTTAAATAAAAGAAAATGCTCCTCAAAAGGTGTACATAGCTTTTAATACATACATGTCTGAAGAACAAGGCACCCACTTAGGGGAGCAAACTGAAGACGGATATTTTACATGCTCATTGAACCAACTATATAAGTCAGTCTTCAGTTTGCTCCACCTAGACAGCCTGTGTAAACTGGAGCATTATTTTATGTAATAAAAATATTGACAGAGACAATTTAAATAATAGTATAACACAAATTTGAAATAAACAGGTTTTTGGAGAAAATAAACTATCCTGTAAAGTCAGGTACACAAAGAGCAGCATGAGAATCAAGTCATTCCCATAGTCAAAATCATTACTTAAAACATGGAAATGTAAAATATGGTCATTTTATTGTATTATTTAAGCTAATATATTTATATATAACTTGTTCTTTTAAATAACTTTGTTCGCTTTAACCTTTGGTTTTGCTTTGCATCACTTTGACCCCTGTATGACGTCATGACTGATCTTTGACCTGTGCAGATTTCAAGTCTATGTCCTCAATAAACATAGAAAAAGTAGTATAATAGTGCTATACTTATATTTCAAAAGATTTTGGTGGCTTCACTCCACAGACACTAAACTGCAGGCAAAAGTGAAACGGTCATTTCAATCAGGGGCGGACATACTGACTGTGCAGACAAATAATCTGCACAGGGGCCTGGAGGGAGGCCCCCAGTGATGCGGTCTCCTTCTGGTACTGAAACCGCTCAAGGAACTCTTAAAGCGGGGGCCCAGCAGCCTGTTACTCGCTTCCCTGGGCCGCTGGCCGTGAAAGAGGAAGGAGGGGGAGGAGGCGAAGTATTCTGCATTCCTTCATCCATTCCTACAACCAGAAGAAGGCTTCATAGGTCAGTTGGTCCACAGCAGTGCATTTTCAGCTGTAGAAGACTGGGTGAAGGGAATAGGGTGCGGATTTGTACAGGGGTGCACAGTGAGGGTAGAGGTGTAGGGGCTTTGTACAGTCCATTAGCTCTTGCCAGGTGCATTACTGTATGTAATTAAAAGAGGCTCTGTCACCAGATTTTCAAACCCCTATCTCCTCTTGCAGCAGATCGGCGCTGCAATGTAGATAACAGTAACGTTTTGTTTTTTTCAAAAACGAGCATTTTTGGCCAAGTTATGACCATTTTTATATTTATGCAAATGAGCCTTTCTTAAGTACAACTGGGCGTGTTTAAAGTTATGTCCAACTGGGCGTGTATTGTGTTCGTTACATCTGGGCGTTTTTACTTGTTTTACTAGCTGGGCGTTGTGAATAGAAGTGTATGATGCTGACGAATCAGCATCATCCACTTCTCTTCGTTACCACCCAGCTTCTGGCAGTGCACAGACACACAGCGTGTCCTCGCGAGATCACGCTGTGACGTCACTCACTTCCTCCCACAGGAACTTCATTGCGTCGGATGAGCGAGGACACGCTGTGTGTCTGTGCACTGCCAGAAGCTGGGTGGTAACGAAGAGAAGTGGATGATGCTGATTCGTTAGCATCATACACTTCCATTCACAACGCCCAGCTAGTAAAACAAGTAAAAACGCCCAGATGTAACGAACACAATACACGCCCAGTTGGACATAACTTTAAACACGCCCAGTTGTACATAAGAAAGGCTCATTTGCATAAATATACAAATGGTCATAACTTGGCCAAAAATGCTCGTTTTTGAAAAAAACAAAACACGTTACTGTTATCTACATTGCAGCGCCGATCTGCTGCAATAGGAGATAGGGGTTTGAAAATCTGGTGACAGAGCCTCTTTAAGGTGTAAAAATAAATCTGGTAACAGGAAAAATGTTAAATAACAAAATCAACATTACTTGCCGGTGGGACTATGGAAGTCTGCCACAGGATGTTGTGATGGTTGATACTTTGAACAAGTTCAAGGAGGGCCTTGATGCCTTTCTTGAAAAATATAATATTACAAGTTATGAGTACTAGATTCTGGAGATGGGACGTTAATCCAGGGATTTATTCTGATTGCCGTATTTGAAGTCGGGAAGGAATTTTTCCCCTAATGAGGCAATTGGCATCAACCTCATTGAGGGTTTTTAACTTCCTCTGGATCAAAACGGCAGGATTATAGGTTAATGGACCTGTGTCTTATTTCAAGCTTATGAACTATGTAGCTATGTAAAATACCCCCCTTCTCCCGTGCTGCTCCAGCCCTGATGCTCCTGTGGTCCCCAATGCAGTGTGTGTTAACATGGCAGTAGCGATGACATGCCGAGATGGCATATGATTACTGCAGCCAATCACTGGCCGCAGCGGTAATGCCAGTAAGTCTGCATGTCCGCTGTGGATAGTGGATGGCTGCAGTGATCATGTGCTGGTATATCATATCATAGCTGCTGACATGTAAACAGAGAACGGCGGGGACATGTCCTGTTTTTGGCAGTTTTCACGGCCTGACGGCCCCCATAGAAGTCAACGGATCCGTTTTTAACGGCTGTCAATACATGTAATAACCGTTAAAAACGGATCTGTGACATGGGGATTGGCAAGGGAACTACTAGTTCCCTTGCTGGCTATCGGCGGCTCGGTGACACTCACCGATGCAGCGCCGACCTCTTCAGGTGTGGTCTCTCGTCTTCATGGGTTCTGTAAAGGGGACGCGATGAAGTCATCACACCGCCTTCGCAGATCCCGTGAAGACGAGAGACCACGCGTAAAGACGAGCTACATTGGAGAGTGTCATCGCGTCGCCACAGGTCCCGTGAAGACGAGAGACCTTACCTGAAGAAGACCGCACTGCATCCGTGAGTATGTAGGGCATTCATGTCGGGCTGTGTGGCATCCTATACGTCGGGGCTGTGTGGCATCATATACAGGGGGCTGTGTGGCATCATATACAGGGGGCTGTGTGGCATCATATACAGGGAGGTGTGTGGCATCATCTACAGGGAGGTGTGTGGCATCATATACAGGGAGGTGTGTGGCATCATATACAGGTAGGTGTGTGGCATCATATACAGGGAGGTGTGTGGCATCATATACAGGGAGGTGTGTGGCATCATATACAGGGAGGTGTGTGGCATGTACAGGAGGTGTGTGGCATCATATACAGGGAGGTGTGTGGCATGTACAGGAGGTGTGTGGCATCATATACAGGGAGGCTGTAAATAGTGTCTAGGTGAACATGTGACCTTCCTTTGGGTGTTTTCAGGGGGCTGGTACAAAAAAAAAGCCTGACCAATGAAATGCATCAGTTTTTTAACGCCCATGAAAAACTGATGCAAAACGGATGTCAAACGGCCATTAAAAACGGACAGGCGGACTGGAAATAGATGAAAATTTGGAGACCCACTGATGCAAAATGGCCATGAAAAACTAACATTTCATTAGTTTTTAATGGACTTTTTTTTATCACTGTCGTGTGAATATAGCCTTAGTAAATTCCATGCCAGAGATGATATGTGCTATAATTAAAGTTTGGCAAGACATGTCATGGTGTGTGCATGTTTGAGCGGCTTGTGCAGCATGTGTGAATGCCGTGTACTCAGCATGTGTTCCACCTGTGAGTGGTGTGTGTGGCATGTTTCCTTTGTGAAAGTGGTGTGCGAGGCATGAGTCCTAGGCGTGAGTGGTGCCTTTGTGGCATGTGTCCAAGAGTGGAGGATTTGAATGTGGGTCCGATCTGTGAGTGGTTTGTGTGCAGAATGCAGGGCCGCCATCAGGAATTTCAGGGCCCCCTACAGCTAAATTTTCTGGGCCCCCCTACCGTGGCACCGCCTGTTAACGGTACTCCGTACAGCACTATATCATGCTACCCAGGGCCGCCATCAGGGGGGGTATTAGGGGTACTGATGTGAAAGGCCCGGCCAAACCTAATTGAAAGGGGGGCCCAGCAAACTGCCGCGACTTGCCTTTGGTAGAAAAAAAACAGGCCCCTGCAATGGGGCCCGTTTTTTTCACCAAAAGAATGTCATGAGCTGCGGGCCCCCCTTTCAATTAGGTTTGGCCGGGCCTCTCACATCAGTACCCCTAATACCCCCCCTGATGGCGGCCCTGGGTAGCATGGGGGTCGTCATGGGGGCCGTCAAACACCGCCGCCCGTGCGACCGATCGTGCGCACCCGCAAACTCCCGCACATGCGCACCGGCGACCGCCTGGAACTGCGCACCGAATTTTGAGGCAGATTTTGACCTGCCCACTCTATCTTGCCGCGTTTCTTGCCAGCGGCGATTGAGGACAGCAGACGAAAAACGCAGCGAAAAATGGATTTTCTGCCTCCCATTGATTTCGATGGGAGGTCAGAGGCGGAACCGCCGCAAGAAAGGACGTGCTGCTTTTTCTTTTTTCCGCGACTGGCTCCCATTGATTTCAGATTAAATCAATGGGAGGCGGTTTTGGAAGTTTTTTGGTGCTGATTCTGACGCAGTGTCCGAGTCAATATCAAGGCCCAAAAACTCTTGTGAACTGGGCCTTATTGTTAGAGCTTATTCAGACGAACGTGTAATACATCCGTGCAACGCGCGTGATTTTCACACGCCTCGCACGGACCTATGTTAGTCTATGGGGCCGTGCAGACTGTCAGTGATTTTCACGCAGCGTGTGTCCGTGTGTCCGCTGTGTAAAACTCACGACATGTCCTATATTTGTGCATTGTTCGCGCATCACGCACCCATTGTAGTCAATGGGTGCGTGAAAATCCCGCCCAGCACTTCCGAAGCAGTATAAACTACGAATGAAAACAGAAAAGCACCACGTGCTACAAACAGAGTGTCATAATGATGGCGGCTGCGCGAAAATCACGCACCATACGCTGCTGCCACACGGAGCTCTTATGGACCTTTTGCATGCGCAAAACGCCACGTTTTTGCGCGCGCAAAAAGCACACGCTTGTGTAAATCCGGCCTTAGGGTAGGAACACACTAGGCATAAACACTGCGGATTTTATGCAACACATTTTATTGTGGATAATCCGCAGCGTATCACAGTCGCAGCAGAGTGGATGAGGTTTAAACAAATCTCATTCACACGCTGCAAAAAAAATGGACCTGCAGTGTGGCTTTTTAAGCCGCAGCATGTCAATGTATTCTGTGGAATCGCTGCTCCTCTGTTGCGGAAATGCTGCGGTTCTGCCGCAAAAATCACAAATGAGAAAAAAAAAAGGCACTTTTTTAAATTTATAAAAAAGTTTAGACTTGCCCCGGCCGTAGTCCTGGTGACGCGATCCTCTATTCTTAGCGCAGCTCGGCCTCCTGTCATGACGTTTCATCCCATGTGAAAGCTGCAGCAGTCACATGGTCTACAGTGTCATCCCAGGAGGCGGGGCTACGTTCAGAAGAGAGAGATGCGTCACCTAAACTATGGCCGGGGCAAGTCTAAACTCTTTTTTCCCTGCAGGATTCCCGCAGCGGGCATGCCCCATGAAACCTGCGCCACTATTTGGTGCGGTTTTGCTGGCAGAATTCCCTGCGGCTACCGGGGCGGATAAGCTGTGTAGTTTTACTCAGCATATCCGCCTAGTGTGTCCCTTATGATGTCGCTCCTGGAGCTGCTGCCGCTCTCTAAATAGGCAGTTGGTCCAGTAGAATTTGGAATTATTTTTTTTTGTGTTAGGGCCTGTTCACATCACCGTTCGCTTCCGTTCCGGGGTTCCGTCTGAGGTTTCCGTCGGATGAACCCCGCAACGGAAAGTGAAAGTGACAGCACAGCTTCCGTTTCAATCACCATTAGCGCAGTCGACTACGCTATTGATTCCGTCCGAAAACCAGCCGGAATGGTGACGAACGGAAACCATTAGCGATGTTTCCGTCACCATTGAGATCAATGGTGACTGAAACGGAAGCTGTGCTGTCACTTTCACTTTGTTCAAATCTCATCCACTCTGCTGCGACTGTAATACGCTGCGGATTTTCCACATTAAAATGTGTTGCATAAAATCCGCAGTGTTCATGCCTCGTGTGTTCCTACCCTAAGGCCGGATTTACACGAGCGTGTGCTTTTTGCGCGCGCAAAAAACGTGGCGTTTTGCGCATGCAAAAGGTCCATAACAGCTCCGTGTGTCAGCAGCGTATGATGCGCGGCTGCGTGATTTTCGCGCAGCCGGCATCATAATGACAATCTGTTTGTAGCACGTGGTGCTTTTCTGTTTTCATTCATAGTTTATACGGCTGCGGAAGTGCTGGGCTTGACTTCAATGGGTGCGTGATGCGCGAACAATGCACAAATATCGGACATGTCGTGAGTTTTACGCAGCGGACACACGGACACACGCTGCGTGAAAATCACTGACAGTCTGCACGGATGTATTACACGTTCATCTGAATAAGCCCTAACAATAAGGCCCAGTTCACAAGAGTTTTTGGGCCTTGATATTGACTCGGACACTGCGTCAGAATCAGCACCAAACAACTTCCAAAACCGCCTCCCATTGATTTAATCTGAAATCAATGGGAGCCAGTCGCGGAAAAAAGGAAAAGCAGAACGTCCTTTCTTGCCGCGGTTCTGCCTCTGACCTCCCATTGAAATCAATGGGAGGCAGAAAATGCATTTTTCGCTGCGTTTTTCGTCTGCTGTCCTCAATCGCCGCGGGCAAAAAACGCAGCAAAAAAACGCGGCAAGATAGTGTCGGCAGGTCAAAATCTGCCTCAAAATTCTGTAAGGAATTTTGAGGCAGATTTTTTTTCTGCCTGCAAAATACTCTGTGTGAACAGGGCCATACATAAACAGCACTTTCAGACACTTTACTCACTGTGTCTGAAGAGCTGCTCCCACTCCAGTCCTCTTCAGGCGATGTCTTCAGTCCAGAAGTCCACTCCTTCACCTCCAGCCAGGCTCCAGGTAAGTTCTGTCCATGTGTGTGTCCGCGGCTGCGAGCGCTTCGTTCGCGGGTGCGCGCGCTGGCGATCGCGGGTGCGCGCTTCCGTGCTTTCGCGGGTGCTCGCGCGTGCGGTCTCGAGTGCGGGCTTTCGTGGGTGCGTGCTCGCGAGTGCGCACGCGCGGGAGTTTCCTCGTGCGCACGATCGGTCGCGCGTGCAGGCAGTTCGACGGCCCCCATGACGAGAGGGGGGCCCGCAGCTCACGACATTCTGTGGTGAAAAAAACGGGCCCCATTGCAGGGGCCCATTTTTTTCTACCAATGGCAAGTCGCGGCAGTTGCCGGGCCCCCCTTTCAATTAGGTTTGGCCGGGCCCCTCACACCAGTACCCCTAATACCCCCCTGATGGCGGCCCTGGCAGAATGAGTCCTACATGTAAATGGTGCGTGCGCCATGTATCCTTTGTGTGAATATTTCTACGGCAATGTGTCCTATGTGGGTGGCATGTGTGTGCCATGTATCTTGTGTGTGAGTGTAGTGTGCATGGCATGAGTCTTTTGTTTGAGTGGCTTGTGCGCCATGTGTCCTGTATGTGAGTAGCGTGTTTGTGCGGCATGAATCCTATGTGTAAGTGTGCAGCCATGTGTCCTATGTGGATGCGTAGCAGGTGTGCAATATGTGAGTGGCTTTTATGCAGAATATTTCAATAAATGTGGCTTGTGTTCATCACGTTTGTGTATGTATAAACTGTATTTATCTTTGTCTAGCTTTTCTGGCATTGAAGTCAAAAGTGCCCGATTACATTTCTATCAAAGAGGCCCCTTGCCATCAGTGTGTGCACCTAATTTCAATAATTACAACCCATGAAATACCACCAAATACTAAATATGGTAGCCATCATGGGGGATGTACCTGGACAAACAGATATAGCAAATATTTGTTGGAACAATTTTCAGCAGATTTCACTAACTATGAGGAAGCCAATCAATTGGCCAATGTCTGATTTCAGGGAAAAAATTAAATTGAACATGTTGGATATTCCTAGTTGATTTTTCTGGGATAAGTGGTGTTACAGATTTCTGAATGTCACTCATCTCCTCTTTACTCGAGATAAATCTGTATTTCTTCCAATGGCAACAAATTTAAAATCAAATGGATCTTACATGATAATCTTACATGCAGATTTTTCTGCAGATCTGCAGCAGATGCAAATGATGAAATTCGCTACAGATCTGGAGAAAAGTTGCGGCAATTTCACAAGATAATAGGCATGCTGCAGGTTTTCAAAAGACACACAAAACTTTTGAAAGGCAAAGAGAACCAATAGTGAAAATCTACAGATAAAAAAAAACAAAAAAAAAAAACAGAACAAGGCAAATATAACAAATAATACTTAATGACAGTATTTACAAATACAGTTTTCTTGGGTACAAATACATATTGTGCCAGGTGTAAATTTGTGCTTCGTAAGCATAGACATAACAGGTGCAATTGAATTCTTCTTTAACTACTACACTAAAAGACATTAAAAAAACAAAAAGTAAAAAAGGACAACAACAAAAAAAAAAAAGTAAATACAAAGCTCTGACATTATGATGAAAAACTCTGCTGGTTATCGCTGCTGTCTTGTTTCAGATAAAACAGGAAGCCAGAACAGAGAAAAACATAACCTAACAGCAGGCATGTACGTACTTGGCTGAGAATATGAACGCACACTTCATTATTTAAATGTGGCAATTATTAAGTAGGTTGGGGATCATTTACTAAACAATCTCTTGAATAACCATAGACGTCAATACTGCTCGAGGCATTTACACTTTTTGTATTTTTGCAGTATGGCTTCTAGGATGCATGAGATACTCTATTTGGGCATATGGACATCATCCCCTTTATTAAACTAAGAAGGACTGGAGGACTCAAAGCGACCATCTATTAAATGCTTGCCCATTCATTTGAGGAGAAATGTGCAGCTATCAGTGGGTGATGGACAGAAAAAAGTGACTAAAAGAGGAGCGGTCTTTTTTTTTAATTAAAAGTACACACCTCGCCTTATTCCTGGCATCCTCTCGATTTAAGTGTTGTAATGATTTTTTTTTTTTTGGGCGGGCCCTCCCATTGTCCTGCTTGGCATCTAATATATGTTATTTTTGAGTGAAGGTACAGAGAGGAGACCATCTCTCCTCAGTAGGCATGGTCTCCTGCATCACTGTGACGCTGTCCAATCAGAGCGGGATTTCTGCATCACTGCGAGGCTGTCCGCTCTGATTGGACAGCTTCACAGTGATGCAGGAGGCAAAGCCAACTGAGGAGAGAGGAGGCTCCTCCTCTCTGTACCTATACTCAAAATTAGAACATTAGGCATCAAGCGGAGCAGGGGTCGTAACGAAAGGGCCAAAAAAAATTAATAATTACAGCGCTGGAATCGAGAGGACACCAGGAATAAGGGGGGGAGGCGGTATGTGGTTAAAACAAAACATGACAGGTCTTCTTTAAGAAAAAGAGAATTCTACGATTGTTCTAGAAATCTGTCAATTTCCAATGCAATTGTCATGTTGCTATATCACTAAAATCAGAGTGTCCCTTCCATTTCCAAACTGGCTGGGGGTCTGTGTTTACATCTTCTGATGTGACATGGCAGAAAATTTTAAACAGATGATTTTTAAGTACATAGAGAAATAATGTCACAATCATGTACAGAGCCTTAGAAATGTATATAGAAGATCCATGCTGAAATGGGTGACTGTCAGATACAATGCTGCTCCCCAAGCAACAGCTGCTCGGCATCCCTCAATCTCGCTTCATAGAAGAAAAATGGGAATTTACTTGCAGGGTAAGGAGAACGCACAGTAATCACTAACACAATGACAGGCACTGGGGCTCATTTCAAAGAAGCCGCAAGTTGTTATTTCCACTGGCGTCTAAATGTGACATTTATATGAAATGAGAAGCTTGTGGGTCTGTCATCCGACTGCTTACTGGAATCAGGCAGCCCCTGTCATTATGTACATAAGATTGGCAATAGATAATATCATTAAACCGTGGAAGGATTTTGTATTCTAGAGAGTATAATAGAAATTCTATCATATATACTTATGGCTCCCAGAAATACTCCCTGAAGTGAAGTTACACTTTAAATAAGTTTTCAATCTCTACCAGAAACGGACAATGAAATGTTCACTGAAATTACCTTTTACCTATGAATTAGTTTTTCAATTGGAGAATGAGAAATCCACATCGATAGTATTTTCACAGAACAAACATTAACATCTTTTTATTTTTATGTTTGCTATAATTCCTCTCATATGTAATGAATAAGAACCCCAGTGAGGGCTTGCATGGCTACCACACTACACTTATATGCTTCCAGAACTCCTACTATTTCCATTGAAGAGGAACACACATAAGCAGACTGTAATGTCGGGGTAGGGAGACAGACAGGTGAGCCCTAATCTACCCACCACTCAGTCCCTGCCTACTTGCACGACCCGTCCTAGGCGACGGCGTACAACTGGGCGACGGTCCCTAAGCTTAATACGTGCACGACAAAAAAACAGACAAGGGTACACAGAAGATAAAGGGAAATGGGGCAATTGCCCACGGCAACACCGTGAGCAACAAGAGTAGTGAACGAGCTGAGTCAAACCAGGAGTGTACGAGGTACCAAACGCAGAGCAGGAGAGTAGTCAGTAAAGCCAGGGTCAAAATGAAGCAAGGTGAATAATAATAGCAGGAGCAGCAGAGCCAGGAAACAGGAAAGAATCACAGGCAAAGACAAGCAGGAAATGAAGGTATAAATAGACCGAGGGCGGGAGCTAGCTCCGTCTGGACAGGCTGTGATAGGTTCTCCCACTCCCTCAGCTTACCAGCCCGAGTGGTAGCAGATCAAGTCACTCTATCAGACCTAGGAGCAGATGCAGACTGATTAACCACGGGCGTCGACACAGAAGCTGTGTCTGGCAGATCCTTTAGGGTATGTCCACACGCTGAGAGGCATTTACGTGTGAAAAGACAAACTGTTTACAGCTGCCTCGTTTCACACGTAAATGCTCCTCCTCGTAATTTACGAGGCGTCTGAGACGCTCGTAAATCTTGAGCTGTGCTTCATTGAGTTCAATGAAGAACAGCTCAAATTACGTGGCAAAGAAGTGCCCTGCACTACAGGTCGTCTGCACAGTACGTCGGCAAACCCATTCAAATGAATGGGCAGATGTTTGCCGACGTATTGTAGCCCTATTTTCAGGCGTAAAATGAGGCATAATACGCCTCGTTTACGCCTGAAAATAGGTCGTGTGAACCCAGCCTAACACAGACATTCCTACATGAAAATCCGGGCTGAGACCCGTTATTGAGATCAGTCAAAGGTCCCCCACTAATGTGACACTTTTGGCATTGCACTCTGTAATGGGTAGCTACCTTTAATAAGACCTTTTTGGGGAATCAAATTCATTATTTTCTCAATTTCAACATGAAGCTGCTGCACATTACCTAGAGAACTAAAAAGGGCAACATTTAAACACAAGTAATTCTTCTAAACAAAAGTTTTTTCCCTGCTGGACAGCCTTGGGGGGAGGGGGGGGGGGTGGTGAATGACACTAGCATTTAAAGACAGGATGCCAGTGTCAAGTGATGCCTCCTTAGTCACTGCACTGGGCATAACTGTGTATCAGTTTTGCCTACATTCTAACATCTTACACAAAAGGTGCCCCTGAGAAACATTTTGTGATGTCTTCAACTTGGAAGTAAACTTCTAATGTCCTTGTTTTCCAAATCTATGTACAACAGATATTCCTATTGAACATTGATAATTATCAACAGGCTAAATTGAAGTGTAGCAACATCAATAATAGTCTGTATATATATATTTGATCATTATATGCAACATCGACTTAAACAGTATTTAGAACCCAGGATACTCTATTAGCCAGAATATAAAGGGTTACAGTTGCTCATGAATACTTGAACGTGATGTATTTGAGTGGGGCTTAAATCACCCTGAGAAAAGCAAAGACTGCATCAATGAATATTAAACTGGAGCCATGGAGCTCAGTCTGAAGAAAGACCATCTTGGCTGAGTCAGACTGTGACGGATGGAGTCAGCTGGCAGGACTGCATATCATGCAGAGGGTATAGAGACAATGAAGGAGTGAAATAATTTTATCTCACTCTGCCCAAGGGAAAAAAATGGATTCTGGGCTCTTAGGAAAGGATTCATGGCACTCACATTTTATGTACATAACCGTCATAGAGCATATGAACAAAAGGATGTAGTAAGACATGTAGGAGTTATTATTGAATGATTTGTCTTCCTATATACAAAATTATATATATATATATATATATATATATATATATATATATATATATATATACACACACACACACACACACACACACACACACACTGTATGCAAGGTAAATTGAAAAGCAAAGTGTTAAACAAGACTAGTTAAACGTCACAACCCCTTTGCAGGCATACAAGACATTACATCAATTAATTGCATTATGGTCAGTTGATATGTGGGTTGGATTGAGATTATAAGATTGCAGGACTGTGGGGAAAATACATTTGATAAAGTATACAGGTACCGCTTACAGCTGTAGGTATTCTGTGAATAAGTCACAGCAGCCCGTGTAAGAACTACACTGCTCAACGTTCAAATTGCAACACCAAGAAGGGCAAGTTGTAAAGTTATGCGAATCGAGGAAGATCTGCAAATGATCACATTTTTAAGCACCTAGCGCCAATCTGTGGCATGTGGGAGGGGCAAAAAAAGACAGCTGGAAAGCAATTTTTTTTTAGCTACTTGAAACCTCAGAAATCGGATCCAGTGGTGAGGGATAGTTGTGCGATGCCTCCTGTTCGTCGATGTGTCAGTTTTCGCCACTTCACACAAACAGCGGGACAGAATCCTTGAACTAAGAGACCCTGATTTATCACTCCAGCAGATTGCTATGCACCTAGGTCGAGATGTCAGCACTGTTCAACGCTGCGTGTCATGGAGTTGAAAAAACAATGACAGCAAGAGGTGCGCAGAGGCGAATCTCTGCACGGACGGATAGTCCGATTGAAAGAATGGTGCGTAGTAATCCATTCTGTACTGCAAGTGAAATTGGACGTAACATCGCAAGCCTAGGGCGGCAACCAGTGTCGACAAAAAATATCAGAAGGCTTTTGCACGACATTGGGCTACGAGCCAGACGTCCAGCTACAGGTGTTCCATTAACCACATGACACCGCTCTCAAAGGCTATCATGGTGAACAGCAAGACGGTAATGGAGGCCGGAATGGAGGTCTTCAGCAATGACTCCCGCTTTTGTCTTGGACTCCATGATAGCCGGAGATTGATCTGGAGATCACATGGGCAATGCCATCAAGGCTTCACAAGGGAACATCACACCGGTCCTACTCCCGGGATTATGGTGTGGTATAATGTGCGATAGCCAGGCCCCTCTAGTCTTTACTTCAGGTACACTAACTGCTCGGGATTACATTGATTTGGTCGTGGAAACAGTGGTAGGGCCGTTTCTCCAAAGTGTCACAGAAGCCATTTTTCAACAGGACAATGCCAGGCTGCATCTTGCTCGTGCTACTTTGAGAAGCCTGCATGGCCTAAACATGCTATCATGCCCTGTAGCGTCTCCGGACTTGTCTTCCATCGAGCACATCTGGGACGTCATTTGTCGGCAATTGCAAAGGGAACTGCCAGCAGCCAATCTTGATTATTTGCATGCCTAAGTGCATTCAGCGTGGCATAACATTCCTCAGACAACCATTGATAACCTCATGGATAGCATGCCAAGGCGTGTAAGGGTGTGTATTTCTGCATTTGGCACTCATATTCGATACTTAATAAAGATGTTTGATATAATTGGTTTCCATTCTTTTGTCATTTGCATATCATTAACATATCTATTGATCCTGTGATTTTCACAATTCCTAAACTTTTCCTTCTTAGTATTGCAATTTCAATGTTGATGAGCGTATATAAAGGAATTGTCACCCCATCTATGTTGTTATTGTGTAACATCTTTTAAATGTTGTGCTCTTGTCTTAGTCATTCATTTGTAAACTTGTCTGATGGAGGGGCCTCCACTCCTACAATTATTTTTGACAAAAGTATTTAACTTCAAAATAAATATTGCTATAGTTGCTAGGCTGAAGATGTGCCAACATTTTTCAATGACATGCATGCTGTTTGATAAATTTGGCATACCTTGGTGCATATTGGTGCCCTGAAAACACATCTATTTAGACAGGCCTATAACATTCCCTAATCTGACTCCTTTCCATGGCCCTCCATTTAGATTAGTCATCAGAATAAGATTCCCTCACACTCCTTCTCTTCATGTCCGTCATACACGGATACTGGCTGGTGACCGGCTCATGCAGCTTTATGTGTACCACCCATGTGTATAAAAATGGCCGGACCATTGTACAGAACAAACACTATTACACTTTGTGTCTCCCTTATGTCCTCATAGATTGTAAGCTCTTGCGAGCAGGGTCCTCATTCCCCAGGTTTGAATTGTAAATGAACTTTGTCACTATGTAATGTCCGATATTGTTTGTTTCATGCTCCCTCTAAATTGTAAAGTGCTGCGTAATATGTTGGCGCTATATAAATAAAGATTATTATTATTATTATTATGTTAGACTACTTTCCCTTCTTTACACCACCTATTGAGTGGTATACTTTAGATCAGTTTTCTGCGCCACAAGTGTTAAATCTGGCGCTTTTCAAATCCATGCCAATATTTTAAGTATGTGACCCAACGTGACAAACATAATGCAAATCAAGGTTTGTTCTGGCGAACGCATTAATAAATTTGGTCAACAATATATGCACCAAGAAAATAGGTGCATGAAACGCCAGAACCAAGGAGCAAAGACAATAATAAATCTGCCCCATTGTCTCCAAACAGAGATAATCTGGATTGGTAGGTCTACTAAGGGCCCTTTTACACCGGCCAATTATCTGTGAACGCTCGTTGCTGATCGTATCGTTTTAAATGCCTTCAATATTATTGTTGTCGGCAGCACATCTCCCTGTGTAAATAGGGAGATGCGCTGCCGACATGATAGAAATGTATGGGGACGAGCGATCGTAATAACAAGCTGTCACGTTAATCGTCACTCGTTTACACAGCCCACGTAGGACCATGTAAAAGGTCCCCTAGGTGTGTATAAACCCTAAAGGGGTTGTCTGGTTTAGGAAACCCTATACGCCTCCTTCACACACATTGTTTGTGTGGTATTTTTTTCTAGTAAAAGATGGTACATGCATTTGTTGGTGTTTTTTTAGGTGGCGTTTTTCACATTGCAATTCATGTGGTTGAAAAATCATGTGATGCAAATATTCCTCTTAACCAAAAAATTTTTTTTCTGAAAAAACGCTACAACATTGACACTGCCGTTTTTTTGAAGAGGCAAAAAAAACTATAAAAAGGTCTATGGTTGAAAACGCCTCTAAAGGTTTAAAAAAAAACAAAAAACGCCAAAGCCATCCCAAACGACAACTTTTTTTTGCAGCAAAAAACTGCATGAAAAACACTGCAAGAAACGTGGCGTCTTTCCTAAGAATGCTGCATGTGAAGCCATCCTTAATTATGAGTTGATAGATGGGAGAACTCTCATTCGGGACATCAAACAGCTGGAGTGGAGAGCGGCTATAAGAGCATCTCTCTCTCTCGTGGGCAGAGGACCCAACACATCTGTACATTATAGTGATTTCAATAGGCACCATGTAATGCTCCACTTCCTCTGTGGTGGCACTCCAGAACAAACCAATACTTGCTGCAAGGTTCCCCCGTAGATTTATAACTGATCACTGTGGGGCACCCTATGTCCCTCTTATTTTCAGAGAATCCTTCTAACAAAAAAAGATTGTCCAAAGTGGGCAACCACTTAAAAAATTGCACAACTGAGTAAAATTGGCATATGATAAATCAGAGCTAACCAGGTGCTTATAGTCAGAAGTTCTACTATGGTACTTACTAGGATTTTGAGGAAAGAGGGTGCAGCTTTTACAGTGAATAATTTCTTTCACAATAGGCAGCTGTGTTGGTGGAGGTGGCAAGAGACCCATGCCAGCCATCATTGGATTGATTGGAGTTATGCCAGTCATCATACTTAGGCTTGGATCGAACCCTGGTACGCAGAGAGAGTCTGCAAACAAACAAATAAATAGTGATACACCTTAGAAATGAAGAAGTACATAATGCAAAAGATTTAATGTCTCAGCACAGAACATTTGGGAAAGTGCAGACCTCCTTGTGTGTTATAAGCCATTTACTCATTGGGGGGAGAACAGCTTGTAAACACTTCATGCAGGGAAATCAAAGGGGAGGCCATGTAATTAAAAAACATAACTACATCAAGTCACGGCTACAGACTTCTGAAACCAGACGCCGACAACACCATCAGCTTCTCAACACCAGTTGTTTCGTTTGGCACAGGCTTCTTCCCATTGTCTCATTCCTTCATAGAAAACACAGCTTCATTACCTCGAATGCCCTTCTGAATTACAGGATTGTAGCACAGGGGTGTCCAGTTACTACACTGTCCTAGTAATACATGCTTTATGTAGATCCCTCAAGACTTCTGAACGGAGCAAGGCATGAAATGCGGATACTAGCTTACGGAATTCAAAGCGCGCAAGCTATCCGCCTTTTATTTACAGCACAACTAGGAGCACTTTAGTGTACGCAGCTCTCCACCAAAACATTTCATGAGGCTAACCTGCATGCTACATTGAAGTGCAATACTGGGATCAATCACAAGTCATCATGGTCCTACTTCTGATTCATCTCCCACTCCCACAAAGTTCGACACTCAAGGCCTGAACGACAAATCCTGAGTAAGGCTTGGTGACAACCCGAATAAGCATTGCAACGCAAGCTTTAGCTGGGTTCACACTGTCCGTTTTTGTTGCGTTTTTAACAAGTGCTTTTTTGTTTTGATAGATAAATCTCATATGTCTCTCAATGGGAGTTCATCAACCAAAACTAGAAAAAAAATACATGTTACAAAGGCAACAAAAATGCACGGTGTGAATCCAGCCTTACTGGTTGTTACCCAGATTTCTCAAAAACAGATACAACTAAGAAAAGGCTGACCAGATTTTCAAACAACTTGACAACTTAAAAGGGTTGTCAAGGATTAGAAAACCATGGCTGCTTTCTTTCAAAAACAGCACTACACCGGCCCATGGGTTGTGTCTGGTATTACAGCTCAGCTCCATTAAAGAGAATAGGGCTGAGCTGCAATACAACATAACCTGTGAACAGGTGTGGTGCTGTTTATGGAAGAATGTCGCCATGTTTTTCTAATCCTGGACAACCCCTTTAAAAACTATAAGGGTCAGTTCAAATGTTGCGTAAATACTGCGGACTTTCCACAACGGAATATGTTGTGGAAAATCCGCAGCAAATACAGAGGTAGCAAAGTGGATGAGATAAAACAAATCTCATCCACACGCTGTGCAAATACTGAGCGGAAAAACGACTCAGAAATTGACCTGCGGTGCAGAATTTTATTCCGCAGCATATCAATTGTAGTTGTGGAAACGCTGCTTATTTGTTGTGGGTTTGCCCCATTGAATTCAATGTGGTGTTAAAACACGCAACAAGTAGCAGTTGTTGCGTTTTTTTTGCGGGGTGTTCTTAGCGATTCCGCCGCAAAAAACGAAATAAAAAAATAATAATCTTATACATACCCAGGAGTCTGTGTTTCTTCATCCATTCCTTGCGGCGCACAGGGCGGATACGCTGCGTGCTATTACGCAGCGCATCCGCCCCGAGTTAACTCAGCCTAAGGTCTTATTTACACGGACCTGTCCGGATTGCACATGCAAAAAACGCTGCTTTTTGCGCGCGCAAAAGGTCCGTGTGGCATCAGCATATGGTCCGTGGCAGTGTGATTTTCACGCAGCCGGCATCATGATGACACTCTGGTTTTCTGTTTACAAACAGAAAAGCACGTGGTGCTTTTCTGTTTTCATTCATAGTTTTTATTATTGTAGTGCGCATCACGCGCGGCACCCGGAAGTGCTTCCGTGTACCGAGCGCGATTTGCACACACCCATTGACTTCAAGGGTTGCGTGCAGTGCGAAACATGGGCAAATATAGGACTTGTCCTGAGTTTCACGCAGCGCACATGTGCATCACTGACAGTCTGAACGGTCCCATTCATTAACATAGGTGCGTGAAAATCACGCTCGTAGCACAGACGTATTATACGTTCGTGTGAATAAGGCCTAAGGGTGCATTCACGTGCAACAGATTTTGCTGCAGAAAATTTCTGCAACTAAAACTCAGTTCCAGTCATCTCATTGTGGTTGTTGCTTAAAGAGGCTCTGTCACCAGATTTTGCAGCCCCTATCTGCTATTGCCTGTGATCGGCGCTGCAATGTAGATTACAGTAACGTTTTTATTTTTAAAAAACGAGCATTTTTGGCCAAGTTATGACCATTTTTGTAGTTATGCAAATGAGGCTTGCAAAAGTCCAAGTGGGTGTGTTTAAAAGTAAAAGTCCAAGTGGGTGTGTATTATGTGCGTACATCGGGGCGTGTTTAATACTTTCACTAGCTGGGCGCTCTGATGAGAAGTATCATCCACTTCTCTTCAGAACGCCCAGCTTGTGACAGTGCAGATCTGTGACGTCACTCACAGGTCCTGCATCGTGACGGCCACATCGGCACCAGAGGCTACAGTTGATTCTGCAGCAGCATCAGCGTTTGCAGGAAAGTCGATCTTACCTGCAAACGCTGATGCTGCTGCAGAATCAACTGTAGCCTCTGCTGCCGATGTGGCCGTCACGATGCAGGACCTGTGAGTGACGTCACAGATCTGCACTGTCACAAGCTGGGCGTTCTGAAGAGAAGAGGATGTTACTTCTCTTCACAGCGCCCAGCTAGTAAAAGTATTAAAAACGCCCCGATGTACGCACATAATACACACCCACTTGGACTTTTACTTTTAAACACACCCACTTGGACTTTTGCAAGCCTCATTTGCATAATTACAAAAATGGTCATAACTTGGCCAAAAATGCTCGTTTTTTAAAAATAAAAACGTTACTGTAATCTACATTGCAGCACCTATCTGCTGCAATAGCAGATAGGGGTTGCAAAATCTGGTGACAGAGCCTCTTTAATCAGGTGCATGGATTTCTGCAAGTTCAAATCAAATGAACTGTATTTCAGACAGAGGAATTTCAGCAACAAAATCTGCCACGTGTGACTGCACCCCAAGGCTACATGCACAAATTATGGAATTTGATGCAGAAAATCTGTAAATAAACCGCAAATAAATACAGGTAAAATCCACACTTAATATTGCAGTTTTTTTTTATGCATTTTAAGATGCAGATTTTACATTTTAATGCAAAAACAGGTGCAGATGATATGCTGCCAATTTTGGTGCGTTTTTGGGAAACTTGTCAGATACAATCCTTAAACTGAAACGCAAAAACAGCATTACAACATTTTGAGCACACGTGGGAACCAGGCCTAAATCAGCGTGGTTGACAATCCTTACCCATGTGTTTTCTTTTGCCATAATTGCAATGAAAAAAAAATGGCGCTCAGGCTGAACACCATATTTATCATGCCTCCCCGCCACCTGCACCCTGTGTGACTTCTTTACTAAATATTACCCCCACACAAAAGTGTGGGTAAGCTTTGGCAGAGTATGCCACAATATATTAGGCAAAAGTTTTTTTTAATATTTTTTTTTTTAAATGTTCCCGTTTTGTTTTTAGGGTATGTGCACACACACTAATTACGTCCGTAATTGACGGACGTATTTCGGCCGCAAGTCCCGGACCGAACACAGTGAAGGGAGCTGGGCTCCTAGCATCATACTTATGTACGATGCTAGGAGTCCCTGCCTCTCCGTGGAACTACTGTCCCGTACTGAAAACATGATTACAGTACGGGACAGTTGTCCTGCAGCGAGGCAGGGACTCCTAGCATTGTACATAAGTATGATGCTAGGAGCCCAGCTCCCTGCACTGTGTTCGGTCCGGGACTTGCGGCCGAAATACGTCCGTCAATTACGGACGTAATTAGTGTGTGTGCACATACCCTTACTTTAAGAGGTTTAACACGCTAAAAGAAATAAGCAGTATATGAAGGCTTACCAAAGTACAATAAACATTGACACTTTTTTTTCTGAGAATTGTTACTTAATCAAACAACATTCCTTAAATGTGGTAATTAACATATTCTCAAGCAGGTAAACGCGGGTTCGTCTAGATTATACTTATTACATTCTGTTTGAAATGATGACAGAACACTCCAGTTCCCATTGGTAAAAAAAACACTATTCATCATGTATTAACACCTATGGGAGGGCAAACACTTCAAAACAAATCAACCTGTGAAGCTGAAAATTACAAACTACAAAAACCAAATTAACGGGGAAAAAAAGAAAAGGAAAGCTATAAAGCCGTCAGTAAACCCTTATGACTTCTGTACTTATTCTACCACTGTGCATATTATGTTAAAACCTTGTTTTCCCTTCATTCAGGGACGTGCTTCGAGTATAATGGGCCTGATGTTTTGTTTTTACATATATTTGGGGGAATTATTGGATTCGCATACCTTTTTTTTTTTAGCGTACGCTTTTCAATACAGGGGGATTCAGCTAAAAACATTTTGTGTGGTTACGATTTTTATGAAAAGGTATTAAACGAGTGATATATGTAACTGTATGACTTAGTTTAATCTGTTGGGGCCATTTCCCGATGTATATATAGGGATGGGGAAAGCAGCGTAACATGTAAGGTCACGTCACCAGTGCTTATGAAGTTAGTAGATCTATGCAGTATGTCCCTACATGTGAATTGTCATGTTTTGACATTTCTACTTCTGTGTGTGCTATATGTACCACATTTAGCTACTTACACTAAATAGGTGGGAGTTTGAGTCACATTGAGCATTCAAGGTGACAAAATAATTCATAGAAGACGGAATCATTATTTTAAATAGTCTTTATCTGAAACCTTATGGTTTTTTTGCAGCGTCGGACTAGGGTTGATTTGGCCCACAATGGGAAATTATTCTGAGAGTCCTTCATCTAAAAGGAACATGTGCATATTTTATTTCTATTGTAATTCTTGTTATATTTGTACACACCCGACCCATCATTAATAAGATCTGACAAGCAAAAGACCCTAGTGGCAAGTCATTAACTCCAAAGTCAGTTCCAAATGGGGTTGTCTTCTGCTGGACCTTTGAAGCACTGTTATTTTAGTTGTTGTATGACGGTCTGGTACTCGAATAGTTGGTTGTGCAGATGATCAATACTCAGAGAAGACAAGGTGAATAGGAGCCTCATGTAGTATATACAATGTAAGCAACCAAGTGTGCCATTTGCACAGTTTTGCAATGACCGATAAACATGTACGCAATGTTCTCACGGATACTTCGAGGAGTACGAGACACTACCACACTCAACGAGTTTGAAGAAATGATTCAATAGAGAATGTACAGCAAGTGCCGCGCACGTAGCACTGCTAATCTTGATCAGCAAGGGAAAAACATTACCTGTCCAGCTGGAGAAGTCCAGGACTGTTTTCATACATGAGGCTCATTGTCGTTGACTAAACTGTTGGGGGTTACAATTTTCTGCTGTATTAATTGTCTAGTGACGTGAAACCTGGCTTATTTAATGCATAACCCAACAGTACATGTATACATGTAGATATAGAGGGGTCATGTTTTTAAAAAAGTGGATTAAACAAAGACGAAAGCACAAGAACTATGTAGCATTCTTGACCATATCCTTTTTATAAATGCAAATACAGTGAAACTTTTAATTCAGCATCCAGTAGTCCAGATATTCCTATAATTCTACACTTGTTCCCATTACAGAAATGCAAAAGAATTGGACTCTTACAGGATAAGAAGCAGAATAATAAGGAGAGGTCAATTATGAAAGTGATTTTATTATAGCGATTTTTGACTGTAATTTTTATATAACCCAGAATATTTAATAATTAACAAAATATTGGGTCCCACTGGGAAACCTGGGGGCGGCTACACAAATGATTGGTTGAACATGTAAAAATGGGCAGCCAGAGCGGGAGCCGCTTTCTTATGGGCTCTCTACTCTTGCTAACAGAACTACACAGCGCACTGACTTACACAGGCAGGTATATGAGTAAGGGGTTAGAGCAGACCAACATGGCAGTTTACGTTAATACAGGGTGACTGAACGGCTCCATCACATTCTTTGCCTTACATAAGGAATAAATGTAATCATTTTATCAGTGTATGAATGAAGAAATATTTTATTAGCATGATCCAGAAATACTTTTCAGAAAACGCACAAACTTTATGTAATTTGAGAGTGAAATAAACCGTTCATGTTATTTATTCTGAATGTGATCAGAATACTCCGACTTATCAGAATACGCACAGCTGTGCCCGCATAGAATACACCCTAGCAGGAGGTGAAACGAGTCAGAAGAATGCAATTTCAGCAGGTAGAGATACTGTAATATCCATGGACATATCTCAGGAAAACAAATAGACCGATCCACATGGTCTGTCACCCACTTTGGCAGTTTAGATAGAGAGGAACCACTCATTTAATGACATGTATATATTTCAGTTTTTTTCATGTATTATCCAACTTAGTATTTTGGCCTATAAATAAAATCAGCAAGCCAAGGGGCATTACTTGGTTTAAAAGATGTCTCCATTCAAATGTTTAAATCTCATCCATTTTGCGGTTATGCGACGTGGAGATTCCGCACAGAAAATCTTGTCGGAAATTCTGCAGTGTTTACGCTACATGTGAACATATCCTTAGTCTATCATAGTTTATCTATTCACTGTTGAACTGCTGGACACTGAAGGCTTAGCTGTCAGCTTTCTGTAAACTAGCTGAAGACCAAATTTCATGATGAATACATTCCCCAGACTCATATTTAGCTCCAACTTCATACACATAAATGATTCACTGCCAAACGTCCTTTCCCCTAGATCATGTTTTGTTCAGTTAAACCTTTAGAATCTTACAATTCCCAGACAACATTTCTGAAGCATACAATTTGAGCTTAAATGGTCACTAACTTCTAAACAAACTTTGCATAAATCAATAGTACAAGCGAATAGAAGAAACTTTGTAATATATCTTATTAGAGAAAAATGCCACTCTCTCCACCTATCAGACTCTTCCCCCTCCAAAATGGTCACTAAGGCCTCATGCACACGAACCTGTTTTTGCGTCCGCAATTCACCCGAAAATCTGCGGGTGAATTGCGGACCCATTAATTTCTATGGGCTCATGCACACGACCGTGGTTTCCACGGTTCGTGCATTGGCCGGAAACCCGGACCGCAAAAAGATAGGACAAGTCATTATACAGTCCGGGCTCAATTAAATTAATTTGTGAACAGTCCGTTAATTGCGGACGGCCCGCGAGTGACACTCCGCGGCCGTCCGTGCCGCAATCATGGGCCGTGCACACTGCTACGGTCGTGTGCATGAGGCCTTACGCTGAATATATTGATTTTTCTGCCTACTCAAGACCAGATCAGCTCACTGAAGGATCAGGTTACAGCTGCCCATGGAAGTCTATGGAGAGTGGAGGGAGAGGAGAGAGCAGAGTGAGAGACACAGAGAGACACTGCTGCAGCTGCTGATAAGCGTTGTGTGACCCCAGTGCTGGATTTACAGCTACACTGCTCATTACTGCTGTTTACATTTATTGTATGGTAGAAAAACACCAACATTATTTGGTCTTACAGTTTCTTTCATCAATAGCTTTAGTTTGTCACAATGCAAACTTTCAAGGTAACAATATAGTTTATTATAATAAGGTAAAGAAGAAATCTACATAGTATAGCTATTTATATGTGTTAGACTTATTCCATCAGGAAAACACTGCTTGTTTTGACTCACTAATGAATATTATCTGCAATGTAGGAGCGCACTAAGCATTGCCCGAACAAGTGGGCTGCTGCCTAGCAACAGGCTGAAGTTAACATCCAGTATTAGCACCTTCTATACTGTAGAAGTACTGGTAGTGCCACCAACACTTCAGCTCCAGCATTGTGCCCAGAGTATCAGTGGTGAGAGAACAGTAAGCAGGCAGGAGAGTCACGGTCGTACATATAGTGGAATCATATAAAACATTTCTGCCTATCTGCCCATCTTTGCCCACTACTATATTTACATATACTGTATGCACCAATGTATAGAGAAATACAGTATAAATGACTGGGGCAATACTAGATCAATAGAGGATGTGAAGACATTTCATATAATAAAGACACTAAGCAATGAGGACCGGGTAGATGTCATCACTGAGCGAGCCGCAATATTGACATATTGAATGGCAGACACCACTGTAACTCCCGTGCTTCCCTTATATAGCTCTATTCAAGGATATAGGTAAAGCGAGAGATTTTCATTAAAAATCAAAAAATAAAAACGGATGATAGCAACACAGAAACCAGAATGTAATTCTCTTGCATCATTGGTGCCATTTAAAAATCTCACTAAAAAAAAAAGCCATTTGCCCAGATTTTGCTAATTATTTAGAATTGTAATATGGTGCTTCCCACCTGCTCAGTTACATTTATAAGTGTAGTGTACGTAGATAGAGCATGCTGGGTAAATTAATCCCTCATCAGATGGAGTAACATCTAATAGCATCTTATACTTTGTGGAAAGTGTGCCGATAATGGTTTAGAAATGAAGCTCTAGGTTATATTCAGCAATGTCGTTTGTTTGCAAATGTTAATGGTTTATTAAAGTTTTACATATCGTTGCTTTGTCATTTACCTTAAAGGGTAACTAAACGTTCAAAAAACTTCTGACGTCAGAAATTTTGATTGTGGGGGTTCTCTGAAAGCCGAGCAGTTGGTGTATGGACTCAGACTTTCCATTGAGCCCGTACACCAATTTCTCGGCTTTCCTCGGAAAGCCTATCAGAAACGAAGCGGCTCAGCGCTCACCCGAGCGTTTCTGCTGCTTCAATTTAGCGAACAGTGGGAGTCTCAGTGCTCAGACCCACACCGATCAAAACTTCTGACATGTCAAAAGATTTTTGAAAGTTTAGTTACCCTTTAAGAAACAGTGGGATCTAAATGAGGCTTTTAAAATTTATGCTTGTTACAATGTGAAAGGTGGGAAACCTAAATGCAACTAAATAGAAAACTGCATCTTATCACAGTAAACGACAATCTCCTAGATGGGAAACCAGTAGATCGTGATTTGCTGGTAGATCACGGACAGATCCTGAGTAGATCACAATACCATACAAAGTCATCACTAGGTGCAGCCTGAAGTTTTGGGCTAAATCACTGATATTTGTTATTACCATAGTCCACTCGGTGCCTTGGAGAAAACATTTGGAGGCTTTACAGATAAAAATTATCATGTAAATATTTAGCTTTTGTCACTTTTGGGAGAAATCCTTAAAAAAAAAAAGTAGACTTTTGTATCTTGTATAAGTAGTTTGTGGGTTGCTGTAATTTTGTGTGAAACATTTTTTATCACATCTTAGGCCTCGTTCACATCTGCGTTGGGGTCCCATTCTGACGTTCCGTCGGAGCTTTCCGTCAGAATGGGACCCTGAACAGACACAAACTGACCATCACCATTGATTTCAATCCGGTGCCCATGGTTTTCATTTGTCTCTGTTGTACACCAGACCCGTCATTTTGCCGGAAGCAATAGCGTATTCAACTATGCTATTGCTTTCGGCAAAACGACGGGTCCGGTCGTTATTCACGTTCGTGTGAATGGGCCCTTAAGGAGATTTTATTTACAGCAATCAACTGGACATAAGTAAATCAAGTTAAAAAATGACTCATTGATCTCTATGGGAGAGTGTTGTGGGCATGCTCTGTGAAATGTGCAGAGATAATTGTGCAGGGAGAGGGAGGAGGTGAGCTCTCCCATCACCTACTGTCAATGCTGTCAACCTGTGTTATCTGTCTCCAGCTGTATAACATAGGTGTTACATTTCATTGTAATCCTTTTCTCTGATAATAATGAGTTGACTGCTGCCCTTGACTCCACTTCACAAGCTGAAAAGTGAAAGGAAGTCCTCAGCTGCCAGGACGAAAATGGAAATATTTCAGAAGCTTTTATTTTAACCTCATCCCATGTACATGAATAGGCTAAGAACATGGTCTGCATGCCATTAGCCTATTAGTTAACATGCGATGTTTGATGGTTTTGATTGCTGTAATACAAAGTGCCATCAGCAAGATCGGCCTAAAAGGGTCTATGTGAACTGCGTTTAGGGTATTCGTTGGATGTACAGATGTAGCAATCTTTAACTTGACACCAAAGCTTCGTTCACATCTCCGCCAGGGTCCTGTTCCGACTGAGCTTTCCGTTGGAAAAGGACCCGGACTGATACAAATGGAAACCATAGGTTTCCGTTTCCATCACCATTGATTTCAACAGTGACGGATCAGGTGCCAATGGTTTCCGTTTGTCTCAGTTGTGCAAAGAACGGAATCAATAGCGTAGTCAACTGAAGACAGAACATGGGAGTATTTTGCAGTACGCCCGCCATGTTCGGTCTTCAGTGCCGGCACTAATTTGCGCAGCGCCGACCGCATCACATCATGGTGACCACACACGCACAGTCAGGAGCGGGACAATGACGGTATTACACAGCCACAGCTCCGCTCTAACTTCATTCATGTGTTAAAATACTAAGCTGTGCGACTGCTCAGCTTAGTATCGAAATACATGAATTAACTATACTGAACCTTTTCAGGGTGCACGGCATCGAAAATAGTATCAATATCTCGATGCATCATGCAACCCTAATCTACATATGTATGTGCTTCCCTATACAACAAAAACTAATTTATACCAACGTATATGAGCCCAACAGATGCCATAAGAACTATTTTGGCATCCATCTCAATGCAAACGCAGTGTGACTGATAGCACGGCCCTGTACTGTAATAGGAAACTGAAATACTTAGTTCCCAGTAAAAACCCTAAACATAGATCTTATATTGAGCTCCGTGTTCCTAAATGCAGAAGCTGCAACCAGCGGAAAATAAAAGGTACACATTTTTCTGAACTCATACGCACCAGTATTACACATCCAGTGTAAAACAAAAACATTTTGCATGTGCGTCAGATGCTCAGGCATTAAAGGGGTTTTCCAACATAGTTTTTTTAATTTAATAAACATTTATATCTGTTACTTCTGTTCAACCTATGTTCCCCACCTGTTTTTATGACTCAATTTCTTCATTCTACGCTCCCTGAGGTTATTTTCCAGTTTGTTTACATCGCTATTTTGCTGTGACCGGCCGTTTCCAGTTGTGAATAAAGACTACAAATCCCATTAATCAAAGCGCCGATGTTTCCTCCCCTAGTATTTTCTCCCCACCCAGATCCTGTGTCTCCGCCGGCTGTGCCCTTGTGTCTCCCCGGTCTCCCCCTGTGTCTCTCCAATCTGCCCGTCTCTCCCCTTGAGTCTCTCCCTGTGTTCAGCGCTGCAGCATACAACGGCACTGGACATGGGGAGAGCATGCCAGTGTCTCTCCGCTCTGCCCCTGTCTCTCCCCGCTCTGCCCCTGTCTCTCCCCGCTCTGCCCCTGTCTCTCCCCGCTCTGCCCCTGTCTCTCCCCGCTCTGCCCCTGTCTCTCCCCGCTCTGCCCCTTTGTGTATCCGCTCTGCCCCTGAGTCTCTCCCTGTGTTCAGCGCCGCAGCATAAAACGGCGCTGAACAAGGGGATAGCATGCCAGTGTGTCTCCCCGCTCTGCCACTGTGTCTCTCCGCTCTTCGCCTGTCTCTCCCGCTCTGGTGCTGTGTCTCTCCCAGTGTTCAGCGCCGCAGCATACAACGTCGCTGAACAAGGGGAGAGCATGCCAGAGATCAAGGCCCCGCGTGGCACGGGTGCAGGAGGTTGCTGAACCCTGGAATAGAGCATACGTGTTGGACACAGTGTGTATCAACCACTCATGCTTTGAATAGGAGTAAGAGAACATGGAACAACCCTTAACACAGTGTACAGTTACGGCATTTATCAGGTGACCGTACACTCAGACTGCCGGAAAACGGAAGTTAGAGCTCATCGACGGGGCTAAGGCGGAAGTTAGGATTTTGGGTTAGCGAGGCATCACGGGGTAGAAGATGAGATATGCCGCTAGGAACATCTTTTCAAACGCAAGTACATTACAAAAAGATTTGGTTTGACATGTTTAATTTAACAGGTTTGGATTAATTGGTTCCGGAAAACCCCTTTAATATGTTCATATCATGCATAATGTGAATTAATCAAAACATACAAAAATCATCCCAGACTACCAATTTTTGCCTGTTCTACCCGAGCCCTGTTTGCTTTTGCTTCTTCATTAAAAAAATGTTTTTTGCCTGGAAGATTAACATCCACGCGCAGAGGCTGGAAAAAAACTGAGACGGGAGACAAATGTAAAACCAAAATGGGGTCTATATTTTTTCTGCAATACTAAGGCAATGTACACATACAGCTGTAGCCGTCTTTACCTTGACTTTTAACGCATTAAATAAACAATGGCTAGATCCCTTATTTTGACTTTTTCAAAGACTTTTGTTGCGTGATATCACGCTGCAGCAAGTTATCAGAATCAAGTTAAAGATGGCTACATCTGTATTTGCCATGACTTTGTACAGGAAAATTACAGAATCCATGTCTGGAGTCAATATTATTTATTGAACTACTTAATGTGAAAGAAATTTCTCCCCATTTTAAACTATATAACACCTACAAAATAAAATCTCCCAGCTCCAATTTAGAACATAAATCCTCATGCCCAAAATTTCTCATATAGCCACGTCAAGGAAAAAATAAAAAAAAATTATGGCTGCTGAAAGACAGAGGTGCAAAAAAAATAAATAAAAAAAAAAATTAGCTGGTTATTAAGGCCTTTTCAGGCCTGCTCATTAAGGGGTTAAATATCCTGCCGCTTCAGTGCTCCAGCGCTCTCCGTCAGTCTTTATTTACTGAGCTGCAGCAATGACATCACATCCACACATGACTGCTGCAGCCAGTGATCAATTCTTAAAGGGGTCCTCTGAGCATTCTATATTGATGACCTAGGATAGGTGATGAATTTCAGATCTGTGTGGGTCTGATGCACCCTCACCGTTCAGGTGACTGAAGGGGCCGCAATTTTCCCCGCAGCACTCAGCGGCCATTCACATGCAATTTAACAAAACTGCCGAAAAACATGCCGGCAAAGCTTTCAGTTGCATCGCGGTTGTGTCAATGCCCACCCCATGTGGCCTGACCCTAAAACTGTCCGATTAGTGCCTGTCCCATCAGTCCGGACAGTGCCAGGCTGTGTAGGGACTCACCCCTTTGACAAGGGGAATGGTAACACCAAGTTGTCATTGCATTCATAAATCTCTAGTGTTTTAAGAAGATGTGACAGGTCCTCTTTAATAAAGAATGGTCACACCATTGAAGTGTATTTTCTCCTCCCAGTAGTGGACAGACGCTCCTATATCTCTATAATCTGTTCTAGTTTTATACATATAGGAATGTAGACGTACTATTAACTGATCATTCTGAAAACAGAATATAGATCGTTCCAATCTTCCAAAACAAACTGAATTAGGGTTAGTATTCTTTTAACATAACATAGGTTGTTAGGACCTGTTCACATCAGTTATTTTCTTCAAATAGTTTCACATAAACATACAAAACATGACAGCTAATTCCGCATCATCACCAGATATTAGCACGGTTCTGAGGAAAAAGACATTGCAGGTATCAATGAAGTCATAAAGTATATTCTGAACAATACTATGCTCTATTCAGTGAATTATATTTCACAGTACATATGATGACCGTGCAAGCCACATCAGTTATTTTCACGGAAACAATAGCGTAGTCTACTACGCTATTGTTCCCGTTAAAAAAAAAACCTGAAACTTTACGGAACGGGAACAAATGGAAACCAACTGAAACGGAAGCATTACCATTGAAATCAATGGTAATGCAAACGGAAGATATCGTTTTTGTTCATCAGTTCCTCTGACGGAATAGAGGAACGGAAACTCCAGACAGACCCGAACATTGATGTGAACCGGCCCTGAGAGGTAAAGATGATCTAGTTTTTAACAGAAAGGTGATGGAGAAAAGAATAGTGGTAATAATAATTCAGAGCACAGGAGGAGATGAAACCATTAGATGGTGTGATTGTCCTGCTTCCAGTTCAGGATGTTGGCAGGTGCAGTGCAGAAATGGCTGGGAACGCCAACAGATCTCCTCGCTCGCTGCTGTTTTTTGGCGATGTAGAGGATAAGCAGGATGTACGTGACTAAATACAGCTCTGGCACACATCAAAATATAGAGGACAAACCTAAGACATGGATCAACGAACTCTTGCTAGGGAATTATTAGCCCCCCTGAAAGCTCAGCCTGCACACATTCTCTGGCCTGAATATAATCACAGCTGGTAACGCAGACCTAGGAGCTACAGCCAAGGTTCATGATAGAAAATAACCAACTCCCACTATACTTCCCATAAATCAAACATACAGAGTTATTAACTATAGACCAGTGTAAAGACATTGGCAAGAATTGAAAAACTAAAATACCCCCAAAAGTTGAGGTTTAAAGTTAATAGAAAAATATAGGAAAACAAATGGCTACAAAACACATCCGTAAAGCCGAGACACTGGTGAATCTTAAGCCAACAACAGTAGATGTTAAAGGGAACGTGTCGTCATGATCTATGGATTAACACAGTGGACCAACACTGCTGCTCAGTGGTCCAAAGTCCTGTTTTCAAATGAAAGTAAATTTTGCATTTCATTTGGAAATCTCGGTCCCGGAGTCTGGAGGAAGACTGGAGAGACATCAATCCAAGCTGCTTGCGGTCCAGTGTGAAGTTTCCACAGTCAGTGATGGTTTGGGGGCCATGTCATCTGCTGGTGTTGGTCCACTGTGTTCAGGGCCGGACTGGTCATCGGGCAGTTCTGGCAAATGCCAGGTGGGCAGGCCTGCTGGCCGTCCAAACAATCAGTGTCGGCTCAGGCAGCAGGGTACAGAATTTGTAAGGGGGCGGCTGGCACAACAGCTCAGAACTGCCGGCCGACTGTAATAGCAGCCGTGTTCTGTGCTTCTATTACTAAATCTCCCTGTGCTGCTTTAAAATCTCCCCCTCCAGCCCCCCTGCCCTGTTCTTCACACACCCTCTCCTCCTTTTTTCTGCAGCAATTCCGTTGTGTGTGTATAAGCCATAAATCCACAGCATAAGGGCTTCTCCACACGTATTGGAATTGCTGCAGAAAATGGTGCGTATTTTGCTGCGTTTTTCTCAATGTTGGGGGATGGTGACATCTCCTCTGAAAAACGCAGCGATTCAGTCCACTTTCCACATCTGGAAGCGACATGTAGTGAAGTGACACCGCAGGTAAACTTCTTGTCAGAAATTTTACACAGCACGTGGATAGGATTTCATAAGTATCACCCACTTTGCTGCTACTGTAATTCCGGATGGAAAATATGCAGCAATTGCGTTACATGTGGACAAGGCCTAATGTAGTAGCAGAAGAGTGGGTGAGATTTAAACAAATCTCACCCACACGAACGGCAAAAAGGCTCAGAAATTGACCTGCGGTCCGTTTTTTTAATATGCAGCATGTCAACTGTATGTGCATAAATTCTGCTTGTTTCGGGTTTTCCCCATTTAATTCAATGGGGGAGGCAAAACCCGCAACAAATAGTAGATGTTGTGTTTTCTTGCGGCGGAAATGCACCGATTCCGATGCAAAAAAATCCCAACTCAGCAAAAATGTAAATCTTATACTTACCCAGAATTCAGGTTTTTTATGTCCGGGCCGGCCTCCTGTGATGATGTTTCATCCATGTGACCGCTGCAGCCAATCGCAGGCTGCAGCGGTCGCATGGGATGAAACATCATCCCAGGGCTGTAGGATGTAGGAGGGAAGCGTCGCCATGGTAAGTATTCATTTTTTCTGCTCAGTTTTCCGAAACAGCTATTCCTGGCCGAAAAACTGCACCACAATTTGGTGCGGTTTTTCAGCTTGAATTCCCTGCGGTGCACAGGGCGTATACGCTGTATGCTTTTACACAACGTATCCGTCCTGTGGGATCATACCCGTACAGTATATACATATAGTAGCTGCTGTCTTACAACGATACAGCTGCAAACCACATCAGTGTGCTGCATTCCCACGAGTCAGCGCAGTTTTCAAATGATTGTTAATGTCCATGCAGTTTTTTGCAAACCATAACAATCATTTGATAACCGCACCGACTTTTGGTAAAACTGCATGTGCTACGTGTTGTACTGGACGATGGTTGTTGTTACGATCTGATTGTTTGCATTAAAGGCTGTGTACCCTTTTGATGGGAAACCATTAGCAACGGAAGCGTTACCACTGAAATCAATGGTAATGGTAACGGAAAGTTATGGTTTCTGTTTGGTTTCCGTTCGTGGTTTCCCCTGACGGAAAGGTCTGACGGAACCCATGCACGGAACCCCGACGCAGGTGAGAATGAAGCCTAATTATTACTGTATGATCTGAACAGCTGATAGAGGGTACTATTTTTGGGGGTATAAGCAACCAGTATATCATTACCATTGTACAGGTCATACTGGAAGATGCTAACCTGACTTTGCAAATGTACTGAAATGTATTTGTACTGAGCTTGGTTCTGGTGCTGTATATATGTACTGAGCTTGGATTTTGTGCTGTATATACGTATGGAGGTTAGTTCTGGTGCTGTATATACGTACTGAGCTTGGTTTTGGTGCTGTATAGATGTACTGAGCTCTGTTCTGGTGTTGTATATATGTACTGAGCTTGGTTCTGGAGCTGTATAGATGTACTGAGCTTTGTTCTGGTACTGTATACATATTTTGAGCTTGTTCTGATGCTGTATACATGTACTGAGCTTTGTTCTGGTGTTGTATATATGTACTGAGCTTGGTTCTGGTGTAGAGCAGTTGGCATTGTTTCAATTCATTGTATGTTTAAGCAGAACCTGTCTGGTAGTTTTAACACCTTGAACCGCCACCGTGCAGTAATACATGACCTGACTATTTCCCTGTAAGATTGTTTCAGATGCAAATCTTTAACATCCACTTTTAAGATAGTCCACGCTATATGCTATTTACTCTATGAAGGGTCATGGGTCGGTGCCGCTATCCTGTAGAGTCACACAGTCCTAACTGCAAGTCCACCTTTCCATGCTTGGTTGACATCTCCCTGGCTGTTCTACGTCGCTACCTGTCTCCTCCAACTTTCTTAGATGCACCATTGCCTCGTACTCCATGAACACGCACCGTTCAGCGAGTTGTACTCTGCCCGGCTTCATCACTGCACCGTGCATGCCAGGGGAGTACAAGGCAAAGGAGAAGGCTGGTAGTAATGTAAAACAGTCAGGGGGATTCCAATCAAGATCTGGAGGCACCATTTCAATTTTTGCCTCAGGCAGCAGAAAAGCTAGATTTGGCCCAGGGTGGCGGCGCCACTGAAACCAGCTACCGCCACCCCCTCATGCACTAATTGTATCTGCCTTACAATGATGCTGATTGGCAGGGCCGAAAGACTTGACCCGCCGATCAGCGACTTTCAACCGCTTTTGTTGTTAAAAGGCGCTGATTGACGGGGCAAGTCATTCTGCCCTGACAATGAGCGCCGTCGTTCAGCCCCAGCAGAGCTGCTCAGAAGAGAGCAGGCCTGCATTGACATAGGATGACGTGGGAACGGTATCGAGGAGAGTATGTAAAGTTGTTTTTTTTTGGTCTTTTTTTTCCACTTAAAGGTGTGAGCGGCATTATCTACGGGGGAGATATATGTGGGGCACTATATACAGGGGGGCTATATGTGTGGCACCATCTACAGGGGGGGCTATATGTGGGGCACTATATACAAAAAAAATCCTCTAGAATAACGAGCATGTACATTATTCTCGTGGAAAAGCAGTGGATTCGTTGGAGTTGGGCTATCAAGAACTATTCCTCTTTTCATTTACACCTGTTTTAATACCGGTTTTAATACATTTCCCAATGTCTTGTATAGCTAAAAGGTGGTCCCAGCCCAACACTGGCGGCTGCATATGGCCTGCGGTGGGTCTGTGACTTTAAGTCCCACTCCGGCCCCGACTGTGTTATATCAAGTCCAGACTCAACGCAGCCGCCTACCAAGAAATTTTAGAGCACTTCATGCTTCCCTCTGCTGACAAGCTTTATGGAGATGCAGATTTCATTTTCCAGCAGAACTTGGCATCTGCCCACACTGCCAAAAGTACCAATACCTGGTTTAATAACCACAGGATCACTGTGCTTGATTGACCAGCAAACTCGCCTGACCTACACCCAATCTATGGGGTATTGTACAGAGGAAGAGAAGACCCCAGACCCAACAATGCAGACGAGCTGAAGGCCGCTATCAAAGCAACCTGGGCCTCCATAACACCTCAGCAGTGCCACAGGCTGATCGCCTCCTTGCCACGCCGTATTGATGCAGTAATTGATGCAAAAGGAGCCCGGACCAAGTATTGAGGGAATATACTGTACATACTTTTCAGTAGGCCAACATTTCGGTATTAAAAATTGGGCTTATTTAATATTCTAATTTTCGGAGACACTACATTTTGGGTTTTCATTAACGGTTAGCCTTAATCATCAACATTAAAAGAAAAAATGCTGGAAATAGATCCCTCTGTGTGTAATGAATCTATATAATATACGAGTTTCACTTTTTGAAATGAATTACTGAAATAAATAAACTTTTTGATATTCTAATTCACGGAGAAGGACTAGTATATTGAAAAAAACCTTGCAGTTTTTATTCTGGCCACTAAAGGTAGCCATACACATTTGATGAATGTCGGCCAAACCAGACGATCGTCTAATTTGTATAGTGGGGTCCTGACTCTCCCCCAACAGCAGATGTCAGTAAAAGATGTTGAAATTCAACATTTAAAAAAACTTATTGAGAACACATGCCGACCGTACATGTGTATTGGAGGGTTGGGAGGAATACCTGTCGGCTGACAGAGCATGTGTAACGTGGGGTAGATGACCCCTGTTCTGGATGTAGATACTGGGACCAGTGTCTCTCAAGACATTTATGTAATACAGATGTAGCCATCTTTAACTTGATCCTGATAACTTGCTGCAGCGTGATATCACACAACTAAAGCCATTGAAAAAGTCAAGATAAGAGATCCAGCCATTGTTTATTTAATGCGTTAAAAGTCAAGGTAAAGACGGCTACATCTGTATATCCTGCGGATATGCCATAAATGTCCTAAGATGGAAAAACCCTTTTAAATACTGCATGATAATGTTCACCCTGTTACTCCTTTTCCCAACAATCCTTAGTATTCTTATTTATGCAGGAAAAAAAATGATTGGTAAAAAAAGTAAAAAGGCGGATCATTGCTTTTATTTTTTTTAATTCACAAATTGCTCCCCCATTAATAGCACCCTAGGCAACTGCCTACTCTGACAGCACCTTGTCCACAGATCCTATGAAGACCAATGTGTTTCCATTGGAACAGACCAAGAACAAATCCTGTCTAGTCCGGTCCGTTATATTCTCCCCTACTTCGTGCTAAGGGGACATTTGGAAGGGAGTATGACTGCAGGATCAGGATTTATAGGTTATTAGTTATGATGGAGAAACAGGTCTACATAGGAGCTGTCGAGACAAAATGGTCGGGATGCTTCGTTTTTCATTTTAGATGCATTATGACAGCAATAATATGGTTGGGAAGGTGTACATAGTCTTTAAAGTTTCACATGGTATATTTATATGATACTCAGCATAGTAATAACTGCTGATCACAGCTCACTATAAAAACTGCACTACAAACAGCTGGTGAAAAGTAAGGGGAGTAAAGACAATGCGATTGTTTCAATGAATGTACAGTACTTTACAAGACTGGCCGTCATTTCAATAGACGTCTATATCTCCTGGGCAGGTCTTGTATAGCTGCTGGTGTTGCATTTCCTCATTATACTTTATTTTGCCAGGAGACTGCTATCAGGTCACGACCGTTAACGTCAACACTCTGGGATCCAGTGTAAAAAAGAGTGACAGCCACATTAAACACTGCAGGATCCTGTTCATACTATATTTAGCATTAGACCAGATAAAACACATCAGCATTTCGGATCGGGGTGCCGCTTCCTGCAGCTTCTTCCAAAACTGGCATGTGAGAATCTGATAACTTCAAATTAAAAAAAAGGCATGTTGTCCGTTTGTTCATGCAACATTTTTAAGCCACCAATCTTCCCAAAACATTATAGTCTCAGGGATCCATTCCAACAATGCATATTATCTGTGCTAAAGTTGCTATTATAGGTATAAAGTTAAAATGTCACATATTTTAAAGAAACAGTTTATGTTTAAGAATAGAATTAGGGGAGATTTTAGAAATAGACAGTAAGTTGAAATATTTATATTCTCGAATTGAACTTGAAGGGAGCTCTAATTCTCGGTGCCTTGCTCTCCCTGCACCATTAGAGAAAGGAGAGGGCTCTGGTAATGGTTTGGTAGCTCTACATTGATCTCCTGCATCATGGTGACAGACCCAAGAAAAACAGCCAAGCCTGCTTTCTTTGGTTACACAAATCCTTTTTAAAAGGAAGCAGATAATGGGAATATTCTTAAATGGGTTTCCCATTAGGGACATTTATGACATATCCATAGGATATGTCATAAATGTCAGATAGATGCAGGTTCCACCTCTGGGACCCGCACCTATCTCTAGAATGGGGCCCCGTAAAACCCCGTTCTACCTCACTGTGCTCCGGCTAAGTGATTCCTGACCAAGACGACGACGAAAACAGCGTAGCTCGCTGAGTTACGCTGTTTCCGTAACTGCCATTTACTACTATGAGAGTTACGGAAACAGCGTAGCTCAGCGAGGTAGGCTGTTTTCATCTAACATGGTCGGAAATCACACGCTTCAGCAGCAACACAGTATTATGACGGGGATTTCCCACAGTAACAGAGCCGATACTAGCGGCTCTGTGTCCCGCGGGCCGCAGATGATAGCCTCAGGGGCCGCAAGCCTTAGACATCGCTGTCCATATGTGGACAGCGATGTCAGGGGATTCCAGAGTCCCGGAGCAGAGCCTATGCTAGCGCTCTGCCCGGGACTCCGTTCTGGGGAAGACATTGACATTGTGTGTCCATTCATGGACAGCGACGTCAGGGTATTCCACAGAGTCACGGAGCAGAGCCTATGCTAGCGCTCTGCTTGGGACTCCGCTCTGGGGAAGACCCTGACAAAACTGTCCATATATGGACAGCGATGTCAGGGATTTCCCACAGTAACAGAGCAGAGCCAATACTAGCGGCTCTGTGTCCCGCGGGCCGCAGATGATAGCCTCAGGGGCCGCATGCTTGAGACCCCTGGTGTAAGGAATGAAAGAATGTGGATCCTTTAAACAGGATCTGTCACTAGTTTAGTAATGCCCGATCTCCTAGCTAATCGAATAGGTGCTGTCATACTGATAACGCTAGTGAAAATTGTGTCCCAAAGCGATTTTAAAAGTTATGAGCTATTTTCTAAATATGTAAATGAGGCTATATTAAACTGGGAGGTAACAGCAGCGATTCTCCTGAGGTGGAGTTACCTCAGAGTCTCTGCCACTGTCCTATCTCCATGAAGCTGCTTCACACCGTGTGGAAGACTGAGGCTGGAGGGATGGGGGATCAATTCAAATTGCCATATGACAGGCTGTGGACCACCTAGAACAGCGGTTCTGGTGTCATATGAAAGATGAGATTCTAATCTTTCATATGACAAGGATCGCAGTTCTAGCCATGAAACAATGAAACAGCCGGAGGTATCACCACTTGAAAACACAGCTGAGAATGAAAGCTGTATATTATATGATCACTGTGTTGCTAGGCTGGGAAGAGAACTGTATGACGCTGATTGGACACCGTCATACAGAAAACATTACCACGCCCAGAGTGAAAAGAAAAAGTTACCTCCCATTTGGCAAGTATAGCCAAATTAACATATTCAGAAAAATGCTCATAACTTTGCAAAAATAAAGTTTTTTTGGGGAAAAAAATAACACTGTAGTTATCAGCATCATAGCGCCTATTAGATTAGTTAGGAGGTAAGGCATTAATAAACTAGTGACAGATCCTCTCGAAGACAAATTAAGAAGTTGAACCAGTTGAAAATACACAACAGTAAGAACAACTGATCATAACACATGCATGTTTAGGATGAACCATGGCACAACAGCTACATTGGTAAGCTTTGTATTGGTGTACATTCTGTGAGAATAAAAAAAAGACGCAAATTTTGGCGCATGCCACGTTTGACACTGGCCAGTTTTCGTCAAGTTTCGACAAAAGAGGGTGGTGTTAACCATGGAGGGGCTTTGCCAACAACTGTCCAACAGTTTTATTATTACTAAAGACAGAAAATGGCACAAACTTTTAGCGCAAATCTACGATGAGCCAAATTTATTAAAAGGAACAGATGTGTCCACCCTTACCTTTTTCTTGAATTTGATTAAGGACTCCAATTTTTCATTAAACAAATTTAATACAATATCTTGACAAACTAGCGAACCCTTGACAGGCTGCACTGCACATCACAGCCACTAGGTGGCCACCAAAACACCCAGACAGACAACATTGACATCTCATGCCAGAGTATTGCTAAATCAATTTCTCTTTCAAAGTTAGTCATCTCGTGCCACACATCTCAGGATAAGTGGAACTAAGAGAAAACAAAAGGAAGGACACATCTGTATGTGCCTTTTAATAAATTTGGCGCATATTACTGCAACGGATTTCAGTTTCAGACTAGCGTATGAAACACCATTTTTAAGAAATATCCCCATATTTATCTTATACATACTGGTATGAAAGGGAACTACATAGATTCCCGAACATATTCCTATAATTGGATCGGATTTACAAGCACATGTGGGGCTATAATAAACACCAGGGCTGTGGTAGATAGTAAAGTATACTTTTTTTTTGTCTTGTAAAGAGGCTGCTCAATTACTAAACAGTAAAAAAAAAACTAAAAACAATACATATTTTATGGTTTTCCTGTGGTGTCCTAAATAGTTGCTAGGTCATCTTCAGAGGCGTCCTTTACCGTTTCTGTATTTTTCCGCTGCTGCGTTGTTGGCTGCCCTCCCCCCCAATTAACGAACATTGCTTTTGTCCTCTGCTTTTTGGTTAAGACTAGTATATTGAGCAGGTTTATAACTATAGGTTGTGGCTGAAACCAATAGATAAATACTTAAAAAGAATATACAAAGACAGCTACTCAGAAAACATTTTTGACACGGCTTCCTGCACTATATACAACGAGAAACTACAATCAGAAGAGTTCATACGCGCCTTACTCCATTTTTCAGATACATAAACTGTGCAATAAATGTGCTGCTGACATCTCGGATCCAAAACTCTGCTTTACTTTCAGTTGGAAGTCCCAAGCATTTCGCTTTCTAACATAAATCAACAGCACATTCCCAACTCAAAAATTAGATTGCTTTTGTAAATTGCCAGTAAGACCGTAATACATTTTTGGAACCTTCCCCTATCTGTGAAAAATGACTGCTGAGAACATTGAACCTTTATAGCTTTCAACTGACAAAAGGAAGACATATTCCTGAGCCAAAAATACAAACTACAGGAATAGATTGGATAAAATAATTACAATATAAATAATAGGGCAGACACATCGACTTTCTGGAGCCAAAAGTTTCCTCTTCCAGTTTCCCTATAGATTATTTCATTTCTAATTCGAGAAGAATGTTTGAGCTCAGGTCACTCTGGGGCTGGGTCTTATCTCTACTTGTGTGCCCTCTCCTCAACCCTTTCCTCTTAACAAATGCATCCACAAATTGGTTTATGCCCCATCTACTTCTAATATTGCAGTACTTCAATGCAAAAGCAAAAAAAAAGCCAATGGAATGGAACAAACATCTTCCTAAGTAGCTATTTCTGCTCAGTGTGGGCAAATACTCTACTCCCTGCCACTAAAACTAAATTAATATGGTTTTCAAACGCAAATAACCAACTGCGGGGAGTGAATTATTCACTGTACAATTAAAATAACATTTCCAGTCACAGAAGGGTGCGACAAACAACTAAATCGCGGCAGGTTCGGGATCCAAATAACACGCACGTAATGCTGTTTTTCATCTTGTATTTGCTGCTGTTCACAAAGAGACCTCCTATTTCTCATCTGCATGGCAGCGCTTTGATTCCTTTGCCACATCCATATCCTCTCACGTCTGCAAAAGTTACTCAAACGGCTTTTTTCAAACAAAATCTACCATGACATTTAAGTTATATTTTACAGTCTCTTCAAATCCACAATTACTTTTCTTTTTAGAATCAAGGCGCTGGCTTCTAAAACACTGTCTTCCCATTACGAATGAATAAGATATTCGGAAGCGACAGCATCAGATGAGAGGGCAAACACTGGGATGAAGGAAGGTATTACAAGTTCTTTTCATGCACTGCAAATTAATCATCTTCCTATAGATCTTCTATCCTCAATTGTTCCCGTCTCCTTTCTTCACACACATTAAGGGAGATGACCCTGGTAAAATATTTCAAATTAACTTTCCTCTTTACACACTGCTCATCATGGACTATAGAATTCTGTCTTTTTGGATACAACTTTCAGAGAAAACGTTCATTATAACATTTTCTATAAGGTGTTTCCTATAATGGGAAGCATTTCTTTTTGGTAGTTGTAAATTTAAAATCAGGATCCAAGAACTTATTCTGGAACTAAAAAATATGCTTTTGTATGGATTCTGTATCACAAACCAACCCACCCAAATTACAGCATCCAATACTCCATTTTCCAACACAGAACTGCAATATGATCTTAAACCTGACAAGGCTAGATACCTATGCCTAAAGCTGACCCTACACACTACAGATTTGTTGACAGGGCCCACGAATTTTGATGGAACCTGCCAACAATCTACAATATGGCTGCAACATTTCCTATAAGGGGAATCAAGGGCTGAATTGGGTCATATTTTTTGTCCGGTCCCTACATTTTCCTGTGATATACGTGGAGCCTGAGGAGTCTGTCGCTGATTTCCCTCACCTGCTTTTGCCCTCTCTATGAGCCAGAACGGATAGACACTATGAGAGTAGTCAATGCATTACATGCACGGCCATTCAGGCTCATAGATGCGGCTATCCTCTGAGACACACAGCATGGACTATGGGCAGTCCTGTATTCTAGACCAGGGTTTTCAACCTTTTTTCTACTAAGGCCTCACTTTTCATAACATTGTGATGTCTGGGCGTCACCATTGGTTGAAGTCCATTGCAAAATAAAAAATGTATCTCAATTCATCTTTAATTTGTCTCCTGAACACAGTATAACATTAAAATAAGTACAAAATTATTCAATTCTGTGGCTAAACCAGTGATGGTGCAGCTACAGAAAGGTCTGGGCAAAAAAGTATTACTTAAAAATCAGCAGTCGCGCCTCACCAACAACTAGGGGGGCGCCTCATCGGTGAGACCCATCTGACAGTTTGAGAAATACTGTTTTAGAACAATCGTATGATGACAGAAGGCTCTTCTGCACAGTTCCTATAATTTCCTGGTGGCATATTTAAGGTGCGCAGAACATGTTAATATAACTAAACACATTAAAGGATATGAACACCTTTGCACTGAATTTAGACTCTGATCCCAGACTCCCCCAAATGTATTTTACACCCCAGACTCCGATAAACCACTCATCCTGCTGTACACAGTTCTCCAAGTCCTGCTCAGCAGCTCCTTGGCTAAGCGCGGTCAGGAGAGGAAGGGGGGTGTCACAGGTGACTGGGCTCAACATTGCCATAATGCAGGCAGACTACATCTCCCTAGGCCCGACTACTGGCGTGTGAAATCGCTGCCCAATGTTTCGGCACCGCATTTAGTCTGCTCTGAATTTAGTCCGTGTCAATAGGTTACTTGAATGATTGCAGAGCAGGACTAGTGGGCAGCTACATCACATGTCAGCAGCCCATGAGCTCATTGGGCTGCTGACATGTGCTCTGCATTTAGTGAATCAACCCATGCCCATGCTTAAGTGCCCAGCTCCTCCCCCCTACAGCCACTGCACTATTAAAAAAAAATGAAAAATATAAAAGGCAGCAAAGTGCCTTTCTCTATATCTTGGTGCATTAGGCATCCTCTAGGGTGCCTTGGCATAAATACAGCCCTGAATACAAGTGTAGAAAGCTCTCAACTGTGAGAAGTATAATATCTGTACAAATTGACACTATTTGTCCCATTCCAGATGTCAAACTGATTTCTAAGTATATCAACGGACATCTGCCCAGCGGTTGCGAAAAGGACACTTTTGGCATCCCTCAGGCCCATAGGACCTTACCCAGAACGTACGCTGGACATGCAATTGGAACACTGTGTAACTATTGCTTAATCTAGAAAAAGCATTCACAGATTCTCCAGTATACTATATGGCTAATACAAAAAACAATATAGACAACAAAATATAGGAACTATTAACATCAATTATTACACATTTTAATAAGGCAAAGTGCAGTGTTTATGTCTTAATTTCCTGCCTATAGAATCATTTAGGTCCTTCGAGTACGGACTATGCAAAAGAAAGCATTTATAGAACAGACATGCCTTCACTTCACATTAATCCTCAGAGTATAGACTATGTAAACCAGAGCATTTATAGAACAGATATGCCTTCACATTAAAGGCAGCGTAAGGTATATATCCTCAGTAGATCTGGTCTACGAACCCCACTTAATGGGCCACACGGTTTATATGGTCTATACAGTCAAGATACATAGTATATAAAAGCGGTGGGACTCTGAACTGTTAAGGATGGCAGACATTCATACACTTAGTATTTCCTACATAGTCTTCCCTTACCTACTGGCACCTAACGTTGGGTTACTATATATGTCAGTGAACCTGGCACCTGGAATTGTGAACTAGCTCCTTAAGTCTTTTATCATTTGCCCATCTTTACTTCTATAAGTATAAATTAAATATACTTTTACTGTGCACTCTTGATTTTACCTAAATGGGGTTAAAAAAACAAACCACTTCAGATAACCTATAAGGGGTTAAAAGATCTGTTTAGGACTCTCATATCTATTGGCCAAGGCCTAAATCAGCTGAGCATGCATGACATTGTCACGCATTATATAAACAGCGTTTTGCTTCATTTTCCCTGTTGTTGCACTTACAGCTGATTGCCGTAGGTCCTAGCAGTAGCTTATTGTTGAGGAGGGCTCTTCTAACAAAAAGGCTTTAGTCCCCTACATACTGAGCGGGCATTGTCAGAGATCATTCAGATCCCGGCCGTTTAACCACTTAGAGCCTGCGGTCAATAGTGACCGCGGCATCTAAGCCATTAGAAAGAGGGGGCCCTCCTTTATCCCATGGGGGGTGCCATTTATCGTCACAGCAGCCTAGGGGGCCTAATGAATATATATATTTATTTCTATACATAGCAATTATGAGGTAGTACAATGGTAGAAAGGCCCCCATGGAGTAGGGCTGAAACGTTGGTGAATAAATAGATCCTTTAATTTTTTCACTAATAGCGGAGTGCTGCCTTATAATTGGATTTTGTTTGCTGTTATAAAACGTACTAGTCGAGTGTCTGGTGAGGATTTGCACCCTATAATTGTATTGGGTGGTGCTGCTTTCCTGTTTTTTTCTAGTATTATACATAGAAGTTTGTAAAGCTAGTTCGGATCTACAACTGTATGCTGTTCACAGGCTGCATTGCTAGACACCATTGCATCTCGCTTCAAAGTGCATCTGTCATCAAAACGCTGTTTCTGTATGTTTTAACCCAAATCATTCTAAAATGATATTAATATATGTTGCACTGTGAGATGTGCCATTTTCTTTTCATCTGTGTCGTTGCCTCGTGAATATTTATTAGGGGTTCTGCTCTCATCCTGACCTACCTTAACAGCTTCCTCGCTCTGAGTGTTCATATCTCCCATACACATGCTCACATGTGGCCACTTCTGGAAAGAGAATTCGAGATCAGACACCCCAATTTTGGGATGAGTGCAGCTCAGGATCACATTTAGGGCATTACATTTTGTTGATATGTTAAAAAATCTCAGATGGAAAAAAAACAAAAGAAGGTTATGTGAACCTTTGTAACTATTTGTTAATGCTCGAGGATACAAATTAAAAATTTACGCAATCCTATCAATATTGTTGATTTCAAATATACTACCATTTTGTGACTACAACTCCTATGCAGTCCTATGTGTCTTCATGGTTACAGACTACAAATAAATCTTGTGTAGTGTGATCCTTTAATAATACTCCCTTCCATCTAGCCCCTACTTCTTGCCATCGTACAGTTTTTTGCAAACCATAACAATCATTTGATAACCGCACCGACTTTTGGTAAAACTGCATGTGCTACGTGTTGTACTGGACGATGGTTGTTGTTACGATCTGATTGTTTGCATTAAAGGCTGTGTACCCTTTTGATGGGAAACCATTAGCAACGGAAGCGTTACCACTGAAATCAATGGTAATGGTAACGGAAAGTTATGGTTTCTGTTTGGTTTCCGTTCGTGGTTTCCCCTGACGGAAAGGTCTGACGGAACCCATGCACGGAACCCCGACGCAGGTGAGAATGAAGCCTAATTATTACTGTATGATCTGAACAGCTGATAGAGGGTACTATTTTTGGGGGTATAAGCAACCAGTATATCATTACCATTGTACAGGTCATACTGGAAGATGCTAACCTGACTTTGCAAATGTACTGAAATGTATTTGTACTGAGCTTGGTTCTGGTGCTGTATATATGTACTGAGCTTGGATTTTGTGCTGTATATACGTATGGAGGTTAGTTCTGGTGCTGTATATACGTACTGAGCTTGGTTTTGGTGCTGTATAGATGTACTGAGCTCTGTTCTGGTGTTGTATATATGTACTGAGCTTGGTTCTGGAGCTGTATAGATGTACTGAGCTTTGTTCTGGTACTGTATACATATTTTGAGCTTGTTCTGATGCTGTATACATGTACTGAGCTTTGTTCTGGTGTTGTATATATGTACTGAGCTTGGTTCTGGTGTAGAGCAGTTGGCATTGTTTCAATTCATTGTATGTTTAAGCAGAACCTGTCTGGTAGTTTTAACACCTTGAACCGCCACCGTGCAGTAATACATGACCTGACTATTTCCCTGTAAGATTGTTTCAGATGCAAATCTTTAACATCCACTTTTAAGATAGTCCACGCTATATGCTATTTACTCTATGAAGGGTCATGGGTCGGTGCCGCTATCCTGTAGAGTCACACAGTCCTAACTGCAAGTCCACCTTTCCATGCTTGGTTGACATCTCCCTGGCTGTTCTACGTCGCTACCTGTCTCCTCCAACTTTCTTAGATGCACCATTGCCTCGTACTCCATGAACACGCACCGTTCAGCGAGTTGTACTCTGCCCGGCTTCATCACTGCACCGTGCATGCCAGGGGAGTACAAGGCAAAGGAGAAGGCTGGTAGTAATGTAAAACAGTCAGGGGGATTCCAATCAAGATCTGGAGGCACCATTTCAATTTTTGCCTCAGGCAGCAGAAAAGCTAGATTTGGCCCAGGGTGGCGGCGCCACTGAAACCAGCTACCGCCACCCCCTCATGCACTAATTGTATCTGCCTTACAATGATGCTGATTGGCAGGGCCGAAAGACTTGACCCGCCGATCAGCGACTTTCAACCGCTTTTGTTGTTAAAAGGCGCTGATTGACGGGGCAAGTCATTCTGCCCTGACAATGAGCGCCGTCGTTCAGCCCCAGCAGAGCTGCTCAGAAGAGAGCAGGCCTGCATTGACATAGGATGACGTGGGAACGGTATCGAGGAGAGTATGTAAAGTTGTTTTTTTTTGGTCTTTTTTTTCCACTTAAAGGTGTGAGCGGCATTATCTACGGGGGAGATATATGTGGGGCACTATATACAGGGGGGCTATATGTGTGGCACCATCTACAGGGGGGGCTATATGTGGGGCACTATATACAAAAAAAATCCTCTAGAATAACGAGCATGTACATTATTCTCGTGGAAAAGCAGTGGATTCGTTGGAGTTGGGCTATCAAGAACTATTCCTCTTTTCATTTACACCTGTTTTAATACCGGTTTTAATACATTTCCCAATGTCTTGTATAGCTAAAAGGTGGTCCCAGCCCAACACTGGCGGCTGCATATGGCCTGCGGTGGGTCTGTGACTTTAAGTCCCACTCCGGCCCCGACTGTGTTATATCAAGTCCAGACTCAACGCAGCCGCCTACCAAGAAATTTTAGAGCACTTCATGCTTCCCTCTGCTGACAAGCTTTATGGAGATGCAGATTTCATTTTCCAGCAGAACTTGGCATCTGCCCACACTGCCAAAAGTACCAATACCTGGTTTAATAACCACAGGATCACTGTGCTTGATTGACCAGCAAACTCGCCTGACCTACACCCAATCTATGGGGTATTGTACAGAGGAAGAGAAGACCCCAGACCCAACAATGCAGACGAGCTGAAGGCCGCTATCAAAGCAACCTGGGCCTCCATAACACCTCAGCAGTGCCACAGGCTGATCGCCTCCTTGCCACGCCGTATTGATGCAGTAATTGATGCAAAAGGAGCCCGGACCAAGTATTGAGGGAATATACTGTACATACTTTTCAGTAGGCCAACATTTCGGTATTAAAAATTGGGCTTATTTAATATTCTAATTTTCGGAGACACTACATTTTGGGTTTTCATTAACGGTTAGCCTTAATCATCAACATTAAAAGAAAAAATGCTGGAAATAGATCCCTCTGTGTGTAATGAATCTATATAATATACGAGTTTCACTTTTTGAAATGAATTACTGAAATAAATAAACTTTTTGATATTCTAATTCACGGAGAAGGACTAGTATATTGAAAAAAACCTTGCAGTTTTTATTCTGGCCACTAAAGGTAGCCATACACATTTGATGAATGTCGGCCAAACCAGACGATCGTCTAATTTGTATAGTGGGGTCCTGACTCTCCCCCAACAGCAGATGTCAGTAAAAGATGTTGAAATTCAACATTTAAAAAAACTTATTGAGAACACATGCCGACCGTACATGTGTATTGGAGGGTTGGGAGGAATACCTGTCGGCTGACAGAGCATGTGTAACGTGGGGTAGATGACCCCTGTTCTGGATGTAGATACTGGGACCCACCCAAATTACAGCATCCAATACTCCATTTTCCAACACAGAACTGCAATATGATCTTAAACCTGACAAGGCTAGATACCTATGCCTAAAGCTGACCCTACACACTACAGATTTGTTGACAGGGCCCACGAATTTTGATGGAACCTGCCAACAATCTACAATATGGCTGCAACATTTCCTATAAGGGGAATCAAGGGCTGAATTGGGTCATATTTTTTGTCCGGTCCCTACATTTTCCTGTGATATACGTGGAGCCTGAGGAGTCTGTCGCTGATTTCCCTCACCTGCTTTTGCCCTCTCTATGAGCCAGAACGGATAGACACTATGAGAGTAGTCAATGCATTACATGCACGGCCATTCAGGCTCATAGATGCGGCTATCCTCTGAGACACACAGCATGGACTATGGGCAGTCCTGTATTCTAGACCAGGGTTTTCAACCTTTTTTCTACTAAGGCCTCACTTTTCATAACATTGTGATGTCTGGGCGTCACCATTGGTTGAAGTCCATTGCAAAATAAAAAATGTATCTCAATTCATCTTTAATTTGTCTCCTGAACACAGTATAACATTAAAATAAGTACAAAATTATTCAATTCTGTGGCTAAACCAGTGATGGTGCAGCTACAGAAAGGTCTGGGCAAAAAAGTATTACTTAAAAATCAGCAGTCGCGCCTCACCAACAACTAGGGGGGCGCCTCATCGGTGAGACCCATCTGACAGTTTGAGAAATACTGTTTTAGAACAATCGTATGATGACAGAAGGCTCTTCTGCACAGTTCCTATAATTTCCTGGTGGCATATTTAAGGTGCGCAGAACATGTTAATATAACTAAACACATTAAAGGATATGAACACCTTTGCACTGAATTTAGACTCTGATCCCAGACTCCCCCAAATGTATTTTACACCCCAGACTCCGATAAACCACTCATCCTGCTGTACACAGTTCTCCAAGTCCTGCTCAGCAGCTCCTTGGCTAAGCGCGGTCAGGAGAGGAAGGGGGGTGTCACAGGTGACTGGGCTCAACATTGCCATAATGCAGGCAGACTACATCTCCCTAGGCCCGACTACTGGCGTGTGAAATCGCTGCCCAATGTTTCGGCACCGCATTTAGTCTGCTCTGAATTTAGTCCGTGTCAATAGGTTACTTGAATGATTGCAGAGCAGGACTAGTGGGCAGCTACATCACATGTCAGCAGCCCATGAGCTCATTGGGCTGCTGACATGTGCTCTGCATTTAGTGAATCAACCCATGCCCATGCTTAAGTGCCCAGCTCCTCCCCCCTACAGCCACTGCACTATTAAAAAAAAATGAAAAATATAAAAGGCAGCAAAGTGCCTTTCTCTATATCTTGGTGCATTAGGCATCCTCTAGGGTGCCTTGGCATAAATACAGCCCTGAATACAAGTGTAGAAAGCTCTCAACTGTGAGAAGTATAATATCTGTACAAATTGACACTATTTGTCCCATTCCAGATGTCAAACTGATTTCTAAGTATATCAACGGACATCTGCCCAGCGGTTGCGAAAAGGACACTTTTGGCATCCCTCAGGCCCATAGGACCTTACCCAGAACGTACGCTGGACATGCAATTGGAACACTGTGTAACTATTGCTTAATCTAGAAAAAGCATTCACAGATTCTCCAGTATACTATATGGCTAATACAAAAAACAATATAGACAACAAAATATAGGAACTATTAACATCAATTATTACACATTTTAATAAGGCAAAGTGCAGTGTTTATGTCTTAATTTCCTGCCTATAGAATCATTTAGGTCCTTCGAGTACGGACTATGCAAAAGAAAGCATTTATAGAACAGACATGCCTTCACTTCACATTAATCCTCAGAGTATAGACTATGTAAACCAGAGCATTTATAGAACAGATATGCCTTCACATTAAAGGCAGCGTAAGGTATATATCCTCAGTAGATCTGGTCTACGAACCCCACTTAATGGGCCACACGGTTTATATGGTCTATACAGTCAAGATACATAGTATATAAAAGCGGTGGGACTCTGAACTGTTAAGGATGGCAGACATTCATACACTTAGTATTTCCTACATAGTCTTCCCTTACCTACTGGCACCTAACGTTGGGTTACTATATATGTCAGTGAACCTGGCACCTGGAATTGTGAACTAGCTCCTTAAGTCTTTTATCATTTGCCCATCTTTACTTCTATAAGTATAAATTAAATATACTTTTACTGTGCACTCTTGATTTTACCTAAATGGGGTTAAAAAAACAAACCACTTCAGATAACCTATAAGGGGTTAAAAGATCTGTTTAGGACTCTCATATCTATTGGCCAAGGCCTAAATCAGCTGAGCATGCATGACATTGTCACGCATTATATAAACAGCGTTTTGCTTCATTTTCCCTGTTGTTGCACTTACAGCTGATTGCCGTAGGTCCTAGCAGTAGCTTATTGTTGAGGAGGGCTCTTCTAACAAAAAGGCTTTAGTCCCCTACATACTGAGCGGGCATTGTCAGAGATCATTCAGATCCCGGCCGTTTAACCACTTAGAGCCTGCGGTCAATAGTGACCGCGGCATCTAAGCCATTAGAAAGAGGGGGCCCTCCTTTATCCCATGGGGGGTGCCATTTATCGTCACAGCAGCCTAGGGGGCCTAATGAATATATATATTTATTTCTATACATAGCAATTATGAGGTAGTACAATGGTAGAAAGGCCCCCATGGAGTAGGGCTGAAACGTTGGTGAATAAATAGATCCTTTAATTTTTTCACTAATAGCGGAGTGCTGCCTTATAATTGGATTTTGTTTGCTGTTATAAAACGTACTAGTCGAGTGTCTGGTGAGGATTTGCACCCTATAATTGTATTGGGTGGTGCTGCTTTCCTGTTTTTTTCTAGTATTATACATAGAAGTTTGTAAAGCTAGTTCGGATCTACAACTGTATGCTGTTCACAGGCTGCATTGCTAGACACCATTGCATCTCGCTTCAAAGTGCATCTGTCATCAAAACGCTGTTTCTGTATGTTTTAACCCAAATCATTCTAAAATGATATTAATATATGTTGCACTGTGAGATGTGCCATTTTCTTTTCATCTGTGTCGTTGCCTCGTGAATATTTATTAGGGGTTCTGCTCTCATCCTGACCTACCTTAACAGCTTCCTCGCTCTGAGTGTTCATATCTCCCATACACATGCTCACATGTGGCCACTTCTGGAAAGAGAATTCGAGATCAGACACCCCAATTTTGGGATGAGTGCAGCTCAGGATCACATTTAGGGCATTACATTTTGTTGATATGTTAAAAAATCTCAGATGGAAAAAAAACAAAAGAAGGTTATGTGAACCTTTGTAACTATTTGTTAATGCTCGAGGATACAAATTAAAAATTTACGCAATCCTATCAATATTGTTGATTTCAAATATACTACCATTTTGTGACTACAACTCCTATGCAGTCCTATGTGTCTTCATGGTTACAGACTACAAATAAATCTTGTGTAGTGTGATCCTTTAATAATACTCCCTTCCATCTAGCCCCTACTTCTTGCCATCGTACATTTGGTAGGGTAGCAAGAAGTAGAGGACAAATGGACACTCTAAAGGTGTATTTCCATCTCGGACATTTATGGAATATCCATAGAACATTTCATTAATGTCCGATACTTATCTTTAGAATTGGGCCTTCCTGCCTTCTGCCACTCGGCTCTGGCCTCTGAGTTACGATGAGTGGCTTGTCTACCTCTCCCCATTATAATAAACAGGCTTATGATAGAAACTGGAGAGACACCTGTCAATAGCGATCTAATGTGCATAGCCAGCCTAATATATTCTTTAAAGGAGAACTCTCCTATTAAACAACAATATACAAATTCCACATTTAAAAAGTTGTATAACTGTTAATACTTTGCTATACTCACTGTCTACGGAATTGAACCCCTTCCCGTCATTTGACGTATCCATACGCCAAAGTCGGGTAGGGCAAGTATGGAATGGGCTCACAGAGTGAACCCGCTCCATACGATGCAGGTGTCGGCTGTATGTTACAGCCGACACTTCAGAGTAACGAGCGGCATCGCACTCGAGCGCGATCCCGCGTATTTAACTCGTTAAATGCTGCTGTCAATACTGACCGCAGCATTTAAATAGTTACAAAGAGGGGGGGTGTGACCCCGTGTAACAGCTCATCGCGCCACCAGCAACGCAATCATGGGGGGGGGCGATGGTCGCTATGGCTGCCTGGGGGCCTAATGAAGGCCCCCAGGTCCGCCATCTTTGTGCTCCTATTAAGCCCTGCCTCCGGCAAGGCTTAATGGAAGCCTGTCAGAATCACGATATACTGCAATACATTAGTATTGCAATATATCGTGCAATCGATCTAACGATCGCTGGTTAAAGTCCCCTAGGGGGACTAATGAAAAAAAAAAAGTAAAAATGAGTAATAGCTTTTTTTTTATGTTAAAAAAAATAGAAAATTAAAAGTTAAAAAAAAAAACCCTTTTCCCATTTTCCCCCTAGAGCATAGTAAAAAAATAAATAAACATAATTGGTATCGCCGCATCCGTAAAAGTTTGAAGTATTACAATATATCATTATTTAACCCGCACGGTGAACGCCGTAAAAAATAAAAATTGTAAACATCAGAATGTCTATTTTTTGGTCACCTCATCTCCTACAAAAAATGAAATAAAAAGTGATCAAAACGTCGCATGTACACCAAAATGGTATTATTAAAAACTACAGCTTATCCTGCAAAAAATAAGCCCTTATACCACTTAATCCACGGAAAAATAAAAAAGTTACGGCTCTCTGAATTTGGCGACACAAAATAAATTTTCTTTTTTACACTTAGGTTTTTACTTGTAAAAGTAGTAAAGTATAGAAAAACAATATATATTTGATATCGCCGTATTCGTATTGACCCACAGAATAAAGTTAATGTTGTTTTAATTGCACAGTGAATTCCGTAAAAACGACACGCAAAAAAAAAAAAAAAATGGAGGAATCGCTGTTTTTTTTCATTTTCTACCCCACAAATAATTTCTCCCCGTTTCCTAGTACATTATATGGCACAATACATGGTGCTACGAAAAAACTACAACTCATCCCGCAAAAATCAAGCCCTCATAGTACTATATTGACGGAAAAATAAAGAAGTTATGGCTTTTGGAAGATGGGGAGGAAAAAACGAAAATGAAAATCTGAAAAAGGGCTGCGGCGGGAAGGGGTTAAAAGGTAACTAAACTTTCAAACTTCTGACATGTCATAGTGACATATCAGAAGTTCTGAACGGTGGGGGTTCCGAGCACGGAGACCCCCAATGATCGCTAATACTATGCGTCAGAAGCGCTTGGGTGAGCCGCTTAGTTTCTGATCTGCTTTTCTCGGGAGAGTCGATTTAACGTGGATGGACTCCATGATGTTTTTTTTCTCTTTTCCGGTCTAAAGCTAAATTCATAATGTTGCAGCTTTCCGGTTACCAGATGCATTGTGGGAGCTCAGGCACACAGAGCTATGCTGTTAGGTCACATGTCTGACAGCAAAGTGGAAATACAATACTATAGGTTTCCAAACGGACATTCACTATATATGAAAAGAGCAAACATTTTTACATAGTACAGTTGAAAAAAGGACATGTTTATCAAGTTTAACCAGGGGAAGGGAAAGGATATGGATGAAGGGAAGGGTACAGGTAAATATTACAATCTTGTTTCCACCTATTGATCCAGAGAAGGGCAAAAATAAACCCATAAAAGGAATTAAACGATCTGCGCTACGAGGTAAATATTTATTTTCTGGCGATCAAACCGGATCAATATTCAAACAATAAACGTTGATGTAACATTGTTCTAAGAAATAATGCAGCCCTTTCTTGAAGCCATCAATGGTTTCTGATAAAACCAGTTGCTGAGGTAGGCTATTTTACAGATTTACAGTTCGGGCTCGTTGCCTCTGGAGATTGAATTTTGTTTTCTCCATCGGAAGGGAGTGTCCCTTGTCTTTTGAGAGGATTTTATATGAAACCGATTTTCTGCATATTTTCGGCATGGGCCATTAATATACTTAAATATATTAATGTCCACCCCTAGACAGCACTTTAGACAAAATACAGTAAATTATTTTTATCTTTCCTCATAACGAAGATTTTCCATGCCCCTTATTAGTTAAGTTGATCTTCTTTGTATTTTCTCAGCACCAGGGCATCCTTTCTATAAACTAGAGCCCAAAACTGAACTGCATTTTTCAGATGAAGCTGCACTAATGCTTTGTAAAGCAGCAATATTCTTTCCCTGTCCTGTGTGTCCATGCCTCTTTATACACAACAGTATCTTACTGGCTTTCGATGCAGCGGATTGACATTGCATGCTGCTATTAAGTTTACAATCTACAAGTCTATAAAAAAAAAAACCTTGAAAGTGGTACGCGGCAGTAAACCAAAATATTTGCAAAGTTCTCAAATTTTTATAGATGTAAGCAGTAAAATATTGTTTAAAGCAGAATTATGCTTTAAAGTGTCTCCAACCCCAAGACATGGCAGACACAGAGGGGTTTTTCCTAATCATTATTTATCACCTAGCCACAGGATAGGTAATTAATATTGTTTGGTGTGGGTCCGACCGCTGGGACCCCCACCGATCACTAGCTTACCTTGCAGTTTCTGGGAGCCCTATAGGAATGGAGCGGCAGTGTGCATGCTCGGCAGCCCTATAGAAATGAATGGAGCGGTGGTAAAGCATGGACACTACTGCTCCAATCCTTTGGCCCCCAGAAACGGCAAGCTAAGTCCGTTCTCGTGATCGGTGGGGATCCTGTGGATAGGTGATAAATAAGGGATTATAGGAAAACTCCTTTTATTCGGTACGAAGAACTCGACAATGCTTATTAGAAAATAGGTGCTACAACTCCTTATGTTGACATTCAATACACTGGTGGAATACATAAACGGCTTTACAATCGTTCTCTAGCATTAAAAAGTTGTAAATGATGGTGCCTGACATGCTTAGGCAACATACAACTTATTTCTTGTACTGTATGAAGGTCTCATCTTTCACAGAAAGACATCAAGACACGCCGATATTGAGGATTGACTACGCTGTTAATATAGTTATGTCCAATTGTAAAATCCTGTTCTAGTAGTTCATGTAATTACTTGCAGAACAATACTTCTAATACATGATAGATCCTTATTTAGAAAAGAGCCTCTGAACTTCAGTGCTAAACCCTCCTTACTTCCGAATTTATTTATTTTTATCTATTTTACAAAACACAATTACTGAACCCACATAAAACACAGGAGCAATGTTATTTGGGATTCGTAGATTAGCATTGCCTTAATGCAATTCTCAATAGACAGGCTGAAGTAATATAAAGCCTCCTTGCTTTTAGCCGTTATGCCTCTGAATTTACGTCTCTGAAATTCTTTCCCCAGGGCCTGTTGAATTTCAGCAGAGTTCTCCTTCATGTTGTGAACAGAATGTGTAAAAAGACCGGCGTCTGCTTCTGTTCAGTACAGCTAAGCCTTACCGGAATGCGGATACAAAGGCATTTATACAGTATTAGAGATGCCATTTGATAAATTGAGGAATGTCTGCATTAGAGAGACGTGGCAGCTACTGCACAACTCCGCAGCCCAAATATATTACCTGTGGGATCCTTATAATAAGTACACCGGTAGTAGTAGTAGTTTATATACCAAATCGTTCTACTGAAAATATTCATTAAACCAGAATTCGATGATATTTCCCTACTGCTTATAAAAGGCTTTGCTGTGTGCTTGCTTGTGTACAAACAACTTGTACAGATGTAGTCGTCTTTATCTTGACTCTTAACGCATTAAATACAGTGTCAAGAAACTTTAACTTGACTTTTTCATTTACTTTTCAATGGCTTATGTTGTGTGAGATCATGCTGCAGCAAGTTATCAGAGTCCAGATAAGCTTGGCTACATCTGTATATAGACAAAGAAGTGAATAACAGATGTAGCGTAAAATATATTGTGATATTTTTAGAAACTTTACCAACATACACTTTATTTCGGATCTGAAGAATTATCTCCTGTTCTGCAGCACTTGATGCAAAAACAAAATATATAGCAGACTTTAAGGTTAATGTATTGCACGGTCTTGGATAAGATAAATTGGATCTCAGGACTGTGTTTTTGTCAAAATTTTCCTTGCCATTTAGATTAGAATTTGTTTAAACACCCATCCTTACTTAGGGTGGTCATGTAAAAAAAAAATAATAATAAATAAAAAAAAAACATTAATTCAGATCCTATGATAAATAGAACATAAAACTAAATAAACAAGCTTGACACTAATCGCACATTTCAGAATCTCCTATATATCTCAGTTCATTAAAATGAATGCAAACACTAAGAGGAGAAGTCTGGATTACTAGCTGTGCGAGGGCCGTCATGTGGCTGTTCCTATCTAAATGTGGGAATGCCAGATCAACGTCAGATCAAAGTTGGACCCGGGGCATATAAACAAAACTGACAGAGAGGAGGGAAAAGAGAAAGAAATGGCCTGTATTCACTTCTATGCAGTCAAACGGTGGCAGATCAAAATAGTCCGCCATAGGAAGAACAGCAGTGGGAGAACAAACTGCTGCTTTAACAAGTGAAGTACTGAGCAGGAGAACATGAATATTCATGAGCACATGGAAGTTTAATTATTTCTACAGAAATTTGCTTTCAGGTCAATCCAGACAAATCATCCAATGATGTTAGAGCTCCGGTACGGTGAAAGAAATACACCGTCGCAATATTCGGCAATCAGAAAAGTTGAATTTTACAAGTTTAAATTCTCAGGGTTGATGAAGTTCTCGGCTGTGAAATTCATTGCAAAGCTGCAAAATTTAATCAATACCCAGCACACAGTTTCACTTCACTTAACCTGGAAGGAACAATTACTATTCGGCGTCAAATGCTTTAGAAACACGTCCTCCGTCATTCAAACTTTCCTTTTCTACGAGAATTCCACATCAATAAAGGTTATATCCGCAGTGGCTACTTTGAAGCCTTCAAGAATTATATTCACATTCCTGTCACAAGGCTCCAGCTCCTAAGGAACGGATCCATTACTTGTTAATGTTTTTAGAATCCCAAAGAACTTGGTGGGAGGCGGAATATTCCAGAGGTTTAAATTATTCCTGGTGTGAAGACGTTCTATGTGGCTCCATTGAAGATCCGCATTACAGAACCAGCTCACAGGAGAGCAACACCTCTCGCCTCACTCTGCACTGCAACTTTCCAATAAGTTAGCTGGTCCAAAAATAACTAGTACCAAAAAGAAGCCAAATATAAACCAACTGGATTAACCTCAAATTCATTTTTAATCAAGAATGATCAATACAACTACTACTAATGCTGGGGCTAGACCTTGACTTTTGTTTTGTAGTCAGCGATAAATCGCTGCCCATAGGAATGCATTAGGCTATGGATATTTATCGCATTACATAAAATCGCTATTCGATCGCTGTAATAAATCGCTGCCCATAGGAATGCATTAGGCTATGGATATTTATCGCATTACATAAAATCGCTATGCTATCGCTGTAATAAATCGCTGCCCATAGGAATGCATTAGGCTATGGATATTTATCGCATTACATAAAATCGCTATGCTATCGCTGTAATAAATCACTGTCCATAGCGATGCATTGAGTAGCTTTGTACAGTAGCTTGGCGATCAATGTCTGAGGTAGGAAAACCTCTTTCGGGTATATTCACATGCAGCACATTTATTGAAGACATTTCTGCAATTGTCCTATTCATCTAAACGAGGCTTGGAGAAATCCTTGCACATGCTGCGGAAACCGCCCCAATCTGATGTATGGAACTGAATTTTAGTTGCAGAAATTTCTGCAGCAAATCTGCCACTTGTGAACATACCCTCAGGCTGGATTCACACGGGATGGGAATGCTGTGGATTTTCCGTGTAGAAAATCTGCAGCGGATTACAGTCCCCAAAACTGCAGTGGATTACAGTTCAAGCCATATGGATGAGATTTGTTCAAATCTTATCTACATCGTACTGAACATTTTCCGGACGAAAATCCGGGCATACTGCAGATTTTCAAATACGAAGAATCCTCAATGTGTTCTGGATGTTCATAGCGAATTTCAGTCTTTCTTAACCCCTTAAGGACTGAGCCTGTATTGGCCTTAAGGACACAGCCTATTTTTTCAAATCTGACATGTGTCACTTTATGTGGTAATAACTCCGGAATGCTTTTACCTATCCAAGTGATTCTGAGATTGTTTTCTCGTGACACATTGGACTTTATGTTACTGGCAAAATTTGGTCGATACATTCAGTATTTAATTGTGAAAAACACCAAAATTGAGCGAAAAATTCCAAAAATTAGCATTTTTCTAAATTTATATGTATCTGCTTGTAAGACAGATAGTAATACCACACAAAATTGTTGCTAATTAACATCACCCATATGTCTACTTTAGATTGGCATCGTTTTTTGAACATTCTTTTATTTTTCTATGACATCACAAGGCTTAGAACTTTAGCAGCAATTTCTCACATTTTCAAGAAAATTTCAAAAGGCTATTTGTACAGGGGCCAGTTCAGTTGTGAAGTGGATTTTAGGGCCTTATATATTAGAAACCCTCGATAAGTCACCCCATTTTAAAAACTTCACCCCTCAAAGTATTCAAAACAGCATTTAGAAAGTTTCTTAATTCCTGTGAAACATCTAAAGGGTTAAGGCAAAGTAGATGTGAAATGTTCAAGTTTTTTTTTTTTTTATGGCAAAAATTCATTTTTCATCTATTTTTTTTGTAACACAGAAAGTTTTACCAGAGAAACGCAACTCAATATCTATTGCCCAGATTCTGCAGTTTTTAGAAATACCCCACATGTGGCCCTAGTGCACTAATTGACTGAAGCACCGGCCTCAGAAACAAAGGAGCACCTAGAGGATTTTGGGGCCTCCTTTTTATTAGAAAAATTTTTAGGCACCATGTCGGGTCTGAAAGGCTCTTGCGGCGCCAAAACAGTGGAAATCGCCCAAAAGTGACCCCATTTTGGAAACTATACCCCTTGAGGAAATTATCTAGGGGTATAGTTAGCATTTTGACCCCGCAGGTTTATTGCAGAAATTATTGGAAGTAGGCCATGAAAATGAAAATCTACATTCTTTCAAAGAAAATGTAGGTTTAGCTAATTTTTTCTAATTTCCACAAGGACTAAAAGGAGAAAATGCACCACTACTTTTGTAAAGCAATTTCTCCCGAGTAAAACAATACCCCGCATGTGGTCATAAACGGCTGTTTGGACACACGGCAGAGCTTAGAAGGGAAAGAGCGCCATTTGTCTTTTGGAGCTCAAATTTAGCAGGAATGGTTTGCGGACACCACGTCAGATTTGCAAAGCCCCTAAGGGACCAAAACAGTGAAAACACCAAAAAATTTACTCCATTTAGGAAACTACACCCCTTGAAGAATCCATCTAGGGGTGTAGTGAGCATTTTGAACCCACAGGGGTTTCATAGATTTTATTAAAATTGGGCAGTGAAGATAAAAAAAAACATTTTTTTCCAATAAAACGTAGCTTTAGCTCAAAATTTTTTATTTTCTCAACAAATAAAGGAATAAAAGAACCCCAACATTTGTAAAGCAACTTCTCTGGAGTACGGCAATACCCAATTTGTGGTCATAAACGGCTGTTTGGACATACGGCAAGGATAAGAAGAGAAGGAGTGCCATTTGGCTTTTGGAGCACAGATTTTGCTGGATTGGTTTCTTGACACCATGTCACTTTTGCAAAGCTCCTAAGGTACCAGTACAGTGGAAACTCCCCAAAAGAGACTCGATTCACGAAACTTCTTCTTTTTCAATAGATATGCCAATATGTGGCGCCCAGCTTGTGCCACTGGAGACACACACCCCAAAAATTGTTAAAAGGGTTCTCCCGGGTATGGCGATGCCATATATGTGGAAGTAAACTGCTGTTTGGGCACACTGTAGGGTTCAGAAGGGAGGTAGCGCCATTTGGCTTTTGGAGCGTGGATTTTGCTTGTAGTAGTTTTGTTTTGAGTCTTACTAGTGTTTCCGTTTATAATGTGGGGGTACATGTAAGGCGGGCGGAGTATATAAGGGGCATAGTCAGGTGGTATAGTGGGGTAAAAAAAAACAATAAAATAATCCATAGATGTGTGTTACGCTGTGAAGCAATCCTTTCTGCACAGGCCGATGTCGCACTGATAAATGGTCTTTACTTATTCCCCTTTTGGTCCACACTCGGCACCTTTGAAGTTTGAGGAATTTTGCTGGGAAAGTGTTGTCCTGGTATAATACGGGCACCATCGCTTCTAGCAGATATGTTTGGGCCCTCCCCTTCCTGGTTCCCTAATTTTAGGGGCCTTGATAATTTGCCACTTGAAACAGAAGAAATGTTCCCCTCGGGCCGGCACAACTGCATATTTTTTTTTCCTGGCTTTTTTGGTGCCTTGACTAATTTTATTTTTTCATAGACGTAGTGGTATGAGGGCTGGTTTGTTGTGGGACGAGCTGTAATTTTTATTGGTACCATTTTGGGGTACATGCAACTTTTTGATCACTTGTTATCCTTTTTTTTTGGGAGGCAAGGTGACCAAAAAACAGCAATTCTGGCATATTTTTTTCGTTTTTTTCATACAGCGTTCACCATGCGTTATAAATTACATGTTAGCTTTATTCTGCGGGTCAGTCCGATTCCGGTAATACCTCATTTATAGCACTTTTTATGTTTTACAACTTTTTGCACAATAAAATAACTTTTGTAAAGAGAATGGATTTTTTTCTGTCGCCAAGTTGTGAGAGCCATAACGGTTTTAAATTTTTTGTCGACGGAGCTGTATGAGGGCTTGTTTTTAGTGAGACGAGTTATAGTTTTTATAGGTACCATTTTTAGGTACATGCGACTTTTTGATCACTTTTTATTTCAATTTTTGGAAGACAAAGTGACCAAAAAATAGCAATTATGTCAGTATTTTTTAGTTTTTTTTTTTACGGCGTTCACTGTGCGGAATAAATAACATAATATTTTTATAGTTCAGGTCGTTACGGTCGCAGCGATACCAAATATGTATGGCTTTATTATTTTTTTCAATAATAAATGACTTGATAAGGGAAAAAGGGCGATTGTGTTTTGTGTTATTATTTGAAACTTTTATTGTATTATTTACAACTTTTATTTTTACTTTTTTTTACACTTTTTTTTTACACTTTTCTTTAGTCCCACTAGGGGACTTGAAGGTTCAACTGTTTGTTTGATGTTCTAATACATTGCACTACCTATGTAGTGCAATGTATTAGAACTGTCAGTTGTTCACTGACAGCAAGCCGATCAGGCTCTGCCTCCGGGCGGGGCCTAATCGGCTAACGTAATGGCAGATAGGAAGCCATTGTTAGGCATCCTGTTGCCATAGTAGCAGTCGCCAGCCTTGCCATCGCATGGCAAGGCTGCCGATTGCATACAAACCACTTTGATGCAGCGATTGCATTGAATCGCTGCATTGAAGGGGTTAATGCCAGGAATCGGAGCTAGCTCCGGTTCCTGGCGATAGATCGGGGTGTCCGCTGTAACATACAGCGGACACCCACTGCTGATGACGCCGGCTCAGCTTCTGAGCCGGAAGCTGAGCCGGCGCCATCTTGCCGATGGTACCGGAAGCCTCCTGGGCCCTGCCGACGACGGGGCATAGGAGGAATCCGTTACTGGCGGACCGGGAGGTATGTATTACCCCTCCGATCGCCTTTGCAGCCACCGGCAACCCAGCGATCACGTTGCTGGGGTGCCGATGGCTATAAACTCCTCACATGCTGCGATCTCTATTGAACGCAGCATGTGAGGGGTTAAGCAGTCGGATCGGAGGCTAGCTCCGGTCCTGGCCGATACCTCAGGGTGCCAGCTGTAACATACAGCTGTCACCCGGCGGTGATGTCGCTGGCTCAGCTCCTGAGCCAGCTTCATCTCCATGACGTACAGTTACGTGGAGATGCGCGAAAAGGCCATCTCCCATGACGTAACTGTACGTGAAATGGCGCGAAGGGGTTAAAGAGGCTCTGTCACCAGATTATAAGTGCCCTATCTCCTGCATAATGTGATCGGCGCTGTAATGTAGATAACAGCAGTGGTTTTTATTTTGAAAAACGATAATTTTTGAGCAACTTTAGATTTATGTTAATTTGTTTCTTAATAGACAACTGGGTGTGTTTTTACTTTTTACCAACTGGGTGTTGTACAGAGGAGTGTATGAGGCTGACCAATCAGTGACTAATCAGCGTCATACACTTCTCATTGTTCCAGCCCAGCTTCTTTCGCTGCACAATCACACTGTATCAATGAGAAGTGTATGACGCTGATTAGTCACTGATTAGTCAGCGTTCACCATAAGGCGAATACGCTCCAGATTTGCGGGCGGAAAATCTGCGGCATATTACAGTAGCAGCAATGTGGATGAGATTTCAAGAAATCTCATCCACACACTTTCATAAATTGACTTGCAGCACGGATTTTAAATCCGCAGCATGTCCGTTTATGTTGAGGAGGCTATTTTATAGATTCACAGTTCATAAAGTAAAGAAGGCTTGTCACCCCTGGAGATTTTTTTCTTCAGATAGAAGGAGTACCCCATTGTCTTGTGAGGGAATTTTACATGGAACAGCTTTTCACCATATTTTTTGCATGGGCAATTAATATACTTAAATATCAATGTCCCCGCTTAGACAGCTCCCCTCTAAACTGAATACATTTAATTTCAATCTTTACTCATAACAAAGGTCCTCCATATTAGATTAGTTGCTCTTCATTGCATTTTTACAATGCTAGGGCATCCTTTTTTTAGGAACGAAGGCCCAGAACTGAATTGCATATTCCAGATGAGGCCCCACTAATGCTTTGTAAAGCGTCAACATTATGTCCCTGTCCCACTTGTCCATACCTCTTAATACACAACAGTATCTGACTGGCTTTAAATGCAGCTGATTGACCTTACGTGCTGTTATTAAGTCTATAATCTACAAGTCTACTAAAAAACTTGAAAGTGGTAAAGAACAGTAAACCCAAAAATATACAGTTCTTAAATTTATAGATTTTTTATATTTAACGATAAAATATTGTTTAACGCAAAAAACATTAAGATATGGCAGAAATTGTTTTTCAGAAAATAGGTGCTACAACTCCTTATATTGATATTCAAAACACCGTGACAGAATTTATTAACGGCTTTGCGCCAAAACTCACAAATTTGAGCACACCTTGTTTGCGCAATAATTTGTGAATTTCTTTCGACATTTTTTCTGCGATTACAATGCATTTTCACAGCAAATTCCGAAAAATATTATTATTTCAAAGATTGAAAAAAAAAAAAAAAAAAATACTATATGGCATTGCCATAGCAACCCATTCCAGCTCTACCGGCGGGACTGTGCACAGGCAGCCTTTTCTGTAATGATGTTTCCTTACATGTGACTGCTGCAGTCAATAACAGATCATGTCATGAATTATCATCACAGGTGGCAGGCTGCACAGAGACCGGCTGGGGCAGCACAGAAGAATCGGGAGTGGTGAGTATAGTCTTTTTCTGCCGGATGTTTTCCGCAAGGTTCAATCTGGCCGAATATTCACACACCGTTTGAGCAGGTTTTGGAACAGACTTGTCTGCAGAGTTTTCGACCCATGTAAACATAGTCTTAAGTGCAGCTCCAGTTTTGATGCTCAAAGACTGTAAATGTTCCACAAAAATAAAATGAAGCATTTTATAATCTAACGCATGATGGTTTTATTTATTTCACAGTATCTTTTTTAGTACCAATATATACAAAGTACTAAATAACATCACATAATAGGAATGCAATAAAGTGCAGTCTTTACTGCCACAATGGCTGTGGCCAGTAATAGGCTAGAGCGTCACACGGTTCGGCAAGTCATCGGTGTGGGCATGTAAACAAAGATCTTGGGAAAAATCACACTAGGAAATAAAAAAAATCTGCAGATCTATATTAAAATGTTTTAATCTTGTAAAAGCCTCCCCAACTTTATAATTGGATACGTGCATTTATTTTTTGGGAGACGAAGGGCTTATTTACCTACATTACTAAACAAATCTGATAAGACAGTTAAACAGTTCTGCCTACAACAGCCATTGAAATTGGCAGGGGCCACAAATTCTGGTGCACATCTACTTAAAAGGCCATGTGTGAAAGGTCAACTCACAATCTACTGGTTTGAAATGGAAAGTTGAATGGCTTTATAATTGAGTAGCTATCCAGACACTAATGAAGACAAATAGCCTTTCACTAAGGATAGTGTTTAGTAAGTAGACACCTCACAGCTGGCAAGTATTGGGTCCGATCTCATTTCTCCTGATGTTAATGGTCAAGCTTAATGACCAGTGAAACGTCATGGAAATTCTCAGCTGTCTCGGAGTGACTCCTGGACGCTAAGTTATATTTTCCACCTGTGATATGACTATAATTACAGTACATGTATCTGCACACAGATAGTCGATTATTTTCATGCAGTTCTTACAAGCACGGGTTTCACCCAACATTCCAAAATCATACAGAGATTAAAGAGTGTATGCACTTTTGTAACTTTTCTTATTATTCCAATGCATCGAAAACAAAAATGAAAGAATTGTTGCAAAATTGAATTAAATAGTTCTGTGTCTCCTATGAGTCTCTATGGTAACAAACTACAAACAAACCCTGATCCTGCATTTGTGTTACTCCCTTCTATTTGCCCTCTCTTTTTCTACTGTTTATAGGTTAGCAATTAAAGGGGCAGATGTAGCGGAGTAACACGTGACTGTGGATTCAGATTACCTAGTGTATATGTACCTGGTAAGGGGGGTTGGATGGCATGCCCCACATTGTGGATACCTGGTACATACATAAACGGTCTGTCTTTAGAGTGATAAAATAATTAACTTTATAATGGTTAAATATTCTATGCCACTAAAAAAACCTACATAGGTATTTTTATGGGTGCTAAGGTGCCCAAACTTATAGGAACAGTAAAGCATATATATGTATATATATACACACACACACACACACACACACACACACATACATATATATATAATCTTATCACAGTCTCCAGAACCATGCGCTCTGAATAACTGTACATGACACAGTAAAAATTAATTTAAAAAAAAGTCATATCACCTACTACATCAATTGAGTTTCCTATTGGGTTAAAAAAAAAAAGAGATGTACTGACATTTCCAGGCCTGAGGAACTTGTACTTAAGACCATAATATTTAGGAAAGAGGGACTATGAAGTGTAGAGTCCTGTGTGGATATCACAATTCAAATACTGTGCCATATCCCCAGGCTCTAAAGCTCGATAAGTCACAGTGAGAAAATATTTCAAACAGAATATGTTGCATTTCACAGAAATATGCTATGAACAAAAAATGAAACCACAAACTTTATCGCCTGATTCTCTGTAGAAATCGTAGGTGTAAACATTGGAATAGCAGGAGGTCGTGGCAAGTTTCAGATATTGCTGCAGTGCAAACAGATGACAAAGAACACAACATGTGTGTACACAATACTAAGGGATGGAAGAGCATTAGTAACTATGTCTCAGCAACAAGAGATGTTCTGCTGCTCGCGGCTGTGTAAAACAGCTGGTGGAAGTGTTATTGGCAAAGATTGTGCATCAAGGTAGAAAAAAAAGAAAGATCTTGTGATCACTGGTGTGTCTGACTCTGTACCGTAGTGACAGCGCTTGCAGTTATCTTATTATTTTTATACGGGCAAGTTGCATCATGCACAAGCTACAAGCTGCATTCAACAACATGGGCAAAGGAAGTTGCAAAAACAGTGACAACAATGTTACAAAAAGGGACAAGTGGTATTCCCTCTGTAGAAATAAATTATACAAGTAAAAAACTCAAATTAAATGCAATGAATAAACCCAATAAAATGACAGTATACTGTACCAGGGCCTTCAGCAAATGGTAAAGATAAATGAACAATATAGATAGCTTAGGTAAATGAAGCAAATTAAATCCTGAGTCCAAGGTAGATAGATATATGGCGCTATTTAAAGAACATACAAAAATGCAAGACAAAGTAAAACAGTATAACATATTTTAAAAAAACACCAAAAAAGAAAGAAAAAAGTCTTCTCTGTATGAATGTAATGCATTTATTGTGGTTTGAAGAATGAAATCATTCCAAGCCTGTTCCTATAGCACAAGTAACCCCCCTGGCATTTCATTCCATACATACTGTATGTGGACCAAAAGTAATAATCAGAACTTGTGGGTTGATCCTACTGGCTATGTCACATCCATACATCCTGTTACTTAGGGACTCAACAAGGAGAGAAGGTGCAACTTCATGGATAGTCGTCTAGGTGACTATCTCCCGTCACATCACTGTTAGTCTCCATTCCGTTGGGTTACACTATTCTCTACTGCATAAATCGAATGAAAATCTGACGTACGAATTAAGTCATAACTGTTATGGCTCTGTTAAAGCGACCCACTGGTCCCAGGACAACATTATAAATAGGATGGTGTAAGTGGAGTAATATATTACCTGGTTCCCTCCAGTTCTGCCCGTCTGCAGTGGATCCACTGTTTTAGGGTTCCCTCTGTTCTGTCCCAAATGGCTGCAGCGCTTTGCGACTACGAGTCTGAGACACTCCCACTGTTCTCAGATTGGTCAGAGCTGCTCACGTGAGCAGTTCTGTCCAATCCGTGAACAGAGGGAATGTCTTAGACTCAGACTGATGAGAGTTGTGGCCAATTGGAGACAACACAGAGTGGACCCTAAAACGTTGGATCCGCGGCATGGAGGAGCAACTGGAGGGCACCAGGTAATATTACTCCACATACCCCATTATATTTATAATTTTGTCCTGAGACCGGAGGGTTGTTTAACCCTTTCAGGATGCAACCAGTCAATACGATTACAGTGATACCATATTTATATCGTTTTTTTTTTTATCTTTTACTACTTTCGATTGAGCGGTATGAGGGCTTTTTTTTTTGCGGCGCGAGCTGTAGTTTCTATTGGTACTATTTTGGGCTACATGCCCAAAGACTTTTTATTTAATTTTTTGGTGGGATATGAAGTGACTGAAAAACAGCAACTCTGGCATTTATGTATTTTATTTTTACGTCGCTCAATGTGCGCGATAAACAATGCTATATTGTAATAGTTGGGACTTTTAAGGATGCAGCGATACAAATTTTGTATATTCTTTTAATTTTTTACATTACTGTAGGAAAAATAGTAGGAAAACTTGGAAAAGGGGGTCTTGTGAACTTTGTTTTACATATCATTAGTTCCCCTAGGGGACTTGAACCAGCGATCTAATACACTGGTACAATATACAGTAGTGTGTGATTTTTACAGGCTCCGATCGCGTTGCAGGGGGGGGGGCACGATGAGCTGTCAGAGGGAGGTGCCCCACTCTTTCCAACGTCTTAGATGCTGCGATCATCATTGATCGCAGCATCTAAGGTGTTATGCGGCCAGGAACAACGCTATCATTGTTCCTGGCCGTTACTCCAAGGTGTAGTACGTCGTGGTGCGTGAACAGGTTAATAACAAAAGCCATGACACTAGAGTGAAAAAAGAATAAAGGCCCTATTAAACCGGCCGATTTTGGCCGATGCAGCGAGGGCCGATCAATGAGACCTCGTTGATCGGTGCTCGTTTGCTCCTGTCACAAGGAGCTATGGATGGGGATGAGCGGTCCCCATGCATTATCATCTCGGCAGAGCGCCTCCGGTTTACACAGAGAGATGTGATGCCGACAACGATAAAATGTTAACTATGTGATCAGCAGATGAACGAGCGTTTGCTCTTTCATCTGCTGATCGCTACCGTGTTTACACAGGGCATTTATCGGTAACGAGCGTTCTATGAATGCTCGTCTGCCCGATAATCGCCCAGTGTAAAACCCCCTTTAGGCTGACTTAGAGCCGAAACAATGGTGGTGTCTGTACTAAGGGACAATAAAAATATTATTGCTTTTCTGGAATGATGACGTCATTGCTTCTTCCTGTGATTCCATGAGTGGGCTAGAGCTGGCCCTTAAAGACGGTCTGTTGCATTTTTACATCCCCTTTTAAAGTGACAGTGGTGCTGATCCCATCCCTATTTCTACAACTAGTGTGAAAAAGAGTCTTATACACGGACAAAAACCGCAAACCTCTATTTTACTAAATATGTCATATCTAGCAGCACTACATGCTTTAGTCATTTAATATGAGGGGGGTTGGAATCATGTAACACAAGAAGGATGCACATGATTTCGGTGACAAGGCCATTCAATCTAATATATATACACATTCACCACAAACTTAAAACCACAAATATGTCCTATTTCTCTCCAATAAATAATAAGGCAATTAAAACACAAGATATTTTATTTTGGCATTACTTTAGCACATGTTTATTGTTTGCTATAATGGGAAATGGTTTTCATAATTCTGAACGATACATTGATACATTGTCAAAATATTTTGGAAAGAGTCATTTTATTGTAAAGCGGTTTGGGCTTATTCTTGGAAATCTATTGTAATTAATTTCACTGTAATGACAGGAGAGAAGACAGAAAGTGAATAGAGAATACCCAGACGACAGTATAGAAAACGTGACACTTTAATGTCTCCTAGGAAATACAGTTTTATTATTTTTCAACCAACCAGGAAGGTGCGCGAGATTGTATCAGCTGTGAAAAATACAAATTGACAGTACTTTTTGGGAATAGAAACACTTTCGGCGAACGGTGTGTCTGAGGTTCACATACAATATTTATCAACATCATTCATCTGCGCTGCCTTGTGTTATAAAAACATTGTATAGTTTTATGAATATGATTAAATTCTGCATCTGCAATACGACTTTTACCCAAAAGAGCATTAATCACAATACTGATGTTCAAGCTGTGATTTCTGACATTCAATTTCTGAGCTGCTTCACTTTATGCCTTCCTCTTCACCTCTCCTTCCATTTATTAACTAAAGAGATGGAGCATTCCCACTACTCAAGACAACGCAGCGCAAGACACCCTGTAGTAGCAGTAAGGGGGTCAAATACACAATGCTCCTTCTATCTGACAATTTTCCAAACCTTTTTAATGTGGTTGTCTATTACTGTAGTAAGTTCGGGAATTTGAATTAATATAATGCGTCGTACTATAGAAACATCTCCCAACGTTGTATATTTCACGTAACATCCCTCCGCAGCTCCTAGCTGTGCTGGAAGTTATATGCCTTGAGAGATATCTAAAGAAATACATCTAGGTGGATTCAACCTCCACAATACAGGTAAAATTTAGAGAAAAAATATTTAAAGCCTCACCCAGAAAATTACCGTCTTAATTCATATTCTTGTAATCTGGGTTTAGAGCCATTACACTCGGGGCTTATAAGCAATTTAAAGGAGAAATCTAGTTAAAATGATCTCATATACAGTATATCTATGACAGATCACACTCGTGAAGTGAAATCTGCAATCTCAGACCACACGGATTTCAAGAATGAAAAAGCTCTATAGAGAACTCAGACTGCGCTATTGTTTCCGCAAAAAAACAAAACGGAAGCCTTACGGAACAGATACAAACGGAAACCAACTGCAACGGAAGCAGTACCATTGAAATCAATGGTAATGCAATGGAAGACATGGTTTCCGTTTGGCTCTCCGTCCATCGGTTCCTCCGACGCAAAGGTCGAACGGAACCAATGAACGGTAGCCCAACTCTGACGTGAACAGGCTCTTAGCCAATATATTCTAGGAGTTGAATTTACTTTTACCTGGGGGATCTCAACTTGGGGAACCAATAAACTGGTACCAAATGTTCCACTCACGTGTCCAGAAGTGAGATGTTCCCGCTTAACTCCTCATGGAATGGCTCTTCTTATGAGTCAAGGCAACAGGAAAGTGCACAATGTGATCATTTGGTGAGGTTTTGATTGATAATGCTCAGTAAAAAGGCTAGTTCAAAATGACAAGGCATTTTACAAATGTAATACATATAAATGAGTATAATTGGGTTGTTCTATCAGGACAACCACTGTCTATAATCATAAAAAATGGCCCCTACTTCGTACCCCCCTCTAGGAGCCAGAAAGGGGAACAGCTTAGTATCTCACTCTGGTAGATACTCTGGTAATACACGGATGACTCTTCATTTGAATGGCTGCCTTGTAATATTGATCGCCAGGCCGGCTTCATATTCCGAAAGGGTTATCATGGTACGGCAACCCCTGTTTTTTCACATTTCTCGAGTAGATATGTTTTTCACTTACTAAACATAAGTATATTGTTTCTTCCTTAAAATTGATTTGTTTTGTGCCTGTACTGTATATCGCAAAAACAAGGAGTTTATTCTTGATTTTAGGAAAGTGCGTGGGGCCATGCAAAAAACTATCACCCCAGTGGCTAAATATGACACTACATTATAACCTTAGTGGTTATCCTATTTTAACAAGAAATCATCAGTGGAGATCCAATGTGTTAAAAACTGAAAAAAAATTAAATTTGCCTGTAAATGAACAGAATTTCTAATTATTTGTAATCTCGGTATCGCTCCACTTGTGCTTGGTTTCATCACAGATATTACTGTATATTCTCCTGTCGCCTAATGGAGAAGGTCCCCGTCATGGCTGATTGTGTCTGGTAATATATCCTGCAATGTAAAAAGCAGGCAGCCAACAGCATGTGCACCATTAGGCACAAGTCAAGGAAACATTTCTGCACCAGAGATCTGCCACCTGAAGAGAAATCCAGCTCAACAGCTATTCATTTTATAGTGTCTTCACTAAAACTAGCTATATATCTATCTATAGATAGATTTTATTTCAGTAATTAAATTCAAAAAGTGAAACTCATATTATATAGATTCATTACACACAGTGATCTATTTCCAGTATTTTTTTCTTTTAATGTTGATGATTGTGGCTAACAGTTAATGAACAGCCAAAATTTAGAATCTCAGAAAATCAGAATATTAAATAAGCATAATTTCAAAAATTATTTTTAATACCCAAGTGTTGGCCTACTGAAAAGTATGTACAGTATATGCACTTAATATTTGGTCGGGGCTCCATTTGCATGAATTACTGCATCAATGCGGCGTGGCATGGAGGCGATCAGCCTGTGGCACTGCTGAGGTGTTATGGAAGCCCAGGTTGCTTTGATAGCGGCCTTCAGCTCGTCTCCATTGTTGGGTCTGGTGTCTCATCTTCCTCTTGACAACAAACCATAGATTTGCTATGGGGTTTAGATCAGGCGAGTTTGCTGGCCAATCAAGAATAGTGATACTGTGGTTATCAAACCAGGTATTGGTACTTTTGGCAGTGTGGGCAGGTGCCAAGTCCTGCTGGAAATGAAAACCGCATCTGCATAAAGCTTGTCAGCAGAGGGCAGATGACATGGCTCCCCAAACTATCACTGACTGTAGAAACTTCACACTGGACCACAAGCAACATGGATTGATGCCTCTCCACTTTTCCTCCAGACTCTGGGACCGAGATTTCCAAATCAAATGTAAAATTTACTTTCATCTGAAAACAGGACTTTGGACCACTGAGCAACAGACCTTTTAACCCCTCTAGGACACAGCCTGTTTCGGCCTTGTGGACACAGATGATTTTTTCAAATCTGACATGTGTTACTTTATGTGGTAATAACTCCGGAACGCTTTTACCTATCCAAGCGATTCTGAGAATGTTTTCTCGTGACATATTGTACTTTATGTTAGTGAAAAAATTTGGTCGATAAATTCAATATTTATTTGTGAAAAACTTCACATTTTAGCAAAAATTAAAATTTTTCTAAATTTAAATGTGTTTGCTTGTAAAACAGATAGTAATACCACACAAAATAGTTACTAGTTAAAGAGGCTCTGTCAACAGATTTTGCAACCCCTATCTGCTATTGCAGCAGATAGGCGCTGCAATGTAGATTACAGTAACGTTTTTATTTTTTTAAAAACGAGCATTTTTGGCCAAGTTATGACCATTTTTGTATTTATGCAAATGAGGCTTGCAAAAGTACAACTGGGCGTGTTGAAAAGTAAAAGTACAACTGGGCGTGTATTATGTGCGTACATCGGGGCGTGTTTACTACTTTTACTAGCTGGGCTTTCTGATGAGAAGTATCATCCATTTCTCTTCAGAACGCCCAGCTTCTGCCAGATCACGCTGTGACGTCACTCACAGGTCCTGCATCGTGTCAGACGAGCGAGGACACATCGGCACCAGAGGCTACAGTTGATTCTGCAGCAGCATCAGCGTTTGCAGGTAAGTCGATGTAGCTACTTACCTGCTAACGCCGATGCTGCTGCAGAATCATCTGTAGCCTCTGGTGCCGATGTGGCCGACACGATGCAGGACCTGTGAGTGACGTCACAGCGTGATCTGGCAGAAGCTGGGCGTTCTGAAGAGAAGTGGATGATACTTCTCATCAGAACGCCCAGCTAGTAAAAGTATTAAAAACGCCCCGATGTACGCACATAATACACACCCACTTGGACTTTTGCAAGCCTCATTTGCATAACTAAAAAAATGGTCATAACTTGGCCAAAAATGCTCGTTTTTTAAAAATAAAAACGTTACTGTAATCTACATTGCAGCGCCGATCTGCTGCAATAGCAGATAGGGGCTGCAAAATCTGGTGACAGAGCCTCTTTAACATTCCCCATATGTCTACTTTATGTTTGCATTATTTTTTTTCACGTACTTTTATTTTTCTAGGACGTTACAAGGCTTAGAACTTTAGCAGCAATTTCTCATATTTTTAAGAAAATTTCAATAGGCCATTTTTTCAGGGACTAGTTCAGTTCTGAATTGGTTTTGAGGGCCTTCTATGTTAGAAAGTCCCCATAAATCACCTCATTTTGAAAACTGCACCCCTCAAGGTATTCAAAACCACATTCAGAAAGTATTTGAACCCTTTAGGCGTTTCACAGGAATTAAGGCAAAGTAGAGGTGAAATTTACAAATTTCATTTTTTTGGGTGAAATTCATTTGTAATAAAAAAAAATCTGTAACACAGAAGGTTTTACCAGAGAAACGCCACACCAGCAGTGACTAGCAAGGAGGGAGGTTGTGTGTTTGGGAGCTGCTGAGTGTGTGCTGTGAGTGTGCTGTGTGGACCACACCCGGAATCCAGGGAGTTTCCTTTTTTTCACCAGCCCAGGTTTCTATCACCTGCCTGGGCTAAGGAAGCTTCCCTGAAGGAGGCTCCATTCATACATGGAGCCTCAGACCTCTACCCCCTGGAGCATGCAGGCGGGGGGTAGGGGGTCTTCCCAACCTGCTGGGAGCGTGCAGCCAGCATCAGGGGTGAGAAGGTCATCCCGTGGAAAGATCTGTGCGGCCCCCCCTGATGCTGGGGCTCTGGAAGGAGCCAGGAGGAGAGACACGGCGGATCATCCAGGTGGAGGACCAGAAGGCCCAGCAAGGCCAGATGCCAGACCTGAGGACCAGAGCACGGTAGAGGAATGGGGGCTACTGCGGTCGGGAGAGTCGGTGGAAACCTTCAGCTCCCGCCTAGCTGCCCGGCTGGAAGAATACCGGGACCTCGGTAAGTCCCTGCGGCGGCTTCGTGAAGATCTGGCGGTCGCAAGGGGACGAGCCGCGAAAACATCAGGCGCCAAGAGGTCCCGGTATAATCTACAGGTAAAGACAATTTTGGAGGAAATTAATATGGTGGAGGAGAGGAAGATGGAGATTGTGGTCGGTGGGGGAGCCTTCGGGGAGAAATTGGAGAATGATGAAAGGTTTTCCCTGATGGCGTCCCCCACGCAAAGTAATGAAACCCCCTGCAAAAGGGGAGTAAAGGCATTGGCTGCTAAAAGTGCAGAGGCAGTGGAGGCCGCAAAAGTGGAGGCCGCAAAAGTGGAGGCCGCAAAAGTGGAGGCCGCAAAAGTGGAGGCCGCAAAAGTGGAGGCCGCAAAAGTGGGGGCCACAGAAATGGAGGAAAGCGTGGAGGTGGAGAGGACGCCAACCCGGGAGGAGACGGGCTCGGAGGACCCCTGGGAAGGCAGTAACGGAGGGGCAAGTGGGGAACTTTCCTGCAGCCAAGTTGTGCAAAACTTTGAATCGGGCAGTGGGCACCCCCCGGGGTTGCTCACGCAAATACGGCTGCAGGAGTCCCCAGTGTCCCTCCAGAACTTTACTTTTGGAGATGAGTTGCCACCGGAGGAGGAGAAAACAAAAAAGAAAAAATTATGGAAGTTGATGCGGAAAAAGGCAAAGGGGAAGACAGGTGGAGTATCTTACAAATATTCCTACCTGTCTTCCTTGCGTTCCGGACCGGGTGAGAGCTCGGTTCGGGACGCAAACCCCGCAAATCCCCCAGCTCCGGCCTCTGCAGTGGGGTCGTGGCGGGTATGTGGGCAGAAAGACATGGTGCTGGTTTTGAGCAATGTGGCCAAGGTGGCACCAGACGCCGTCTCCTGTAAAGGAGGTGGTGTCGATGGCCACGTGGCGCTAGGGGGCGTGTCCCCGTGTCCGGTGGATGGGGAACCTCAGAAGCCGGTCTCTGGCGCAAGCCGGAGGCCGGGGGACGGGGGGAACCGGAAACCGGATGTGGCGCCGGAAAACCGGAAGTCCGCTGGTCATGTGACTCGGCCGGCGGACGCACCAGAAAGTGTTGCGGAAGCGAGTGGTGGCGGTAGGAGAGGCTCCGGCACTGCTGGCCATCCCCCGACGGGAGGGGGGGTTGGTTTGGTGCCGGGAGCGGCTCTAGCGGTGCCTGCGGCCCCTCCATCTGCATCGCCGCAAGGCGGTGGGAGGGGTTTAGCGGGCACGGGGGGTGACGGCACCCCTCCTCCCGAACATTGTATTGGTGGCGCAGCAGATATGGAGGTCGGTGAAGCGGAGGGTGCTGAGGGATTGCCGCCTGAGATATCCGGCGGCACCCCAGAAGTAGCGGCACCTGATGATGTGGAGACCCCAAAAACAACATATAAAAAGCCCGTGGACAAAAGGAAGAACTCCGTAACCAGCCTGGCCGGTATGAAAGTTGTGGAGAGGAATGTAAGTGGAAATGTAAATATTGATGGTAATGTTAGTAGTGTTGGTAATATTGTTGGTGGTGGTAATGTTGTGGATATTAATGTGGGTTGTAATATTGTGGGGGGAGTGTCAACCAGTGGCGGGCCGGTTGCTCCTTCTGCCAGAGCGCCCGGCAGGTCGTATGCGGGCGTTGTGGTGGGGGGACCGTCGGCCCACCCATCCTCATCTTCTGGGCCCGGGGACGGCAGTTTGCAACAGCGCCTCCTAGAAGCCTTAAGGGAGGGGAAGCAGACAATAACAGTAGGGGGAGTGCAGAAGGACCTATCCTTTTGGATAAATAGGTATGGTCTGGATGCCTTCCGAGAGAGACGGGGAGATCAGTGGTCGCTCCCAACAACCGGGCCGGCCGTGGCCAGGAGGAATGTGGTCCGTCTCCAGTGGCGTGGCAATGATGCGTGCCCTCCTCGTAAGAGGGTGGTGGAGCTGCTGCTGGAGATGGGCTTCAAGGCGAGTGACATCTACGCCTTGATACATCCTCATGGTACGGCTGAGTTTGACATCAGCTTTGTTCAGCCGGGGGGCCTTGAGGTCTTCTGGGGGAACTATGAGCTGGTGAAAAGCGAGCCCGGCTGGCGAGGGTTTGCTGCGCAAGCAATCTCTCGCCAGAATGGTCTCAGGAAGGTGACCGTTCTTACCCGTAACGAGTCGCTTTCCTGTGTGGACATCATGACCTGGTTGGGAAGATACGGTGAGGTAGCAGAGATGCCACGGAAGAACTGCGATGAGTTTGGCATCTGGTCGGGAGCCTGGACGTTTATGGTAAAACTTAAGCGTCTGGGGCAGACGGTGTCCCACATACCATCATCTGCTTTCTTGGGAAGAGATCGAATCCTTGTCTTCTACCAGGGGCAGCCGAAGCTGTGTCACCGGTGTGGCGACCCCTCACACTTGAGCGCAAGCTGCACTGTGCAGAAGTGCGCTCATTGTGGGGGGGTAGGCCATCTGGCCGCATCGTGTGAGCAGATTAGGTGTAACCTGTGTGGTGACCTAGGTCACCCTTTCAGTAGGTGTCCGCGCTCAGTCGTCAATGTCTGTTCCAACCCTACGGAGAATGTAAGGAGGGAGGTCTCCGTGGGCGAGGGGGCGGACAGAGACGATAGAGCCCAAGAGCAAAGGATGAACGCCAGGAGGGGACCCCCTTCTCGTCAGAGAAGGGCGGAAAAACGCAGAAGGGAACGAGAGCTGAGGAGGACCCAGGAAACTGGGGACTCCTCTGGCTCGGACCTGGATGCCCCCCAGGATACTGATGCTCTTGGGGGGGCCGTACTGGACGAGGAGATAAGGAGGATAGAGAGAGAGCAGAGGGCTGAGGACTCCCAGTCCTCCCACTATGAAAGTGTGGAAGAGGAAGGGAGGTCACAGCCTAAAACAAAACAGGGGACACCGGGTAACATCAAAACAGGGCTAAAAACATCTGGCCCTGCCCCGGCCAAGGAAGGCGAAACCTGCACCCCCCTGGTGTGCTCCCCCAACCGATACCGTGTTCTCATGGATATTCCAGACCCCCAGGACGGGGGGGAGAGCACGGTAGGGAGTCTAGGAGTCGTTGAGCCTCCTCTTCTGCGGGGGCCACTGTCCCCGGGGGAGGGGGTCGGCCCGGACCCAGGAGATGAGAATGGGAGGGGGGTGGTGGAGGTTATGGACTCCTCAAAAACAAAAAAAAGAGGTAAAGAGGGTGAGGGGTCCTCCTCAGAGGAGAAAGCAAGGGGTGGGAAGAAGAAAACCGTCTAACTCAATCATTTATGATGGCGGCACCCACTCCGTTGACGCTGGCATCGATTAACGTTGCCAGCATTAAGTCGAATATGGCTAGATTTGCAGCCTTTGATTTTCTCGGCCGGGTTGAACCTGACATTTTGTTTTTGCAGGAGACCAGACTGTCACTTTTGGCAGAGGTCATGAAAGCTAGGAGGGAGTGGCGACGTGGGCCCTCCTACTGGTCTCTTGCGGCTGAGCCATATAGCGGGGTGGCGGTACTTTTTACCGCACCGGTCACATGCCGGCGGATGATCGAGTTAGAAATGGGGCGGTGCTTGATCTTAGATGTTCTCATGAGGGGACAAGAACTAAGACTCATTAACATCTACGGTCCCCAGACAAAGTGGGACCGGAAAAGTCTCTTCATGAGGATTAAGCCCTTCCTTTTTACAGGCCGACAAGTCATTTTTGGAGGGGACTTTAACACTGTCGTTAGGCCCCAAGACAGAGGAGGTTCCAGAAAGGTACTGGCCTATGATAGTGTCGAGTTGAATAGAATAGCTAGTGATGCTCGCCTGGAGGACATCTACATTCGGTATACCCCAGGCCACTCGGGGTTCACCTATCATAGTGGTAGTCGTAGGTCCAGGATAGACAGGTTTTTTTTAAAGGAGGACGCCATCTCTTCGGCAGTGTCCGTCGTTGAGGTGGAGTTCTCCGATCACTGTATAATTATTTTTTCTTTGAATGTTGCAGAGTCCCTCCAGATGGGAAGAGGTATATGGAGGCTGAATTCTACTCTCCTGGAAGAAGCAGAGATAAGACAGGCCTTCGAGGATTTTCTTCAGAGCCAGGTACCTTTATTGGATCTAGGTGGTACTAAGTCTGAGTGGTGGGAGGTGTTCAAAGAACGGGTGGCTGAGTTTTTCCGTCAGATCTCGTGCCTCAGGTCTATGAGCAGGTATCGCCTGTATCAAGACATGAGGAGGAAACTCGAACATCTAGTCTCAACCGGAGGTAGCCGTGAGGAAATCTCCGTGGTGAAAGCTCTGCTCAAAAGATGCCAATATGATAGGCACACGTCTTTGGTTCTTGAACGGGATTTCGGGAGGTACCGCTCGCCCGACCCTTACAAGAACTGCAAGATGTCAGTGAGTCGTAAGGTGGTGACAGGACTGGTAGATAGTACAGGCTCCCTGATGAGATCCAAATCAGGGATCCTGGAGGTCATCAGATCCTTTTATTCGCAGCTTTTGGGTGAGCAGGATCTAAACCGAGACGAAATGTCGGCTTTCCTGGCTGAAACCATCCCTGAGCCAGGAGCAGACCCCTCGCTTGGTGTTTTGACAGAGTCAATCAAGGAAGAGGAAGTGATGCTGGCGATTGATGGGTTGGCCATCAAAAAGTCGCCAGGCCCAGATGGCTTAACATCTGAGTTTTATAAGGCTTTTAAGGGAACCTTAGTTCCCCTCTTGACTGCGGTTTTTAATGAGTGCCTCTCCTCGGGCGCTCTGCCAAAGTCAATGGGCAAGTCGGCCTTGATCATTCTGTCAAAGGGTAAGGATTCGACCCGTATTGAGAACTGGCGTCCCATAGCGCTCCTCAATACGGACAGAAAGGTTCTCGCAAAAGTACTGTTTAATCGGCTGGTGAAGTTTGCACCCCGGCTCCTTTCGTCGGCCCAGCATTGCTCTGTTCCAGGCCGCAGCACCTTTAGTGCTGTCCTCAGTGTCAGAGAGGCAGTGGAGCAGGGACATTCTGGCCGATGGGAGGGGTACATGCTGTCCTTGGATCAGGCCAAAGCTTTTGACCGGGTGAATCACAAGTACCTATGGTCAGTCCTTCTGAGGTATGGCCTACCGGGTGAGTTCGTTAATTGGCTCCAGACCCTATACGCTGGGGCTGAGTCTTTTGCACTGGTGAACGGTTGGACTGGAACCCCCTTTGAGGTTGGGTCTGGTGTCCGCCAGGGTTGTCCCTTAAGCCCCTTGCTGTATGTTTTCGCGATCGACCCCTTTCTTAGGCGGCTCGATCGTGGGCCATTGGCGGGGGTGGGGATGGACTTGGAGGAGCCGGAAGCCACTCAGAGGGTGGTTGCGTACGCGGATGACGTCACTATCTTTGTCTCCTCGAGAGGGGAGGCAGAGTGGGTGATGTCAGAAGTTGAGCGCTACTCACGGGCATCTGGGTCCAGGATCAACCGGGACAAGTGTGAAAGTCTCTGGCTGGGGGGAGGGGATCCTAGTTTTGATCTCCCGGACACCCTCCCAGAGCCCAAAGGGTCTGCTAAAATCTTAGGCATTGAATTTGGCCCGGGTGATTACCCCAAGAAAAACTGGGAAGGTAGGCTATCAATAGCTGCCCAGAAGGTTGGCCAATGGAAGGGATGGTCTTTGTCCCTTAGGGAAAGGGTTCACCTGGCCAAGGCTTACCTGATGCCCATGTTGCTCTACCTTGGCAGCGTGTGCATGTTGCCAGAGCCTCTCTGGACTCGGGTCTATAGCCTGTTCTTCCAACTGTTATGGGGAAACAGGCTTAACCTAATCAAGAGGGAGGTTACTTACCTACCGAGGAAACTAGGTGGGTTAGGTATGGTTAACCCAGTGGTGTTTCTAGTAAACACCTTCATTAAAATTAATTTGGCGAACCTCTTTGAAAGAGAAAGGGCTCCTCTGTGGATATCCTCCTGCAGGGGATGGTTTCGGCCTTTCTTCCAGGAATGGGAGACAGGAGGCCAAGCGAAAGACCTGCGTGTACCCCATGGGCACCTCCCGGCTTATGCCGCCCCGGTTCTGAAGGTTGTTCGTCGGTAGGGTCTGGAGGCGAGGGAGATCAAGACCATGTCGAGAAAATTTCTTGACAGAAAGGTCTTGTTGACCTGCTTCCAGAAGCCCCTGGCGCTCAGGGACTGCCCAAGTAGCGACCTCGGGGTGGGATTAAAACTTTTAAACTCTGTGAGGATTCCCCAGAAGTTTTGGGATCTGGCTTGGCGCTGCTTCCATGGGAGGCTGTATGTAAGGGGCAATCTGAAGTTTAGAAACTCCGATGAAAGAGGTTGTCCTCGGGAGGAGTGCGATGACACGCTGGAAAGCATGGACCATTTCTTGCTTCAGTGTCCCTTCAATGCAGAGGTTTACAAATGGGTGGGTGCCTCCATCGGTTGGCCCGGTCTGACCAACCTCTCCTACGCTGGTTGGGCCTATGGGGCATTCGGAGACCTGGGTGGAAGGGATCATTGCACTTCTTTTTTAGTTAGTTTAGTGATCAGGTATTTCACATGGAACGCACGGTGCTTAGTATCGACTCAGTGTAAAATCCTCCTGGAGGACGAGGTGTGTAGGAATATCATGGGTGACCTGGTGAAGGTCCGGTCTCTGGAGGTTGAGAAACTGGGTGCATCCAAGGCCTCTCGACTTTGGAGGGGCTTCAATTTTAGGGTGCCCTAGGTGGAACCAACCTTCAGGGGGAGGGGAGGGAGTGCCCCTGGGTATTAGACTGGAGGTGGGGGTCTGCACCTGGCCATGACACCGGGAAATAGCGATAGGGACAGAATGAGAGACAGCAGGAGGGACAGATTAGTTTATAAAGAAATAAGGGATAGAGATAGGGCAAGCAGGATAGGTTTAGCGATAGGGACCGGGGTGGTGGTTGGGGGTTGGCTTTGGCCTCTGGGCTGGTGCTCTAGGGGGGCTTTCCTCTCTCTCTCCTCTGGTGATGGGCTGAGTAAGCACAAGTAGGTTTTTGTTTTGAGCTTTTTGGAGACAGAAAAAGGGCTTACAAGCAGCCAAACTTAGGTTTTCGGGTTTATGTATATAGTATGGTATTTGGTTATAGTTATGTGTCGATATGGTGTATAGGTCTATGCATGGGTTTGTGTGAATGTTTAGGTAAGATGGGCAGTAGATAGGTGGGGTGGGGGGCCTGGGGGTGTGCCCAGCCGGATTCTGGACTACGTGGACGTGAGGAGGACATGAGACGTGGGATCGGGCTGGTTGGGTGATGTGTTGGGTGGTGGGGGCCAGCATCTGAACTATGCGGACATGGAAGGACATGAGGCGTGATGCTGGTTGGGGGAGGTGATGGGTGGTGATGGATAAGGTAGTATGTACAGGGTTAGGTATGAATGTGGATAAGTTAATAAAAAGGAAAAAAAAAAAAATATATATAAAAAAAAAAAAAAAATTTAAAAAAAAAAAAAACATTTAAAAAAAATTAAAAAAAAAACAACTTTTTTTTGGGGTTTGTTTTGTTGTTTTTTATGTTTTGTTCTTTTTTTTTCATTTACATGGTGCACTGAAGTAAGTGCACCATGGGATGGTAACTTTTATTTTTAGAGTTTATTATTATTATTATTATTTTGTTTCCTTTTATTGTGATTGTTATTTATTTTGTTTTATATATGTGGTGTTTTTTTTAGGGGGCCATTGGTTGGCACATGGTTTTTAAGAGTATGTTGTATATAGTGTTATAGTTATGTTTTCTTGGGGTTGGGGGGGTTTAGGTGTGTGTATGAATGAGTATGGGATTATAGTTATGTATGCGTGGGGATTTATGTAAGAAGGGCCAGGCTGGGTAAATTGTACAGAAATGTACATAAGTTTTGTTTTGTTGTGTTTGTTTTGTAAATACCGTTTATTTTGTAATGTTTTATATTTTTCTATTAAAAGAGTACCAGAGAAACGTAACTCAATATTTAATGCCCAGATTCTGCAGATTTTAGAAATATCCAACATGTGGCCCTAGTGTCCTAATGGACTGAAGCACAGGTCTCAGAAGCAAAGGAGCACCCAGTGGATTTTGGGGCCTCCTTTTTTTAGGAATATATTTTAGGCACCATGTCAGGTTTGAGGAGGTCTTGTGGTACCTAAACAGTTGAAACTCCCCCAAAAGTGACACCATTTTGGAAACGACACCCCTCAAGGCATTTTCTAGGGGTATAGTTAGCATTTTGACCCCACGTTTTTTTTGCAGAATTTAGTGGAATTAGTCTGTGAAGATGAAAATCACCTATTTTTCTGTGAAAACATAGAATTTTTTCATTTTTACAAGGAATAAAGGAGAAAAAGCACCCCAAAATTTGTAAAGCAATTTCTCCCGATTACGGCAATACCCCATATGTGGTCTTAAACTGATGTTTGGACCCACAGCAAGGCTCAGGAGGGAAGGAGCGCCTTTTGGATTTTGGAGCGCAGATTTTGCTGGATTGGCAACGACCCCGGAACCCCCCAAACAGTGGAAACCCCCCAAAAGTGACCCTATTTTGGAAACTACACCCCTCAAGGAATTTTTCTAGGGGTATAGTGAGCATTTTGACCCCACAGGATCTTTTTTAGAGCTAAGGTGACCAAAAAACAAAGATTTTGGCGCTTTAAATTCTTTATTTCTTACAGCATTCACCGTGCACAATAAATTGTGTTTTACTTTATTCTGCGGGTCGGCACGATTATGCCGATACCATATGTGTATAGTTTTTTTTTTACGTTTTGCAGCGTTTGCACAATAAAATTACGTTTCTATAAAATAATATATTTTCTGAGACATGCTATTCTGAGCCATAACTTTTTTTTTTTTCGTCAAAAAAGCTGTGGGAGGTCTTGTTTTTTGCGGTACGGGTTGTAGTTTTTATTGGTACTATTTTGGGGTAAATGCGACTTTTTGATCACTTTTTATTCTATATCTTGGGAGGGGTGGTGACAAAAAAATAGCGATGCTGACATAGTTTTCCGTTTATTTTGTTTGCGGCGTTCACCGTGCGGAAAAATTAACATTATAGTTTCATAGTTTGGGTCGTTACGAACACAGTGATACCAAATATGTGTACTTTTTCTTTTTAACGCTTTCATTTTTTACCTATAAATAAATGACTTATTATAGGAAAACAAAAACTTATTTTTACACTTTATTAAAACATTTTTATTAACTTTCTTTACTTTTTACACTTTATTTTTTTGTTTATTAACTTTTCTTTTACTTTTTACACTTTATTTTTTTGACCTGCAGCTCTGATCGGTGCTAGAATACATTACACTACCTAGGTAGTGTAACGTATTCCAACTGTCAGTGTGACGTCACAGTCACTCTGACAGTTGGTCTACGAGGATCAGCAAAGGCTGATGCTCTTAGGCTTCCATACATGGCAGACCAGGAGGCCGTTGCCTGGCCTCCGGATGCCATCACAAGCATCAGCAGCCCCCACGATTGCATGGGGGCTGCTGATGTGCTACAAACCCCCTACATGCGGAGATCGCAATCGAGCCCCGAATGTAACGGGTTAATTGCCGTAATCAGCGGCGATGAGCCGATGATCGGCAACACTGGAGTGTCAGCTGGCGGGGACAGCTGATCTCCAAGTTCCCGATGCACACCTTGTCGCCGATAGTGTGCATCGGGAATGACACAGTGACTTCCTGTCACTCTGACAGGAAGCCTATCAGGACCAGCCGAAGGTTGGTCCTGATGGGCTTCTGTCCATGGCAGACACGGAAGCCATTGTTTGGCTTCCGTTTGCCATACTATCGACAAACCCCGCGATTTCGGACCGGGGTCTGCCGAGATGTTAGAAACCCCCAAAATTAGGCGAAATCAGCGGCAAAGGACCGCTGGTCGGCAAGAGTGGAGTGTCAGCTGTCGGCGACAGCTGACCTCCCGATTCCCGGTGCACACTGTCGCCGACAGTGTGCACCAGGAAAAACTCAGTAACTGTACGTCCTTGTGCGGGAAGTAACCTCCCGCAATGACGTACAGTGATGTCCTCGTGCGGATAGGGGTTAAAAGCTTAGGAAAACTTTGCAGGTGTTTTGTGTTGATTCGCTAATTAGAGTGTGACACCATGAGTCTACAATCTTCAACTTTTACCCAATATTCTAATTCTGAGTGACAAAATTTGGGGTTTTCAATAACTGTTACCATAATCATCAACATTAAAAGAAAAAAATGCTGGAAATAGATCACTCTGTGTGTAATAAATCTATATAATATAGGAGTTTTACTTTTTGAATTGAATTACTGAAATAAATTAACTTGTTGATGATATTCTCATTGAAAAGGACTAATATACACACACATACATAGGAATATATGCCAGGGTATGGCATGGCGTTGCAAAATGGAGTGATAGCCTTCCTTATTCAAAATCCCTTTTACCTTGTACAAATCTCCCACTTTACCAGCACCAAAGCAACCCCAGACCTTCACATTACCTCCACCATGCTTGACAGGTGGCGTAAGACACTCTTCCAGCATCTTTTCAGTTGTTCTGCGTCTCACAAATGTTCTTCTGTGTGATCCAAACACCTCAAACATCGATTCGTCTGTCCATAACACTTTTTTCCAATCTTCCTCTGTCCAATGTCTGTGTGCTTTTGCCCATATTAATCTTTTCCTTTTATTAGCTAGTCTCAGATATGGCTTTTTCTTTGCCACTCTGCCCTGAAGGCCAGCATCCCGGAGTCGCCTCTTCTCTGTAGACGTTGACACTGGCGTTTTGCGGGTACTATTTAATGAAGCTGCCAGTTGAGGACCTGGGAGGCGTCTATTTCTCAAACTAGAGACTCTAATGTACTTGTCTTGTTGCTCAGTTGTGCAGCGGGGCCTCCCACTTCTCTTTCTACTGTGGTTAGAGCATGTGTGTGCTGTCCTTTGAAGGGAGTAGTACACACCGTTGTAGGAAATCTTCAGTTTCTTGGCAATTTCTCGCATGGAATAGCCTTCATTTCTAAGACCAAGAATAGACTGTCGAGTTTCACATGAAAGCTCTCTTTTTCTAGCCATTTTGAGAGTTTAATCGAACCCACAAATGTAATGCTCCAGATTCTCAACTAGCTCAAAGGAAGGTCAGTTTTATAGCTCCTCTATACAGCAAACCGGTTTACAGCGGTGCTAACATAATTGCACAAGGGTTTTCAAGTGTTTTCTAATCATCCATTAGCCTTCTAACACAGTTAGCAAACACAATGTACCATTAGAACACTAATTGCTGAAAATGGGCCTCTATACACCTATGTAGATATTGCATTAAAAACCAGACGTTTGCAGCTAGAATAGTCATTTAGCACATTAATAATGTATAGAGTATATTTCTGATTAATTTAATGTTATCTTCATTGAAAAAAACTGTGCTTTTCTTTCAAAAATAAGGACATTTATAAGTGACCCTAAACTTTTGAACGGTAGTGTATATATATATGTATGTATATATATATATATATATATATATATATATATATCACAAAAGGAGTCTGCACCCCATATTTTAGTTTTACCCAGCATGAAGCCGTTCAGCCTTATGATCATTATTGTGGAGAAAACTGTGAGAAACCAATGAGCATGACCTTATTATACACTTTACAGACAGAATAAAATTATGTGCTGGCAAAAAGGTCAGGGTCTGCCTTTAAATATTGATGGAACAATGCTGCATCTCTTATTTACTATTTAAATATCAAAATGTAATCCAGTACACGTTTCAGCAAACCTGCCTACCCAAAACTCTGTTTTCTATACACAATATAGATTTCTATACATAAACACTGATCATAGATATGTCGATGATACATATACAGAGAGTGTGAACAGGCGAAAGATTGTTTACTGAAGCTCCGTACATTTCTTCCCTGGAGACCGAACTTAATTTGGAAGTCGCTGTACCAAGCCACCTAATGAATATACAGTGTGAAACAGAATCCTCTTGTTACGTTTCGTAGAATGTTCTGTCACAATATATATTCCAGGACCTTTAAATCCCCAAAAACAAAAATTGTACAAATAATAAGAAAATATCCAACATGCCTCGCTCAAAAGCACCAAATGACGGTTAATTAAGAACAGAATGTGTATTTTTGAATGCAAAGCATGAGGTTTATTTTAATCCCTTGTTATCTTGATGTGCTTTCACGCCAGCACACAGAGCTCAATGCTCCAGCTCCTGGCAGGAGGTTTCAGCCAATGGCCGTGTTTTTCCTCTGCCGGCATGCATAGAAATGTGACTATAAAAGGCTAATCACCTTCCACATATCCTTCCTTCTTAGCAGCCGAGCGTCTCCCCTCTCAACAAGTCTGGGGATGCAGATTGTTTTTCATAACATTGTACCCTAAAGAATTGTGTCTGACTCACTGGGCAGAGTTACAGCGGGTGCAGTTTATTATCATACGGTCTCCAAGCAGTAAGAGGCAAAAGTAGAAAGAAATAAAATGTCACTTTGTAGAGTCTGATCCACTTATGTTTGAACCAGATTAGGACAATCAATCTGCAAACGAGCACTCTTACCTGAAACTAGCGGCTGGCCAGCGAGTCCTACAGGGACCATCCCGAGATTATTCATAGCAGTAGCCCAAGCCGTTGGGTCTGTAACGGACATGGTGAGGTGTCTTGCGTCGATAGCTATACTTCCCAAAGCATCAGCTGCTGCAGACAGAAAGACAAGACACAAAAAACATAACTGGCACTTGAGAGACTATAGAGAAATCTATTTTGGCAACGGTTTCATTTAACGTGCACTGGCTTTATAGGTCTGTTAGTTATTATGCACCGTGATCACACTACTTATGTAATGAACACGAGCAAAATGCTAAACACGTAAGAAATCAGATCTCAGCAGTGTGTAACAGGATTTAGGTCCAAGGGTAACAATGTACAGGATAAAAAGCATTTATGCCTAAAACAAACCAACAAAGGTTGTCCTCCAGCCTTAACACAGAGCTGAAAAGCAAATGCTGCAAATCTAGTCATATAAAAAAAAGCGTTGCAAATTGGCATGGGTAGAAGGCAAAGCAGTGGCTCTTGGGCCCAACAATTAAGGTGGCCCATGTGTACACAGAGGTAAGTAAGGTGGTTAGTGAGGATTATGGACCATGTAAGGGGCTGTGTAAAAGTGAATGTGGTCCTATCCTATGTTTTACTATGGAGCCACATGATTCCGCCTTTGTGCATTATCCCTCTTCTGTGGCTTTATCCCTGTACTGTGACGTGTGCATTATACCCGCATGTGACTACATTATATGTTTTTTTTCTGTGCTGTGATGTCACCGTGTACATTGTGACCTTTTTTGTATGTATTATTCCTGTGCTATAATATTACGTTGTGCATACGTCTTCGACTGTGAAATTACTTTGTGCAAGACCCCTGTACTATGACATCGCTGCTTGTATAATCCCTGTTCTATAACTTCATTGAATTAATTATCCCTGTACCTTGACATATCTATGTGCATTATGCCTGTACCGTGACATCACTGTGTATTATCCTACCATTGGGACATCACTGTGGGCATGATTCATGTGCTGTAACTACATTGAGTTAATTATTCCTTTACGATGGCACCATGTGTATTATGTTGTGTGCGTCATCTCTGTACTGTGGTATCACTATGTACAATAATCTTGTGCTGTGACATCACTGCACATTATTCCTCTACTGAACTCGCTGCTGAAGGTTGTCATTGTAGAGTGGATCCCCATTTCAAGTTTTGCTATGGGGCCACATAGTTACATGCTATTTGCTATGTCACTATAGGCAAATTTCCCTGCATGATTTGGCACATTTGCCATTGAGGACAATGGGAAAAATCCCTATGGAAAAAAGGTTGAATGGATTTATTTTTTTAAGAAAAATTGGCAGAAGAAGAAAAGTCAAGGATATATGCCGGAGGGAAAATGACTGATTTTAGGGTGTAAGTGATAGCAAGTTTGCTACCATCTAGACTTCTCTTTCCCAGTAGCATGAGGAAGCATCAGAAATAGCACATTTAGGGCTGCAAGTCTGAGATTCTAATTGTGAAATTATCTTGCCCTCGTATTCAATTTATATGGGATGATATGGTCCACGGTGTTTCACATAGGACTGTGTTTTCTTTTTTAGCTCTATGTACGGTTGCTTAATGTGATATTGTGGTTAATTATTGTATTAGATAATATGCCACTTATAGCAATGTACGTTTTTATACGGATAGTCCAGAAATAACCCTGAGTGTATTCTAGTGTTCTCTGATATAAGTGTTTCTGCAGCATTTCATAGAGCGCTCTTCTACCTGATTAGTTTAGTCCCACACTCCACCCTGCACTGATATAACACAGAAAGCGGTGTGTGCCTATGCCTGGCAGTGACAGAGCAAGCTGCGGTGTGTGCCTATGCCTGGCAGTGACAGAACAAGCTGCGGTGTGTGCCTATGCCTGGCAGTGACAGAGCAAGCTGCGGTGTGTGCCTATGCCTGGCAGTGACAGAACAAGCTACGGCGTTCTGCCTACTTAGCATGCCAGCCTTACTAGATCTTGGGTAAAAAAAAGCTCCTGGTATAAAAGGATCTTCAGGAGTGTTGTCGGCATTCTCTAACTGGACACCCCAGCTTAGATTTTGCACCCTGTTCTGAGGACTAGCCACATTCTGCTGCTTATTTGACTTGGGAACTATCCATTGTCTGGAATTGCTCAGTGCCTGTTTTTGGTGGTTATGACCCAGAGGTGCTGCCTGACTGAAGCATAGGTTTGAATCCTACAAAGGTTCTGCCTTTGTGGTTTGTGCGTTTTCCTGGGGTTTACAGTGAAGGAAATAAGTATTTGATCCCTTGCTGATTTTGTAAGTTTGCCCACTGTCAAAGTCATGAACAGTCTAGAATTTTTAGGCTAGGTTAATTTTACCAGTGAGAGATCGATTATATATTTAAAAAAAAAGAAAATCACATAGTCAAAATTATATATATTTATTTGCATTGTGCACAGAGAAATAAGTATTTGATCCCCTACCAACCATTAAGAGTTCAGCCTCCTCCAGACCAGTTACACGCTCCAAATCAACTTGGTGCCTGCATTAAAGACAGCTCTTACATGGTCACCTGTATAAAAGACTCCTGTCCACAGACTCAATTAATCAGTCTGACTCTAACCTCTACAACATGGGCAAGACCAAAGAGCTTTCTAAGGATGTCAGGGACAAGATCATAGACCTGCACAAGGCTGGAATGGGCTACAAAACCATAAGTAAGACGCTGGGTGAGAAGGAGACAACTGTAGGTGCAATAGTAAGAAAATGGAAGACATACAAAATGACTGTCAATCGACATCGATATGGGGCTCCATGCAAAATCTCACCTCGTGGGGTATCCTTGATCCTGAGGAAGGTGAGAGCTCAGCCGAAAACTACACGGGGAGTACTTGTTAATGATCTCAAGGCAGCTGGGACCACAGTCACCAAGAAAACCATTGGTAACACATTACGCCGTAATGGATTAAAATCCTGCAGTGCCCGCAAGGTCCCCCTGCTCAAGAAGGCACATGTACAGGCCCGTCTGAAGTTTGCAAATGAACATCTGGATGATTCTGAGAGTGATTTGGAGAAGGTGCTGTGGTCAGATGAGACTAAAATTTAGCTCTTTGGCACTAACTCAACTCGCCGTTTTTGGAGGAAGAGAAATGCTGCCTATGACCAAAAAGAACACCGTCCCCACTGTCAAGCATGGAGGTGGAAACATTATGTTTTGGGGGTGTTTCTCTGCTAAGGGCACAGGACTACTTCACCGCATCAATGGGAGAATGGATGGAGCCATGTACCGTCAAATCCTGAGTGACAACCTCCTTCCCTCCACCAAGACATTAAAAATGGCTCGTGGCTGGGTCTTCCAGCACGACAATGACCCGAAACATACAGCCAAGGCAATAAAGGAGTGGCTCAAAAAGAAGCACATTAAGGTCATGGAGTGGCCTAGCCAGTCTCCAGACATTAATCCCATCGAAAACTTATGGAGGGAGCTGAAGATCCGAGTTGCCAAGCGACAGCCTCGAAATCTTAATGATTTACAGATGATCTGCAAAGAGGAGTGGGCCAAAATTCCATCTAACATGTGTGCAAACCTCATCATCAACTACAAAAAACGTCTGACTGCTGTGCTTGCCAACAAGGGTTTTGCCACCAATTATGAAGTCTTGTTTGCCAAAGGGATCAAATACTTATTTCTCTGTGCACAATGCAAATAAATATATATAATTTTGACAATGTGAATTTCTGTTTTTTTTATATATAATTTATCTCTCACTGGTAAAATTAACCTAGCCTAAAAATTCTAGACTGTTCATGTCTTTGACAGTGGGCAAACTTACAAAATCAGCAAGGGATCAAATACTTATTTCCTTCACTGTACATATGATATAGTTTCCTACCAGTCCTAAAACAGATTTAAATGTTTTCTCTTAACCGTCTTCTGTGGACGACATGTTTGACTGGGAAATAAAAGAAAAAAATCTGGCTTTATAGGGAGTCTAAGTATATTGCGGTACTACACCAGTTTGACAAAACATAGAATCCAGAAAAGGGCCAGCGGAATCCTTTATAGCAGACATTCTACATTTAAATGATATATTTCGGTGTCATGATCATCGTCTTACTTGGTTTTCCAAAAACAATTTAAAAAAACAAACAAACTTGAACTACGACTAAACTTCTAAGCAGCAGAGAAGAAAACAGAGTGCAGCCTCAACAACTCCACATAAAAACAGCAAGAGAAAAAGACCCAGTGCTCCTCACAGCAACCCAATGTTCAGTTTCTCTATTCGCCCAAAAATCAAGCCTTTTCTACTTTAATAACCGCACTTAAAAATGCAATGAAATAGCATGCCGAAACATCATAGGGAGTGTGTGATATCATAAAACGACATTGAGGAGAAAAAAAAAAAAACACCACCAGAGAACCACACCGTTTATTTTATTTTAACATATTGTGTTGTTTTCTTCTCCCCTCTTCTTATATTAACACTGCTGAACAAAGTACCCACTTCTCCAGGTTTGGTAAGAGCCTCAAGCTCTTCTTGTTGTCTTCTCAGTCTAGCCACTCGCGCTCTGTGGCTCACCCTAAGGCCTCATGCACACTTCCGTTGGCCGTTGTATGGCCGCTAATGACGGATCCTTGAAACACGGACCGCACACACATGGCTTCCGTGTGCAATCCGTTGTTTCACGGACCACATCAATGAAAAGGCCGAGACTGTTCCGTCAAAAACAGGCAGGAGTAGGAGCGGTCTTATTTTTGACCGGACGGCCACACGGTTCCGTTAAAACAACGGTGGTGTGCATGGCCCTATTGAAATGAATGTGTCAGGTTGCCATCAGTTAAAAAAACGGATAGCACCCTGACAAAAAAAAACTGAAGTGGGCATGAGGCCTTATTCACACGAGCGTATTTCATGTCCGTGTTACGCGCGTTAAAACAACGGCCATCACACAGACCCATGCAATTCAATAGGGCCATTCAGACATTGCGTTTTTCACGCGTGTCCGCTGTGTGAAACTAACTGCATGTCCTAAACTTGTGCTTTTTTTGCGCATCACGCACACACTGAAGTCAATAGGTGCGTGAAAAAAAACGGACAGCACACGGACGTCATCCGTGTGCTGTCCGTGTTTTCTACGCACCAGTTGGTAAAGAAATGATGAGGAAAAATAAAACACCTCCCTCAGTTTTTTTTCCGGACGTAAAAAATGCATGACATACACGAGTAAAAAACACAGATGTGCACCGTACACAAATGCCACACGGAACTGCAACGCAGGAAAAACGATGCATTTTTTATGTGCGCAAAACGGACACGCTCATGTGAAAGGTGCCTTAATACATTGCAAGCCCTCAGGGGCTTTCAAGGAAGCCATAAGAAGAAATGTGTTGGGCTAGTACCAAAACATTGCATGGGACATGATATGCCCTTTATTTATGCCCATTTGTAAGTGCAAGTCGTTTTTCTTTTTATTTATTGTTTTCAATAAAAGGTTTTACACTAAAGTGTGCTCTCTAGTGTCATCCACTCTAAAAGGAGAGAGCCGTGCTGTAATTGGGAGACAATCATACACAGGAGGATGCGCTCATAGATTTTCTATGTGAGCCGGTCTTCAGGCATACTAGGATTGCCGATCACAGTCGCAGAGGCACAGCACTTGGGTGATCGCTTCTGCCCGCTGTTTTAGCGAATAGTAAGTGTCTCGGAAAGCAGAACCCCACCAATCAAAACTTCTAACATGTCACTATGACATCTCAAACGTTTTCGGGAACGACACAGGGTATGTTCATACAGAGTGTTTTCAGGCGTATTTTAAAAAACGCCTGAAAAAAACGGAAGCAGAACACCTACAAACTTCTGCCCATTGATTTCAATGGGAAATATGGCGTTCTGTTCCGACTGGGTGGTTCTTTACGCTTTGTTTTCCAAAAACGGCGCGTAAAAAGACGCCCGCGAAAAAGAAGTTCATGTCACTTCTTGGGACATTTTTGAAGCAGTTTTTCATTGACTCTATAGAAAAACAGCTCCAAAAATGGCCGTAAAAAGCGCGAGTGGCTTAAAAAACGTCTGAAAATCAGGAGCTGTTTTCCCTTGAAAACAGCTCCGTATTTTCAGACGTTTTTGATTTTGTGTGTGCCCATACCCTAAACCTTTAGAATAAATCAACAGCACAAGCTAAATATAAGAAGCTTCGTAATATATCTTAATAGGGAAAAATGCCTTTCTCCACATATCAGCAGGGCTGTGGAGTCGGAGTCAATAAGTCGGGGTACATTTTGGGTGGAGTACGTAAAACAAAAAATGGTATATATTTTATTATTAATTTATTAAAAGCATATCTTTTTACATATTTACCTTCATAGGAATTTAGGAAAGTTTAGATATTTGAATCATATAAATATATGTCGTGCTCTATCAATCTAAAGCTCGTATTTATATAAAGAAAAAGCAGTGATAAATAGGAAGCGATAGAAAATCAGTTATTCCCCCTCAGTTATTCTTTCCTCTCCCCAAGGCCTTATTCACACGAGCGTATTTCACGTTCGTGTTACGCGCGTTAACAACAGACGTCACACGGACCTATGCAAGTCAATGGGGCCATTCAGACATTCAGTGTTTTTCACGCAGCGTCTGTCCGCTGCGTGAAACTCACTGCATGTCCTATACTTGAGCGTTTTTTGCGCATCACGCACCCATTGAAGTCAATGGGTGCGTGAAAATAATGGACAGCGCACGGACGCACATCCGTGTGCTGTCCGTGATACACGCAGCAGTTGCTAAAGAAATGAGAAAAATAAAAATACTTTGTTTTCTTTGCGGACGTAAAAAAAAGCGCGTAAAAAACGCAGACGCGCACCGTACACAGATGTCACATGGAACTGCAACGCAAGAAAACCGCTGCATTTTTTTACGCGTGTAAAACGGACACATTCGTGTGAAAAAGGCCTTAGGGCCCATTCACATGAACGTTAATAACGTCCGTGTACTGCGCAGGAAAATCACGCGCAGCACACGGACTCATTGATTTCAAAGTGGCCGTTCACACATGCTGGAGTTTTCACGCAGCGTGTCCGTTGCGTAAAACTCACTGCAGGTCACATATTTGTGCGTTTTTCACGCACCTTTCGCCCATTGAAGTCAATGGGTGCGTGAAAATCACGCACCGTACATGGATACATATCCGTGTGCGATGCGTGATTTGTGCATCAATTCAATTGAAAATAATAAAAAAAACAAAAAGTGCTTTGCGTGCGCGTGAATAACGCATGCCACTCGCAAAGCACTTTGATGAATTAACGGAAGAGATTCACGCGTGTTTTTCACTATTTATGCTACGGTCCTTAGTTAAAGAGGCTCTGTCACCAGATTTTGCAGCCCCTATCTGCTATTGCAGCAGATCGGCGCTGCAATGTAGATTACAGTAACGTTTTTATTTTTAAAAAACGAGCATTTTTGGCCAAGTTATGACCATTTTTGTATTTATGTAAATGAGGCTTGCAAAAGTACAACTGGGCGTGTTGAAAAGTAAAAGTACAACTGGGCGTGTATTATGTGCGTACATCGGGGCGTGTTTACTACTTTTACTAGCTGGGCGTTGTGTATAGAAGTATCATCCACTTCTCTTCACAACGCCCAGCTTCTGGCAGTGCAGATCTGTGACGTCACTCACAGGTCCTGCATCGTGTCGGCCACATCGGCACCAGAGGCTACAGTTGATTCTGCAGCAGCATCAGCGTTTGCAGGTAAGTAGCTACATCGACTTACCTGCAAACGCTGATGCTGCTGCAGAATCAACTGTAGCCTCTGGTGCCGACACGATGCAGGACCTGTGAGTGACGTCACAGATCTGCACTGCCAGAAGCTGGGCGTTCTGAAGAGAAGTGGATGATACTTCTATACACAATGCCCAGCTAGTAAAAGTAGTAAACACGCCCCGATGTACGCACATAATACACGCCCAGTTGTACTTTTACTTTTCAACACGCCCAGTTGTACTTTTGCAAACCTCATTTGCATAAATACAGAAATGGTCATAACTTGGCCAAAAATGCTCGTTTTTTAACCCCTTCGCGCTCAGGTCAGTAATAGTACGTCCTGCTAAGTAGAACGTTCGCGCTCAGGTCAGTACTATTACTGACCTGAGTAAACACGGCGCCATCTTTCCCCGGCGCGTGTCTGAGCTGTGATACCTGCTGTTTCCGACAGCAGGCTATCACAGCTTAGTGTGCAGGGACCGATCGCGGTGGTCCCCGCCGATTAACCCCTTAGAAGCCGCGTTCAATAGCGATCGCGGCTTCTTAGGGGTTAAGCTGCCATCGCCGGCCTGCTACACGATAGCGGGCCGTGATGGCTACTATGGCAACCAGAATCCTAACAATGGACTCTGGCTACGCCATCGACGGAAGCCTAGTGGGTCCCGACAAAATCAGGACCCACTATGCTTGCTGTCAGCGAACAGCTGACAGCTCTAATACACTGCACTACGCATGTAGTGCAGTGTATTAGAATAGCGATCAGAGCCTCCTGCCCTCATGTCCCCTAGTGGGACAAAGTAAAAAAAGTGTAAAAAAGTAAAAAAAAGTTGTGTAAAAATAAGAAAATAAAAGATTTAAAAGTAATAAAAGTAAAAGTCCCCCTTTTTCCCTTATCAGTTCTTTATTATTAATAAAAATATATAAATAAACAAATAAACTATACATAATTGGTATCGCCGCGTCCGTAACGACCTGAACTACAAAACGATGTCGTTATTTATCCCGCGCGGTGAACGCCGTAAGAGAAAATAATAATAAACCGTACCACAATCACAATTGTTTGGTCACTTCACCTCCCAAAAAATGGAATAAAAAGAGATCAAAAAGTCGCATGTACCTAAAAATGGTACTGATCGAAACTACAGTTCGTTACGCAAAAAATAAGTCCTCGCACGGCTTTCCTGATGGAAAAATAAAACAGTTATGGCTCTTAGAATAAGGGAACACAAAAAGTAAATTATACTTTACAAAATGTATTTTATTGTGCAAACGCCATAAGACATAAAATAAAACTATAAACATCTGGTATCGCCGTAATCGTATCGCCCCGCAGAATAAAGTGAATATGTCATTTATAGCGCACGGTGAACGCTGTAAAAAAAATTGAATAAAAAACAATAGTAAAATTGCTGTTTTTTTAGTCACCACGCCACCTAAAAATAGAATAAAAACTGATCAAAAAGCCGCATGCACCCCAAGAAAACTACAATGGATTCCTCAAGGGGTCTAGTTTCCAAAAAGGGGTCACTTTTGGGGGGTTTCCACTGTTTTAGCACCACAAGACCTCCTCAAACCGGATATGGTGCCTAATAAATTAAATTAAATTAATTAAATGTCACCTCTACTTTGCTCTAAATTCCTGTGAAACGCCTAAAGGGTTAATAAACTTTTTAAATGCTGTTGTGAATACTTTGAGGGGTCTAGTTTCTGAAATGGGGTGTTTGATAAGGGTGTCTAATATATGGGCCCCTCAAAGCAACTTCAGAACTGAGCTGGAAACTAAAAAATAAAATAAAAATGAGGCAATACTTCGCTTCTTACATTATACTGATAATGAGCCGTGCCCACCCCGAGATGACCCCAGTTTTGACCGTTTGTATAAACGGAGACCCCTATTAGACCGTTTCAGTGCCCGGTTTTCCCAGCATTCACCCCCGAGAAGTGTATTGAAAGGGAGGCTTCAATTCCGCCAGTACCTGCCGGGTAAGAGGGCAAGGTATGGCGTGAAGATGTATAAGCTGTGCGAGAGTGCATCCGGGTATACCTACAAATTTAGGATATATGAAGGGAAGGACACCAGTTCTCAGCCCCCAGAATGCCCCCCCTTACTGGGAGTTAATACAAAAATTGTGTGGGATTTGGTGCACCCACTGCTGGACCAGGGTTACCACCTCTACCTGGATAATTTTTATACCAGCGTCCCACTCTTCAACTGCCTCGCTTCCAGAAGTCCTGCGGCATGCGGCACTGCTAGAAGAAACCTGAGAGGCCTCCCTACGACTCTGCTTGGGCAAACACTCAGAAGGGGTGAGAGCAGGGCAAAATCTAGCAGCAACATATTGTGTGTCAAGTACAAGACCAGGGAGATGCCACACCAGTACCCATGTACCTGTACGAGGTACCAGTACAGGGACCCCCAAACTAGACTGCATCCTGGACTACAATAGGTACATGGGAGGGGTGGACTTGTCAGATCAAGTCCTGAAGCCTTACAGTACTTCTGGAAGCGGGGCCACAGGCATCGTACCAGGGCAACACTTTTTAGGAGAAGTTCCCCAAACTGGCAAGAAGGGAAAAAGTCAAAAGAGGTGCAGAGTCTGCTATAAGAGGGGGATAAGGAAGGACACAATATATCAATGTGACGCGTGTCCCGAAAAACCAGAGCTCTGTATGAAAGAGTGTTTTCAAATTTATCATCCATCCCTTTATTTTTAATTTACCCCAGTTTTACTCGCTCTGATCCACTTCGCACAGCTTACCCCTCCTCATCTTTCCCCTCTGAGCCCTGCTGTGTGCCCAGGCAGCTGATAACAGCCACATGTAGGGTATTGCCGTACCCGGGAGAGCCAACATTACAGTTTATGGGGTGTAGGTCTCCGGTGGCACATGCTGGGCACAATATATCGGACACTGACATGGCATATATATAGAAAATTGCAAATCTCACTCTGCACCAACTGCTGCACATTATCTTTTACACAATACCTGTGGGGTCAAAATGCTCACTACACCTCTAGATGAATTCCTTAAGGGGTGTCGTTTTTAAAACGGGGTCACTTCTCGGGGGTTTCAACTGTACTGATACCTCAGGGGCTTCTGCACACACGACTTAGCACCAGAAAATTCCCAGTAGGCCACATGGTGGTCCTTTCCTTCTGAGCCCTCCCATGGGCCCAAACGGCAGTTTATCACCACAAATGGGGTATTGCCGCACTCAGGACAAATTGGGCAACAAAATGCGGTATTTTATTCCTTGTGAAAATAAGAAATTTTGAGCCAAAACTACCTCTTATTGGAAAAAATAAATTTTTTTTTAATTCACAGCCCAATTCAAATAAATTCTGTGAAAAAACTGTGGGGTCTAAATGGTCACAACACCCATAAATAAATTCTTTGAGGGGTGTAGTTTCCAAAATGGGGTGACTTCCATTGCTTTGATACCTTTGGGGCTCTGCAAATGCGACATGGCACCCGAAAACCAATCCAGCAAAATCTGGGCTCCAAAGAACACATAGCGCTCCTTTCCTTCTGAGGCCTCCCATGGGCCCAAACGGCAGTTTATCACCACAAATGGGGTATTGCCGCACTCAGGACAAATTGGGCAACAAATTGGGGTATTTTATTCCTTGTGAAAATAAGAAATTTTGAGCCAAAACTACCTCTTATTGGAAAAAAATTCATTTTTTTGAATTCACAGCCCAATTCAAATAAATTCTGTGAAAAAACTGTGGAGTCTAAATGGTCACAACACCCATAAATGAATTCCTTGAGGGGTGTAGTTTCCAAAATGGGGTCACTTCTGGTGGGTTTCCATTGCTTTGATACCTTTGGGGCTCTGCAAATGCGACATGGCACCCGAAAACCAATCCAGCAAAATCTGTGCTCCAAAGAACACATAGCGCTCCTTTCCTTCTAATACCTCCCATGGGCCCAAACGGCAGTTTATGGCCACAAATAGGGTATTGCCGCACTCAGGACAAATTGGGCAACAAAATGGGGCATTTTGTTCCCTGTGAAAATAAGAAATTCTGATCAAAAATGACATCTTATTGGAAAAATTGTCATTCTTTTAATTTCACAGCCCAATTCAAATACGCGCTGTGAAAAAACTACGGGGTCAAAATGGTAACAATAACCATAAATTAATTCCTTGAGGGGTGTAGTTTCCAAAATGGGGTCAGTTTTGGGGGATTCCTACTGTTTTGGCACCTCAACACCTCTCCAAACCTGGCATGCTGCCTAAAATATATGCTAATAAAAAAGCACCACCAAAATGCACTAGGTGCTTCTTTGCTTCTGGGGCTTGTGTTTTATTCCACGAGCGCACTAGAGCCACATGTGGGACATTTCTAAAAACTGAAGAATCTGGACAATACATATTTAGTAGTGTTTCTCTGGTAAAACCTTCTTTGTTACAGAAAAAAAATAGAATAAAATTGAAATTCAGAAATAAAAACGAAATTTGCAAATTTCACCTCCACTTTGCTTTAATTCCTGTGAAATGCCTGAAGGGTTAAAAAACTTTCTAAATGCTGTTTTGAATACTTTGAGGGGTCTAGTTTTTAAAATGGGGTGCTTTATGGGGGTTTCTAATACATAGGCCCCTCAAAGCCACTTCAGAACTGAACAGGTACCTTAAAAAAAAGGCTTTTGAAATTTTCTTAAGAATATGAGAAATTGCTGTTTAGGTTCTAAGCCTTGTAAAGTCCAAGAAAAATAAAATAATGTTCTAAAAACGATGCCAATCTAAAGTAGACATATGGGAAATGTGAACTAGTGACTATTGTGGGTGGTATAACCGTCTGTTTTTCAAGCAGATGCATTTAAATTCTGAAAAATGCTATTTTTTCTAAATTTTCTCTAAATTTTGCAATTTTTCTCAAATAAAGACTGAATATATCGACCAAATTTTACCACGAACATGAAGCCCAAAGTGTCACGAGAAAACAATCTCGGAATCGCTTGGATAGGTTTAAGCATTCCGACGTTATTACCACATAAAGTGAAATATGTCAGATTTGAAAAATGGGCTCTGAGCCTTAAGGCCCAAACTAGGCTGCGTCCTTAAGGGGTTAAAAATAAAAACGTTACTGTAATCTACATTGCAGCGCCTATCTGCTGCAATAGCAGATAGGGGCTGCAAAATCTGGTGACAGAGCCTCTTTAACTTGCATGTATCTGTGCTGCACATGCCCAGTAGTAAAGTTCCTTCTCTGAAAACCAGAGGAGGAAGTTTACTACTGGGCGCTGGGCCATTTTTAACACTTTGGTGGGCCCAGTGCAACAGTTTCATTAAAGAGGATGTGCCACTAGTTTAATAATGCCCCATCTCCTACCTAATCTAATAGGCGCGGTCACACTGATATTGCTAGTGAAGATTATGTTCCAAAACGTTTATTATTTGTAAAAGTTATTAGTCTTTTCTCAAAGCATGCAAATGAGGCTATAATAGGTGGAGCTACCTCACAGCCTCTGACACTGTCCTATCAGCATGAAGCTGCTTCACACAGTGTGAGAGACTGAGGCTGGAGGGAAGGGGGATCAATTCAAACAGCCATATCACGGGCTGTGGACCACCTAGAACAGCGGTTCTGGTGTCATATGAAAGATGAGATTCTATTCTCTCATATGACAAGGATTGCAGATCAAAACCGGAGATATCACAAGTTGAAAACACAGTCGCGAATGGAAGCTGTATACTATATGATCATTCTGTGTTGCTGGGCAGGGAAGGGGGAGAAGCTGTATGCTGAATAGACAGCGTCATACAGAAAAGTTTACACCACCCAGAGTGAAAAGAAAGAGTCACCTCCTATTTGGCAAGTATAGCCAAATTAGCATATTTCGAAAAATGCTCATAACTTTTCAAAAAAAGCGTTATAAAACCCTACCCAAAAAAAACACTGTAGTTATCATCGTCATAGCGCCTATTATATTGGTTAGGAGATGAGGAATTAATAAACTAGTGAAAGATCCTCTTTAAATCAGTCCCCCCCATGTACAGACTGGAGCACTGACTGTTAACATTGTCGTTGTTTCCAGTGTCTGGAGGGCTGCTAGTAAGGGTATGTTCACACATGCTATTTTCAGCCGTTTTTCGGGCTGTAAACACCCCTGAAAAAGGGCTAAAAATACGGGGGCTTAACGCCTCCAAACATCTGCCCATTGATTTCAATGGGAAAAACGGAATTCCGTTCCCACGGGGCATTTTTCACGCATGCTGCGGAGGGAAAATTCTGCAACGCAGCCTAAATACCGCACAGTTATTTTTCGCAAAATCTGAACTAAGTTACCTAAAAACGTATAGCAACCAATGTAAAAAACGGATGCTGCAGATTTTCACTGCGGACTGTCCACAGTGGAATTCAACAGCAATTCTGCCCTAATGCGGTCTAATTAGGAGATGGGAGAGCTTCGTAAATAAGGTGTAAGCTGTTCACACATGCCTCCCAGCCTAGAGGATATATTGCGAGCCTGTGGGAGTCAAAAAGTTCTGGTAACAAACAGTTGTGACTTTTGGAGCTGCTGGGCTATAGGCTAAGGGACGATGTATGTTAAGTTAATGGCCAGACAGCCTTGGATTTATTTTTGCTGTACTATTGATGTGATTTGTTCCTTTTCTGCATGAGAAGATAATAAAACTGGCTGAGGCTAGTTGTAGGAAATCCTCTGTTTTGGAGTGAACTTCCTTTGTTATAAATTACTGCAGAAAACTGGCATAAATTATAGCGGAAATCTATGCCAGCTCCTAGCTGGCGTAGGTTTCGCTCTACGGGGCGTAGCAAGGTAAAAACCCATACCTGGGCCCGCCAATCAGACTACCCTTCCATCAAACAAAAAAGAAAAATAGTAATGAAAAAAAAATCTATGAAGTCTTAATTAACCCCTTTGCCTCTCCCCACCAGGTCCCCTGAGAATGCCACGACTAATAAAACATACTGACGCCTGGCAGCGTCAAGACGTTGTAGGTGATGCAGCACTCAGTACACAGGAGTGCTGTGACGCATATAAGGTCCTGAAACTGCTTGGCGTCAGGACCTTCAATCAACTGCTGAGGCGACTCGGAGGGAAGAAGCAAAGAGGAGTGGTGTGTATAATTTTAGTAAATCTGCCCCAGTGTCAGACAGACAGACAGACAGACACACACACACACACACACACACACACACACACACACACTAAAAGGCTATGGACACCTTTGGGGCCATTTTTTTAAGCGGATTTATGACCAAATCAAAGGTAAACTTTAACTGGCTTATGCTTAGAAGCCCATTCAGGAGAGGAGGGAAAGGGGCTAAAGAACGCCATCAGAAAACCAGTTTGACAGATTTGGCTGTAAACAGCATTTTGCAGAATGCGATGTACTAAAATACATGCAGGTTGCATTAGTCAAACGTAGCAACCAATTGTAAAAGTGTTTCTTTAGATCATAATACAGCAATGCAATAAAACAAACTGGTGTCCATAGCCTTTAACGCCGCAAACATTTTTTGGTTTTTCATTTTTTTCCTCTCAGCATTCCAAAAGTCATAACTTTTTTATTTGTCCATCAATATAGTCGTATAACGGGCTTGTATTTTGCGGCATAAGTTTTAGTTTTTCACACACCATTTATTGTACCATATAATGTACTGGGAAACGGAAGAAAAAGTTTTTGTGGGGTGAATTCCTCCACTGCGTTTTGGGTTTTGTTTTTATGGCAATCAGGGGGCGGAAAAAAAATGACACGTTAACTTTGTATTGCGGGTAAAAACAATTACGGCTATACCCAATTTATACCTTTTTTAATGTTTTACAATGAGAAAACTTATTGTTAAAAAAAAAGGCATTGTGTCGCTATATTCTGAGACCTAGAACTTTTTAATTTTTCTGTTGATTGACCATTGTTGGGACTTGCAGACACCCATGGAGTATGGAGTGGGTCCAGCCTGTGAGCCCGCTTCCAACTTTCCCTTCCCAGCTATGACGTAACTGTACATTAAGCATTGCCGGGAAGGCTATACGGGGAAGGCCACACTTTGTGGCCGTTGTGCGGATTCTATTGCAGTAAAAGTAAATGGTGAAATTGAAGTGTGTACAGACAGAGCAATTTCTTAAGACCGTATTTTGAGTGATTAAGGCAGGTGTTTGTGTGGTTGGCCACATGCAGATTGTGCACAAACACATGTATCTTTTAGCTGCAAAAACACACACACACACACACACACACACACACACACAATGGCTGCAGCTAATGCCAATACCATTTTAAAATCATAGCATGAACACCAGCGTAAACCAGGCAGACCGCGAAAGACTGGACCAAAAGTGCATGTTTAAAATTGGAAAAACCGCATGTGGTATGTTGCATGCATTTTTTTAGCCATGGAAATAACGGCACATGTGCCATACACTTATACAATAATATAATGTTGAAAAGCAGCGTGATTTCTTACCTGTAGCCATTGTTTTTGCAGGGCCTTTCCGCAACCGTTCCGTACTTTCAACTATGGATACAGCTTTTAATGCATTGTTTTCACTTTGAGACATGAAAGCCTTTTTGTTAATTGAAGAGTCCACCAGCAACTCGTGAAGTTCTGAATAAAGAAAAAAATAAAAAGATAGAGAAATGAAGCATTAAAATTTGTTAAGTGTTTAAACTGTGTCTGAAAACATAAAAGACGTGGCTGAGTCATCTGGTGCATGAGAAGGTCAGAACAGCGAATCTTCTGGGACATTAACTTTGCCTTCATTTCAAGCTACTGTTCAAAGGTAGTCGGTACCTGCTTTAAAGCGGATTTAGATGTCACTGTGTCTGCTGAAGAGATAAGGTAGTCACCTGTCATTTCTCTTTTTGATTAGATATAAAGGCATTGCAGGGTATAAAATATTTTTTTTTTTACTCTTTAACACTGCAGTCCTTATTATGCGAAGGAAAGAAAGTCAAGTGCTATTTGTCTGACGACTGGAAGAAATTATTCTGAGAGCTCACCATCAAAATATGAATGTCCACTTTTAACTGCATCCCAATCTGTGCGTTTAAGGCTTCGTTCACATATCTGCGCCAGGGCCCCATCGGAGCTTTCCGTCAGGGAACAGAACCCTGACTGTAACTAACCATAGGTTTCCGTTTGCATCACAATTGTTTTTAATGGTGACTGATCCGGTGCAAATGGTTTCCGTTTGTCACTGTTGTTTAAGGATTCCGTCGTTTTGACGGAATGAATCGCGCAGTCCTGATCCCGTCAAAACGACGGAACCCTTACACAACTGTCACAAACGGAAACCATTTGCGCCGGATCTGTCACCATTGAAATCAATGGTGATGCAAACAGAAACCTATGGTTTCCATTTGTTTAAGTTAGGGCTCCATTCATGGGTTCCCCTGATGGAAAGCTCCAACGGAACCCATGAATGGAGCCCTGATGCAGATGTGAAGAAAGCCTAAGACATATCAATATATTCTAAAGGGGTATTTGTTAGTCAACTATGGAGGAATTGTCCCCAGCAGCAAGTACTGTAATTGGCCCCAAATCAGCTTCTAATGGGGTGGTCTTCTGCTGGACATTTGAGACTTATTATTGTGTCAAAGCCTGGGCCCACTGAAGGGGTCTCTAGTACTCTGTGAGGCCAATCCGACCCTACACGTGACCACCTTATACCCACCATGTCAGAGACATGCACAGCTGAAGCAGCTAACCAAAAAGTTCCCCATATATCTGTCAGGGGCCTTTGTTTGACAAGAAGCGGAGAGATCTATTATGGTAATATGCACTCAAATCTGAATTTTCAATATAGTAAAGATTGAGGGTATGTTCACACGGCAGCGTCCGATACGGCTGAAATTACGGAACTGTTTTCAGGAGAAAACAGCTCCGGAATTTCAGACGTAATGGCATGTGCAGGCGTTTTTTGCTGCGTCCATTACGGACGTAATTGGAGCTGTTTTTCCATTGTGTCAATGGAAACCGGCTCCAATTACGTCTCAAGAAGTGACAGGCACTTCTTTGACGTGGGCGTCTTTTTTGCGCGCCGTCTTTTGACAGCAGCGCGTAAAAAAAATTACCGTCGGCACAGAATATCGTAAAGCCCATTCAAATGAATGGGCAGATGTTTGCCGATGCTTTGGTGCCGTATTTTCAGACGTAATTCGAGGTTAAAACGCCCGAATTACGTCCGTAAATAGGGTGTGTGAACCCAGCCTAAGGCCTATTGACTGTTTCCTTCGGTTTGTGTTCATTTTGGAATAACGAAAACCAATGTTACGAAACAAAATATTTGAAGAAACGCTTTGAATCTCACTAATGTATGAGCTGTTCATAATCTATTTTAATAGTAATCACAATGGCCTTCATGTCAGTCCTTATGGTGGTCGGACATACTAAACAAACAAGCTGCATGAATCATTAAACTGAACGGTCAATACAGAAATCCCTGCAAAAAAGAGAGAGGACTTTGATTAAGGCCTCATTTACACGAGCGTGTGCGTTTTGCGCACGCAAAAAAACGCAGCGTTTTGCGTGCACAAAAGGCACTTGACAGCTCCGTGTGTCATCAGTGTATGATGCGCGGCTGCGTGATTTTTGCGCAGCCGCCATCATAGAGATGAGGCTAGTCGACGTCAGTCGCTGTCCACGGTGCTGAAAGAGTTAACTGATCGGCAGTAACTCTTTCAGCACCCTCGACAGTGAATTCCGATCACAATATACAGCAACCTGTGAATAAAAAAAAGACGTTCATACTTACCAAGAACTTCCTGCTTCCTCCAGTCCTGTCTCCCGGCCGTTGCCTTGGTGACGTGTCCCTCTCTTGACATCCGGCCCCACCTCCCTGGATGACGCGGCAGTCCATGTGACCGCTGCAGCCTGTGATTGGCTGCAGCCTGTGCTTGGCCTGTGATTGGCTGCAGCTGTCACTTGGACTGAATTGTCATCCCGGGAGGTCAGACTGGGGGAAGAAGCCGGGAGTTATCGATAAGTCAGAACTTCTTTTTTTTTTTTACACGTTCATGTATATTGTGATCGGAAGTCACTGTCCAGGGTGCTGAACCAGTTTAACTCTTTCAGCACCCTGGACAGTGACTGTCTCCTGACGTCGCGTACCGGAACATTTTTTGCCGGGTTCGGTCAAAACGAGTTCGGCCGAACCCGGTGAAGTTCGGTTCGCTCATCTCTAAGACACTCCGTTGGGATGTTTGTAAACAGAAAAGCACGTGGTGCTTTTCTGTTTACATTCAGAGTTTGACAGCTCTTGCGCGAATCACGCAATTCGCACGGAAGTGCTTCCGTGCGACCTTCGTGGTTTTCACGCACCCATTGACTTCAATGGGTGCGTGATGCGCGAAAAACGCAGAAATTTAGAACATGTCGTGAGTTTTTTTCAGCGCACTCACGCTGAGCAAAACTCACGGACTGTCTGCATGCCCCCATAGACTTGTATAGGTCCGTGCGACCCGCGTGAAAAGCACGCGCGTCGCACGGACGTATATCACGTTCGTGTAAATGAGGCCCAAAGGTAAAAATGACAAAAGCAATGAGACACTGAGAAGCACGCCAAGCGACATTCTGTGACACACAACACAATGAATAGTCAATGCGTTTATATTAATCACTCCAACTTCCCTTGCCAGGAATCTGACTTTCCAAATGTTGTCACTCTTCCCAGAATAGGCTGAATTTTGGGTTTTCAGAATGCATGAAACTTAACATTGAGTATGCAAAAGCGGTATAATGCTCATTATTTCCAATCATACTAACGGCTTATGATTGCAGGCTGCAGATTTCTAAATGGAGTACAAATCCAAAAAGTATAAAGTAAGGTTCACACTATCTAGAACACTTGCTCTAGAGCACATATTACAGAAAGACGTCTAACGTAAAAGAAAATCTGTATTTCATCATCCCAAACCGGTAAACTCGTTCATTTGACTGCATCATTTCATAGCTCATTTTCACAAGCACACAGTATATACCATCTATAATAGCTTCTTGTTTGGAGAGGCCAGAATACGGAGCTAATGTTAGGCAACAAAGCCATTTATAAATGGTGTATTCTAAACGGACGTATTTCTATATGTAGTTCACACTTCTAGATATGCTTCCTCAGAAGTCATAGGCCCAGTTGACACAGGGTTTCTTTGGCGCTGATTTTGACGTGGCAACCGCGTCAAAATAAGCACCAAAAAAGGCGTTTTTTCCCCCGGGCTGTTTTTGGTCGCTCGAAGGAGAAAAAAAGCGGCATGTCCTTTATTACCGCGGTTATGCCTCTAAAATACCATTGAAATCAAAGGGAGACAGAAAAAAACTGAGGCGCTAGTTTACGAGCTTTTTTCGCTGCGGTCCTTGCATTAGCTTCAATGGCCGTGGACGAAAAATGCAGCAAAAAAGGTGACAAAATAGCGCGGGCAGGTCAAATTCTGCCTCAAAATTAAGATTTTTTTTCTGCCTGCAAAAAAACTGTGTGTGAACTAGGCCATACTGTGGCTATTTTTTCCCCATAGGCCATAAAAAATATTCAGCATATGTATGTAACACCAGGGCTGATTTGAGTACATCACTGGTACCAGAAGAGGTGGGTAACAAGTAAAGGACAACGCGGTCCAATTATAGCCACTATTCTTTTTTTCCCCAACAATCGTAAATATAAAGTCAATGTGAATGTGTAAAAATAATAAAACTATGATTTATCCTTCTTGATTGATCGTGTCGCCATAAAAATCACTGTTATCAGTGGCATGTTTTGTAAGTGTAAGTATCGATTGTGGCATCATTTGCATTTACAGTGGCTACTGCTGCCTAGCGCACGGCTCCCTTAATACCAGTTTTATCTGGATATTGTATTGAGGTATTATTTAAGTACTACATGGGGGGAAAATATTAAGGACTTGTGTTTCATACATCGAGCACTGGAGTAAAATGCCCTTAATTTATTAAGAGGCGCACTCCACTTAACAAATTAAGAACCTCTTTGGCTGTCCGAAAGAGAAATATATACCAGCTATGAGCTAGAGTAGATTTCCGCTATCATTTGTGCTAGTTTCTGACAGTCATTTTGATGGCCACAGAGTCTCCCGCTAGGCCGCACCTACTTTTTTCAAAAGTGGCGTAAAAATACAAATTGAAACTTTTCTACACATATATTGCCTAAAAAATTCCACCCAATGTGTTAATATTTGAGCACTGAATGGCTTTATTGTGTTGGCTTTGTTCAGAAGCATCATTTGACATTGTTGGGGAGGAATTGGATATAAAAGTTCAGGTAAAAAAGTGTATATATGTAAATACAAATGTAAACATTATATATATTTTACACACACACACCTTTTTAAATTATGACATAGAACGTAGGACGTCATACGCCGGAACCAGCGTTTTACTCCAGCACGAGGAAACAAGTGCTATGAGGAATCCCTGCCACTGCAGAAGATTTAAACTTCAAAACAGCTCCAACTTAATTTGTGGCCCCTGTCAAGGAGGTTATCTGGCTTTATCTCCCTTGAGGAATTCTGGCCATAAGGAAACGCGTCGGGAGAAGGCAAGGATTGATTGCCTAAAATCATACGAAAGAAACAAGTGAGGCTTCCCAGTCCCCAGCCATAAGAACGGAACAGGACTTTAACACACTACGGAACGGGTAGGAGGGCTCATTACCCCACAGAGATTTATATTTATCCTCCTGGAAAATAGATCACTCACATGTTTTGCAACAATTTGGAGCATTTTCTCAAACTCTGCAAAGAAATGATAATATCACCAAATTTTGAATTGACATTTTTTTTTTGCATGGAGCACTACATCTCCTTTACAACAAGGAAGATTTTTTTGTTAACAGTCTTGTCCTTGTGTGTCTTTTGTTTTACACACTTTTTAAATATGTTACAAGTAAAAGTTACATTTTAAACTAAACTCTAGTCCTATTCTAGTGATTTAATTACAAATTCTTGTAGAGTACACAAAATATCAAGTCCTGCGGTGGAAGGTTTCAAATATACCACTAACACCTTAAATTAAATTATGACAAAAAAGGCAAACGGCGGGCCTCTACCTTGCTTGCTGCCCAGAGCCCAATATTCTGCAGAAATGGCCCTGTGTTCTACATCAGTATTTGTGTCTGCAATATAGAATGTGAGTGTGTGTGTGTGGTGGCAAGTGTAAAATGTGCATGAAATATCACTCTCTTAAAGTACACAAAGTACAGTGGTAAAGACAGACAAGATGATCTTTATATTTCATATAGAACAAAATTAGGTTAATAAAAACCATACCTAATAGAAAACCCAAAAAATAAATGCAATATCAATATCACACAGTGCCAATTCTGAAGAGAATATATGTAAAACAAAAAAAGAAAAAGTATTTCAGAAATATAACAAGGCACTCTTGGGTTGTTGAAAAATTATGAAAGTTATTTTAAACTCCAAATATTTTTGAAAATATAATTATATTCACACAAATGTAAACATTTTTTATTTTTTTTCTCCTGGCCAGGAAAAGGTTACATACAGATGGAAATTACCTCCTATACACTGATTGCATTACTTGTAAATAGATAACATTAATGTATACATAAATTTCCCCCAACAAGATTGGGGTCAATAGCATAGACCGAAAAAAAACGCTAGGTTGCATTCACACTTGCGGTTTTTCTCTATATACATTTTTTTATCCTCAAAATGGCAAAAGTTCCTGTTCAAGAAGCTTGGTAATGGAATTATAAGGAAAGCTTTCCTATATGTAATAGTTCCTTTCATAGGAATGTAGCCATCATGCAGTAAAGAGATTATATTTACGATGTGTGTGACTCTCGTTCTTCCCTTTCAAAGTTGGATCTTTTCTAGGGAATCAGGGGTAACCAGCAGTCTATTCTTAGACCATTACGGTCTTTATGCATTCCTCCCGATCCCTACCGTTATCCCAGAAAACGCAGTTTTTCTATGATTTTATACGGCAATTCTTACTTCCATTATCCACATGGTTTTTTACCTCTGGTCATCCGAAGTGCACCGGGAAGACACGTGGAAGGACGGCAGGCTCAGCTGAAAGCTCCAATGGCTCTCACCAGGTGATTTCCAGCCCATGTACTCATATATTCTTTTAAGCCTTTGGATTTAGTTTCCAGTCAGAAGCCTCTTGCTTCTCCGATATGCAGGGTCACTCCACTGTATACGTCAAGAGGTACAAGATCCGGAGAGAAAGGGCACACACTTTCAAGAGGGTAAGTTTCCAAACCGCATAGTATCCTTTTCCGTGTGATGTCTCCATCGCAGTCAGGGATTCGCAAGGCAGAGTTTCGACGTCACTACCTGGACGGCTTGATTAGGTCAGCTGACGCGTTTCATCCCTTGTCGGGATTTCCTCAGAGCTGTTTGGCAAGTCCGGCCAAATTCATTGTATTTATAGTGTCCAACATTCATTTATTGGTTCTATGATTAAGAATATAATATTCCATACCAAAGATCTAAGCTATTGCAAAGTTATATATACGTTCTTTCCAAGATGTGATAACTATGATTTCCGTTTCTACATCGGAAAGTATATTAAGAAAGATCCGATAATTAGATCATTTAGTATTAATCCACATTCACAAGGTATTTTAATCCCTGTATAGATAATAGATAATCAGTGGTGTGTCTCCATACGTAAATAGATATGTGAGTGTCAAATATAAAGGAATTAAAATAATTCCTCCATCGATACAGTTTTAATACATTGCACAAATTGTACATTTTATATTTCATATTTTTACAAAGAGACATATATAGGAAGAACTAATAAGACATTTCATATTAAATATCAGAATATTCATACCAATTTGGATGATTCTTCCATAAATATGATTCTGCTGCATGAATCAATTATCAATTTTTTCGCAAGATTATATGTGGGTGGAATTCATGAGGCGTTCCAGGGAAGGCAGGGAGGAGGTCCTTATACCTAAAGAGGCAGTAGAACCCGGGTCCCCACCAACCCTGGGAGGCATCATGTTAAAAATTCCCCCCACAAGAAGACTCCTCAAAACATCAGAGGACATGATAGATCGTCCATGGAGTATCTCAATAAATACTTAAATATGATGGTATTAACTAGAGATATTGAGATCATCTCTCCGTCAATATTATGTATGGGTGGAGTTCATGAGACATTCCAGGGGAGACAGAGAAGAGGTCACATGCTTGGGAGTGCAATGGGACCCAGATACCCACTAGTCATGGGAGATGTTATGTGGAGACTCCTCCCTATATAAAGAAACTTTCTATTTCATACCCATGTTTAGTTCTGTATTTTACGCATATTTAAATGTACTCGTGGGGATTCATACATAGAGTCTTGATTTGTTTTTTTCTTGTAGTTACAAGTCTTTTTCCAGTCACGTTATCTCCTTTCCCTAGTCGATGGTGTGTTGTGAAAGTCCAGACCCCCTATTGCCGCTAAATTTGTGACCCTCCCATTTGATGCATCAGATTTGCATTATCTATCATTCTTTGCATTTAGGGTTTTCCGGTTACAATGTCAGATCTTAATTTATAACTTCATGGGGGAATGATGTAAAAGTAAATTTGGCAAGGTGAGGAGGTATGAGAAGGAGAGTTCAGCGTTCTCCGCTTTAACAAAAAACAAAGAAGAAAATAAAAGGACCTAATCGTGTCCAATCTAGCGACTTGCATCGTGAGTACATTTATATTCTGTTCTAAGTCCTACGAGGTGTTTCCCAGTGCACGTCCTGCTACAATTTGCTGAAAAAGATTCTTAACATTGCTCCCTATTCACACAAATGTTTCGCAAAGTATGAGGTAAATGTCACAAATCAGTCTTTACTAACTGAAACGTACATCTACAAATTGCTATCACTTACCAATGATTGTCAAATTAGAGGGTCAAAAAAAGGACCACTGGAAGATCCTCTGGGCAGGTCTGACCATGAAATACTGAATCTACCATACAGGTATAGTGCTAGAAAGAAGAAAATAATCACATTCATAAAGGTCGTAAACAGAACTACATGGAAAAAAAAAAAACTGGTTCAAGACAAAGTTTTGATACTAGTTTGGATCTCTAGTAGGGATTCAGCATATATCCGCGAGAAGATGGTTTTGGCCCTCGTTGATTCTTGCAAGCACTATGAGGCAGTTTTACTAAGACTGCCATTTCATAAGCCAGTCTTAGTATTAAGCCTGCAGAGATAAGATGTAACTTCATTTATTAAGAGGCGCCCAACTCTTAATAAATTTGTTGCATCTTCTGCTGCATGTGAACAAGAACGTAATATCTACGCTAGCTCCTAGCTGGCAGAAATTGGCATTATAATTTACTCCAGCTTGTGGCATAAATGATAGTAAGGCTGGGTTCACACGACCTATTTTCAGGCGTAAACGAGGCGTATTATGCCTCGTTTTACGCCTGAAAATAGGGCTACAATACGTCGGCAAACATCTGCCCATTCATTTGAATGGGTTTGCCGACGTACTGTGCAGACGACCTGTAATTTACGCGTCGTCGTTTGACAGCTGTCAAACGACGACGCGTAAAAATACAGCCTCGTCAAAAGAAGTGCAGGACACTTCTTTAGACGTTTTTGGAGCCGTTTTCTCATAGACTCCAGTGAAAACAACTCCAAAAACGGACGTAAAAAACGCAGCGAAAACGCCGCGAAAAACGTCTGAAAATCAGGGGCTGTTTTCCCTTGAAAACAGCTCCATATTTTCAGACGTTTTTGGTCACTACGTGTGCACATACCCTAAATGTGTTGGGCAGCGGGTGTCTCCTTCCAGTAAGCCCGACAAACTTTTTGCTAAAGTAATGATAGCGACGTAAATGCTTCAAAAGTTGCAAGTTTTGCGCAAATTGCGTCTTTCGGTGCATCTGTGACTTTTTTACGCCAGAGAACTAGCGTAGAACATTCAATAAATTATCAAATTCCCCCCCCCCTTTATTCCTCTGCTTGTATATGTAGGACGGTACCTAGCACTTTATACATCATTACCGAGCGCTTGACAGGTTTCATCCATGGGGATGTGTTTCCTTCCCCGCATCTCATTTATATGTAGGAAGTAGGGCACTAATTATCTGCATAAATGCATGCTCTTGACTTGTAATTATGATATAGTCAATCTGATGTCCTGACCTGAAATGCTCTTGAACTGGATGGCAACATATATTATAAAGAAAATCATGATAAAAGTAAAGCTAATGAGATAATTTATGGAAAAAATACTAATTTACATTTATATAAAGTTGCAACATTTTATGTAGCACGCAGATTTGTTTTTACTTTACACAAGCAATTTGGGTTTATTTGTTCATTAGATATGCGGTCAGCATGTTGTAGATGTAAATTTACTATGCTCTTTGTGAAACAGATGGACGTTATCATGCCAAACTCAAGCTGGACTCTTTTGATTGAACATAGAGATAAGTCGTTTTGCCTTCCACCAAACTTTGAGGCTAGAGGTAAATACTTGACTTGGGTGTTTTGAGGTTTCTGTCTCCGTATGACCTACCACAGGTTTTGGAGACGCAAGAACAATACAACTCTGTCTTTTGGGCTTAAATTAAAAAAACATTATCTTTCAATACTTCGCACAAGCTTGGAACACGATTGTTGCCACGATTGGCAGATTTCAACTGCAGAGAAGTTTGATCTTTCTAGAGGAGTTGCCACAGCAGGTCTGTCTGGACATAACACTGCCTGATATGACTGAGTAAGTAGTCAGTAAGAGTAATATATTAGGGAATGGTACCATGTAGCAACGTTCGTGTGCGTCTAAGTCAACTTGGCTATGGGCCATGTGCCCCCACAGATACAGCACTACAGCAACGAAGACTATCACACAAAACTGCATAAATGTGAATAGATGGAAAAAGCTCAGGAGACTGCATAAGGGTTTATACCGATTTGTTCTCAGTTTGGCCACTGAGACTACATGGAAGAGTGAGCTTTTTCAATCAGTTCACTTTTTGTGGTGTTGTGTGGTGCAGTATCTGTGGAGGGATGTGGTCCAGAGCCAAGATGGCTTAAGTCAGAAGCATGGGTACTGCGAGTCTCCTACATTGCTCCCTTTGCAGGTGCTGTGTCGTAGCGCCATTGGTTGACATGTGATACTGCACTTGATAAAGTAGGGACCCAGTTTAAAAGAGGTCGCCGTGAAGTGGTCTTAGAATTTGATCAAAATGTTTACGAAGAACCTCATGTTCATACATTTTTACATTTTGCTGAGCCACAATAGATCAAGTATAGCAAAGTGGATGTGCGGTCCAACTTTTTCCTCTCTCCCTTTCTGGAGACCTATTATATATCATTAAAACATTTTAGCAATAAAACGTGTAGCAGTTTTATCAGTCTTAGAAGTCAGAAAACTACAAACAATGGACTAAGTAAATCATGAAAACGTGATAGACCTAGCCTACCCACACCAGGTAGAAGAATACCAAAAACATTACCATAATGGTATAACAGACATATCCACTTCTAAACATATATGCCATTAACAATTTGAGCAACAGTGGGAAGAACAGCCTCACACATAAAAAATACACACAGGATGCTTTATACTGTATGTCTCTTTAAAGTGTACTACCAATTAACAACGTTCCATAAATCAAAAGGACAAGCGAATATAAGGAACTTTGTAATATATCTTATTACAGAAATATGCCTCTCCCTCTACTTATTAGACTCCTTTCCTCCCCAACCCACCCTGCTTTCTTAACTGTTCACTCACTCAGAATTTACTCAAAGAATCCGTAGAGCAGAGGAGACTGATTTACTGCTTTACTGAGAAATTAGGTTACAGCTGCTCATTAGCGTCTATAGAGCAAATAGAGAACATCCTGCTCCCCTATCTCTCTCAGATACATACTCAGAAGCAGCATGGAGGACATTATACAGCAGTAAGGAGCAGTGTAGCTGTGAATCCAGCACTGGGGTGAGTCAGTAGAACACTTACTAGATTCAGCAGCATCTGTGTCCCTTTCTCTCCCTGCTGCTGCCTTCTCCCCCTCCCCTCAGGCTTCTATGGGCAGCTAAAACCTCATCTTTCAGTGAAGCAGTAAATTTGTCTTCTCTCTTTTCTAAGCATTCTCTATGGAAAAAATCTGAATGAGTTCACAGTCAAGGAGGCAGGGGGGGCCTGATAAGAGGAGGCATATTTCGGTAACAAGATATATTATAATGCTTCGTATCTTCACTTGTACTATTGTTTTATGGAAAGTTAATTATAATTGGAGGTACACTTTAATGACCAGCATTCTAAAAGTAAAAAATACTGTGTCAGGGGAAAGAATGTCAAATCTATGGCCAGCTTTAGACAAACACTTTCAATCTCCTAAGAGATCAACACAACTCTGCTATTATTCAAATGCAACTAGCCATCTAAGTCAACAAGAATATTTGCTGACCCTAAATCATAAAGGATACTGGGAAATAAAGTGTACAAAAATCTTACTCCTCATTTTATCCTGAAACTATTTTGCAACAATCTTACAAAAACGTATATTATCAGTCCCCACAAACATTGCTTAAATATGTATACATCCCATTACCATCACAGCAGGGATATTTTCTAAAGTTATAAATTAAAAAGCTCTGCCTACCAATGGAGCACATTAATCTGAAATTTCGACAATAAATCATCATTTAAATTCATATGAACAGTGGCCCAGTGTTTAAAGTTTTCTTAAGGAATAAAAATCAATACTATTACAATGTTTTAGATCCCATAAATGTAGCAATTCTGAGCTTATTTGAGATGGACTTTTTTTTTTTTAAAACATATTTTAAAGCTATATTCACATTAAGAGTGTCCATTTTACTGGTATACGTCACCATATTCAGATTCAACTGTACTGAAAATCTTAGTCAACTAAGCTTTTCAATACATCTGTATGCAAAAAAACATACAACGCTTTATACTTTTTTTTTTACAATGGCAGATGTATGCAGGTGGATAGGCATATAGATGCATACTTCTGGGGCATACATTCAACAGCACTCTTCAAACGTGCAATCCAAACAAAGCAGTTTTGCTGCAGACTTTGCAGCGTTTTTTTGTATAGATGTTTAGAAAATAAATCTTCCTGTCATTTTCACAAAAAGAAACGTGCCAAAAATGGCACAAAGTCAGAGTAGAAATCTTGACCCTGGAAGGCTATAGAAGCTCCCCAAGGGCAAATATATTGCCCCATAATTTACCTATTAGGACCTTGTGAATAGGACATGGGAGGAGTGGGATATTGGGGGTTACTAATTGAAACCTGACCTAGTAGCCTTTGAACGGAGGGCTTGTGCTTTATTATGTTCTTTATTGCAAAAGCAATGGTTCTTTCAAATCTGTTAAACACTAGAGAAACAGAGGTCAAATATAAAAATGACTCAATCACATTACAGTGCCTAGGGGTTGTCACACAGCTTTCCATTGACCCTGAATGGCATCGCTATGGTACTGCTCTGCCTGTGCAAATGGATATTTGTCTTTTCGCTAGACCTGGCACAGCTACGGAGATCAGGAGGAATAATATTTTAGTTCCAACACAGTGAATAGAATTAAAAAGGTATAGCGTTTTTTTCACTGTATTAAAAAATTTAATTAACTATGCTTTTCAATACAGGGAATCCCACAAAACAAAAAAAGTTTACCATGAAGTCAATGGGTGATATATCCAACTGTATGTCACATTCAGGTTATATATTCAGCGTATACATCGGGAGCATTTACTGGCATATACATTGTACATAACCATAAAACAAGGTCTCAACAGAGCCATAAAATCGAGAAAATTATTTAATAGGTAAAATTCATAAACCATAGACTTTTATACCAACCTATCACCATTATTTATTAAAGCCTCTTTCTGCAATTCCACAATATAAGTGGATATTATTCAACACTATAAACATATAATAAAAGTCTTCACATGTATTCATTGTATGTTACGTCATACACAAATGAGATGGAAATACTTTAGAAATGCTTTTTTTTTTCTGCATATCTGTCAGCAACAAGGTGCTAAAGCACAAGGATAGTCACATACATCGTCCATGGACATAGCAAAAATCTATTGATAAATATCAAAGCTTGCATGCGAATAATACATTTCTTATACAAAACTGTGCTGTGAAGTTTTCCACTATGGAAACGTTTGGTGTTGGATCTGTTCTACAAGTGTTTCTTACCCAAGATAAGAAATGGCCTGGGGGTTCATCCTGTCCAGGACTCGGCAGAAATTCAAGACACCACTTAATCTACCAGTACAGTGTATACAAGCTATTGGCACCTCACGCAGTGTACTTAGCTGTGTAAAACAACCTTGCAAGGAAGGAAATCTCTAAAGGCTTTCTGCCATGAACCGGTCAAGTGTCATTAAGATGCCGGGGTAAATCAGTGACATATTCTTGTGAACAAAGTCAGCTTTGCTACTCTATTAGAGAAAACGTACCTTCAAGGAATTACATAACTGAGTGTAACCAGTGTAAACCAGCAGAAAATGACCATTTAACATATGTATGTGGATGGTCGCAACTAGAATTTGTGTTACTTTTTAAACACGAGTAACTAATGAAGTAACTGCAACATAGGCTCGAGGCAATTAAAGAGGCAGTTTAGAAATTCAGACACAACAGGATATCTACTTTAACGTAGTTGTATTTACCTAAATTTATACAGCAGCTACCGCAGGCCATAATAAAGCTGCCACTGAAAAAGACTGAGGGATATTGGTGGACAGTGAACTTAACTTTAGCAACCAGTGCCAGGCAGCTGCCGCCAAGGCAAATAAAATCATAGGGTGCATCAAAAGAGCAAGACAAGAATATAGTTTTGCCTCTATACAAGTCACTAGTCAAACCACAGAGGGAAGAATGCGTACAATTTTAGGCACCTGTGTATAAGTAAGACTGAATTAGAGCGGGTGCATAGGAGAGAAAGCAAGGTAATTAACGGAATGGGTTGATTTCAGTACCAAGAAAGGTTATCAAACTCTGGGTTATTCAGTGTAGAAAAATGACGGCTAAGGGGCAATCTAATTCAAATGTACAAATGTATGAATGGACAGTACAGAGCTCTTTCTAATGCTCTTTTTACATCTATGGAAGGCCTGTAACCATGACAAGGGTGTGTTTCCTATATGTCTAGGGGAAAGAAGGTTTCACCATCATCAAAGACAGGTATTCTTTACTGTAAGAGCAGTGACTTTGCCATAAGATGTTGCGACGGTTGATTCATTGAGCAAGTTCAAGAAGGACCTTGAACCCTTTCCTGAAAAATATTATCATTTTACAGTTCGAAAAATGATGGATACTAGATTCTGGAGATGGGACATTGATTCAAGGATTTATTCTCATTGCCATATTTGGAGTCGGGGAGGAATTTTTCTCCTAATGAGGAAATTGGCATCCGCCTCACTTGGTTTTTACCTTACTCTTAATCAACACGGTAGAATTATAGGTTGGACTTGATGGACCTATGTCTTTTTTCAACCTTGTCAACTATGATAGGCTTCGTTCACATCTGCATTGGGGTCCCATTCTGACGTTCCGTCGGATGTTCCCGTCAGAACGGGACCTTGAGCAGACACAAACTGACACCGACGGAAACCGGAGGTTTCCGTTTCCATCACCATTGATTTCAATAATGACGGAGCCGGTGCCCGTGGTTTCCGTTTTTCTCTTTTGTGCACCGGACCCGTTGTTTTGCCGGAAGCAATAGAGTAGTCGACTACACTGTTGCTTCTCTATTGCACCTAGAAAGTCTATTATTTACTAAACAGCAGTAAAAAAATATATGCAAACATATAGACAACATAATAAACAAAATGAGCACTGATGACAGGGTAGATGAATTAAAAAACAAACATTGGAAACCTTTTTAGAAAACATACTTTTTTTTTGTCTGCTAAAAACACAATGGACCGTTTTTTGCCGTTAGTCAAGAGGAAAATATTAAGGCCTCAAAATAAGGGAAATTTATGAAAACTGGTATAAATAAAAAGTAGACTAGTCGCCCATGCCAACCAATCAGTTTGCAGCTTTAATTTTTCAAAGAGTATCTGAAAGATAAAAAACGCAATCTGGTGGCCATAAGCAACTATTTTGCCTTGCACTCGTTTTGATAAATGTTTCCCATTGTGACTTTTTTTCAGGTGTTTTTAGCCCCAGTGGCGTTTTAAGGGAATTTTCCACCTACAGAACTCAATTGCAAAAACAGAACCAAAAACTGCAATTTGTTTCTGGATCAGTTTTTTTTGTGTGTGAATCAACCCATAGACACAAGGTCATGATTATCTCTTCCCACCCCATCTTGTAGATTTTGTATTCTATAGTGCAACTATCCAATGCAATTCCTCCGCTATCGCCTAAACAAAGTATTATTTCCCTTTGCTATTATTAAATTATAAGGGCTGTTGTGTCAGATGATCCATCTGTAAAACCATATATCTAAAATTATTAGCAACCCTAAATGTAGGACATTAAGAAATCATGTGCAGCTACTCTATTGATATCATATTGGCAGACATGTGGCCATTCAAAAACAGATGACAATAGGAAAAAAATGCCCAAAAATAGTTTCGGTGACATCATGCACCATCAAAGTAAATGATCAGAGTTAAAGTCTATTAACACATAAGTGTTTATCATTCATACCTGAAAGATTAGCAAAACTATCAATTTATATACTCACCCTTTACTATTCTGTTTGTCAAGTGTAAACGTTTTTATCATAGGAAACAATATGGCTACTCAGACTTCTTGACAATCTGATAACTTAAACAGACTTTCAACCAAGCATACTTAAAGAGGCTCTGTCACCAGATTTTGCAACCCCTATCTCGTATTGCAGCAGATCGGCGCTGCAATGTAGATAAGAGTAACGTTTTTTGTTTTTTTTAAAAACGAGCATTTTTGGCCAAGTTATGACCATTTTTATATTTATGCAAATTAGGCTTTCTAAAGTACAACTGGGCGTGTATTGTGTATGTACATCTGGGCGTTTTTACTTCTTTTACTAGCTGGGCGTTGTGAATAGAAGTGTATGATGCTGACGAATCAGCATCATCCACTTCCCTTCGTTACCACCCAGCTTCTGGCAGTGCACAGACACACAGCGTGTTCTCGAGAGAGCGTTTGCAGGTAAGTAGCTACATCGACTTACCTGCAAACGCCGATGCTGCTGCAGAATCAAATGTAGCCTCTGGTGCCGATGTGTCCTCGCTCGTCCGACACGATGCAGGACCTGGGGCATAAAGTGACATCACAGCGTGATCTCTCGAGAACACGCGGTGTGTCTGTGCACTGCCAGAAGCTGGGTGGTAACGAAGGGAAGTGGATGATGCTGATTCGTCAGCATCATACACTTCTATTCACAACGCCCAGCTAGTAAAAGAAGTAAAAACGCCCAGATGTACATACACAATACACGCCCAGTTGGACATAACTTTAAACACGCCCAGTTGTACGTTCGAAAGCCTCATTTGCATAAATACAAAAATGGTCATAACTTGGCCAAAAATGCTCGTTTTTGAAAAAAAAAACGTTACTGTAATCTACATTGCAGCGCCAATCTGCTGCAATAGGAGATAGGGGTTGCAAAATCTGGTGACAGAGCCTCTTTAAGGGGGTTTTACACTGGGCGATTATCGGGCAGACAAGCGTTCATAGAACGCACGTTGGTGATAATTGATCTGTGTAAACAGGGCAGCAATCAGCAGATGAACGAGCAAACGCTCGATCATCTGCTGGTCGTATCGTTTTAAAAAAGTAGAATATTAACGTTGTCGACAGCACATCTCCCTGTAAACGGGGAAACGCGCTGCCGACATGATAACGTATGGGGACGAGCGCTCGTACCCATACATAGCTCCGTGTGACACGAGCAAACGAGCTGATTATCGGCCGGTGTAAAAGGGCCTTACATATGGTTTGCTCCTGTTTCTTGTTAACCTACAGACAGTATAGGAGAGGGCAGATGGAAGAGTGTAACACATGAAGGAGGATCAGACTATACACAGCACTCGCCTGTAGAGACTTTTAAGACAATTTGCTTAAAAATCTTGCATACGAGCACTAAATATGGTTGCAAAAGGGCATCTTGCCTTTAGAGAGGATGAGTAAACTCTCCTGACATGTCTGTTTTAGCAGAGGTTTGCTTCTCCTGTAACGATTCTAGAGCACCTGTTCTTAGAACTCTGTTTTGCCATTGCTCTCTTATTCCTCCTGGAAATGATTATATTGACAACTGGTTAAAAGAGCACATTACTACACACCCTGACCATACAGTTTTGATAACGTCAGACTGTGTAGAGACGCACCATATTAAAAAGGGGACAAGAAGAATGGTGATGCCCAGTTGTTAATTTCCAGGAGTAAAGGCCCACTGCAGAGTTGCCTAAAAATGATTTCATGGGGAATACAGGTATTTACTTAAAACAGACCTTTTACAGGACAGCTGACATTCTCTCTAAGCATATTTGAGATACCATTCTGTACCATAAAATTTTGTTCTACACAGATATTATTCTATGAAACAGAGGGTTACGTAAAAAAAAAAAAGCAATATACGTGTTCCTCAGTAAAGGCAATATACTGTAGAGGATGGATCAATCGCTTGCCATTTACCAGACACTCTCTAAGTCCTAGTTTGAACTTCTACTGTCAAAATATCAAACTGTTCGGACAAAGTTGCAGCTGTATATCGCAGTACAACTTTCATGTAAGCCAGCAGTGGCCGTGTTTTGAAGCCAATACCATCTTGCTTGCCTCTTGCAGTCTACAAAAAGCTATTCCTTTATGAACATGAAATGTAATTCTTCAGATACCTCGGTTTTTGGTTTCTGCGCCAAGTGAGCGGTGGTAGATTGCCGGGCTACAAAGAAACAAAGCAGAAGGGACATCACATTGTAAACTATTGTATAGAGCACAATGATGGCGGTCTCCTGCTAATTCGAACAACGTGGACAAACTGATTTGAGGTTATCTGTGCAATGTAAAGAGTGACTGTTTAAGGACATAACATCAAACGAAATAAAAGCACAGACAAAGAGCAGCGATAGGGAAACATGTCCAGGTAATTGAAAAGTGAGAGCATTTAACTCCTTCTCTGCAAGACAAATCAGCCTTGCGTGGCTTTGAAAACAAGAGAGAATACATTAAGCACATTTACTGGTGCTAGACTTTAGATTAATCCCCCTGTCACACAGCGTGCATCTGTTATGGAAAGTAAAACAGGAACGGATAATCATTTTAAGTCTTGTTGGCTAAACATATACATTGGGTCTGCTGCAGCCCATGCATTCCAATTTGTCACTTAATCAAGCAGAACTGTGTAAAGAATGCTTTTCCATTAAGGAAGAACAAACAGTAGCTCCGAGGCTCCTCCACATTTTGCCATACATTTTATCTTGAACATGTTCCTCCTGTCCTTACAAAACCTTTTCACACACTTGAAAAATGAACGAGTTGCAGCAACTACTGATGGCCTTTAAGCCTTATTCACACAAGCGTTGAAGACGCCCATGTGATGGCCCATTAAAACAACGACCGTCACATTGACGCATGTTTTTCAATGGGGCCGTTCACACGGCCTTCGTTTCAACGGACCATGTGAAGGGTCCGTTGAAAAAATAGAACCTGTCCTATTATCTTCCGTTTTCACGCATCCCTCCATAGGCTCAAGTCTATGGGGATCCGTGAAAACTGAACCCGCACGGGGGCACCTCGGATGTAAAAACGTCACTTTTTCACGTCCGAGTTTCCCCATGCTCGTGTGAATCTAGCCTTCTAGAAATCAGAGCTGGCTTGCCTTTCATATTTTGGACACGGTTTAACACTATTATTTTTAAATAGGTTATCTTGCTAACCAGGCCGAGATGAGGAATTGCACACCGTTTCCGTAGCTCTCAACTTCCAGCGACAGCAGGATAAGGTAGGACAGAGGTCAGGGTGCCCCACTCTAGAAATAGGTGTGGGTCTTTGAGGTAGGATCAGCATCTATCAGACATTTACAGCATTTCCTGTGGATATGCCATAAATGTTTGAGATGGGAATACCCCTTTAAGACAAGTTGCTATGGATTTTTTTCTTTAGATACAGCCTTGTACAGTACATGGTGTTGTCAGGCACTGCGTCTACAGCAATAAGCCTGTTTCATATGCAGGTTAAGGCCAAATTGCCAAGGACCCGAGGTTTGGGTGAGGGCATTGAAACCACATTTTTGTCACTGCCATAGTCAAGAGTTTCTGTGAAAATGCATTCATTAAGGCTCTGATCGCAATGGCTTATTCTGATCTAAAATAATCCTTATAGAGCCAGGAAGACAATCTCATCTACAGCTACTAAGAATTTGGCATAGAGTTTTAATATTTATCCTCATTTGCTGCCAGGTTTCTGAAATAGGGAGGAAAAAAAACAATTCTGTACACTGCCGAAAATGCACCGCCCTGTCCTGAAAACATTCACACGAAATATGTGCAGCAACCATCCCTATAAGTGAGATCTAATAGGCATAAGGTTCATTCTCCTAGGGAACTTAAACAAATTAAATCTATCACAGTCTTGCCGATGGCAGGGAACTTTATTATCGGACTGCTTGTAAGCTGAAATCTCTTATCAGTTATGAGGAAATTGAAGAACTTAGGTAATATTAAAGTTCTGTTACAACCAAAACCTAGAAGGCATGCATTCACCGGCAGGCATCAATTTTCTTGATTAATACAATAGCACACATTGCATATTTTATAAAACGCATACCAAGCGGAAAGCAGCAATTTGAGCCATATCTGATGCCAAATTAGTAAATAAGCGTATTATCACTTTTTCCTTGCAGAATTATACTCTTTTTATGGTGCCTGGACCCATTAAGAAAATAAACATGAACAATAGTATTCTGGCCATGCATTAACCCCTTAGTGACCAGCCTATTTTAGGCCCTAATGACCAAGCTATTTCGTTTTTCTATAGTCACATTCAAAGAGCTATAACTTTTTTTATTTTTCCGTCGACATAGCTGTATGAGGACTTGTTTTAGTTGTACTTCTTAATGGCACTATTTTGGGGTACATATAATTTTTTAATTCACTTTTATTAACTTTTTTTGGGGGGGGGGGGCGATTAGAAAAAAAACCCTGAAATTCCACCATTGTTCTATGCATTTTAAATGGACGCGATCACTGTGCGGCGTAAATAACACAGGTCGGTACGATTACGGCGATACCACATATGTAGAGGTTTTTTATGTTTTACGACTTTTGCACAATAAAAACACTTTTGAACTAAAATTATTTGTTTTTGCGTCGTCGCTTTCCAAGAGCTGTCATTTTTTTATTTTTCCATCAATGTAGTGATTTTTTGGGCTTGTTTTTTGCGGGACGAGACGTAGTTTTGATTGGTACTGTTTTGGGGTACATGGGACTTATTCATTAATTTTTATTTTTACTTTTTTTTGGGGGGCAACGGAAAAAAATTTAAATTTTGCCATTGTTTTTTGCGTTTTTTTTTTACGGTGTTCACCTTACGGTTTAAATGACATTAACTGTCTTAATTGTACTTTTATTTATTTTTTACACTTTTACTAAATAAAACCAGTTTTTATGGAAAAAAATGGATTTCTTTTTTTTATTAATAATCTTTATTTCACATTAATTATTTTTTTAGTCCCACTAGGGGACTTTACTATGTGATCTTCAGATCGCTGCTATAATGCTTTGGTATACTTCGTATACCAGAGAATTATTGCCTGTCAGTGTAAATCTAACTCCGGCGCGTCCTAACAGGCATATGCCCAGAGCAGACCTGGGGGCCTCTATCAGGCCCCCGTCTGCCATGACACCTCATCGGAGACCTGCAATTGCACTTGCGGGCCGCCAACAGGTGACAGAGGGAGATCCCTCCCTGTGTAAACAAGTTAAATGCCGCGGTCGCTATTGACGGCAGCATTTCACGGGTTAAAAGGCCGCGATCGAAGTAAACTTCGATCGTGCGCGTTGGAGCAGAAGCCCAGTGGTCATCAGACAGCGGAGCCCCGGCCCCAGCCTAGACTGGGCCGCCGTGAAAACGCGTATTGGTGGTCACTAAGGGGTTAAAGGAGATTCCCAAATCCCACATGAATGGCATAGCCACAGAATATGCCATAAATAAGTGACAGGTGCGGGTCCCACTTTTGGAACGCATACTTATGTAGAGAACTGGGCTGCCCCGATCTCCGCCCTGTCTGTTGAGCTGTCTGCCTGATGCCAGATCCAAGAAGGATCAATGCACAGATGGTCGCGCAAAGTGAAAATTCATAGATTTCTGTAACTCCCACCGATTTTAGTGAAGAGGTAATAATGAATTCATTTACATTTCTATGGTGAGAGTGAGTGCCAGGACCTACTTTTTTAGGGCACTGAAAGAGGTCCCAGCTATTGGACCCCAAAAGGTGGCCATAGATGCAAAGATGTGTCCATGATCCGACAAATGTTAGGCGGGAAGGATCCAAAGATATTTCCCACGTTGCAATTGATAGCATTGTGGGAAATATTGCCCCTATGCATTTACTTGGTTGGCGGTGAACTAAACGCTATAATTGTAGATTTCATCACTACCGACTGAGAAAAATTTGAAAGTATGGATGATCAATGTATTGACTGATAGTTTGTTGAGGATTCATCCTTCCCGCTTCAATAAACATGCCGAAAATCATTATGGCTATGATCGATGTGTCAGAAGATCCAACTGCGAGGACCTTCCTATCAAATACAGAGATGAAATACCAGCAACATACCTCTGGTGGTTTTCTCAACTTCATGATCTGGAGGGCTAAATCGAGACACTCGAACCATTCTAAGGATTTGTAAGTTAGTTATGGTCTCTGTTAAGCAGATCAAAATGTGCAGCTCCTTTATTGTCAGCGCTTTCTTATATACTGTATTAACATGAGGGGTTAACGCTGGTTGTTTGTGCCTGTCAGATCTGGATAATTCAAATACTTTCTTGTATGATTCTTGAGAGTTTAAAAGTCCCCACACACAGTGATCCTTAAACTGAGGGCAATTACAGCACCTCCTCTGTGAGACCCCCCTCAGGCGGCTGAACACAGAAAACATTGCAAGGTTAAGGACTACAGAGGTCTGTCATGCTCGTATAGAAGCAATGTCGTTCTGTAGTTATGAGGCCTGGGAGATGCACAAGAAGCTTATATATACTTCAATTCTAAGGCTCTGAGGGTCATTTAAAGATTACTCTGCAGTCCCACTGTTCAACACTTCCGTAACGACAAAATTCAGCATTTTCATCTTTTCTGACACAATCTGTTCATACAGAGGACCGTGCGCTGCCATGGGTATCCTAACCGGAGTCCTAGATGTAAAAAAACGCACATCTGCGAACAAAGGAATACAATATCTAATGGAAATCAATGGGAGGCATTTTTGGCCATTTTTTTGGCGTGTTTTCCAACGCGGTTTCCGTGTCAAAAAACTTGTCAAAAAGCTCAGTCTGAACTGGCCCTAAGTGAGTAAACCACGTAGAGAACCCTAGGAAAATTATCTAAAGATGGAATCTCACTCCCCACAGACTTTGAACCTTAAAAGATTTTTGCAGTGTCAAACTTGTGGTGTTGCAATGAAAATATAAAACAGATTTGGTGGGGGTGTAAAGAAATATTCCAGTTGGTAACTTTCTACGTGGCTACTCAATAACCCTAACACATATGTAATGGCTTCTCTTAATAGACCTAGATACGTTCCCTTATGAACATAAAACTGTTATTATTTAAGTTATTGTCGCCACTAGATCGAAGATCAACGATTGCCAATTGTCAAACTTTGAAAGAACTCCAGTTCGCCTCCATTTGCAGAAATAATGAATACTATTAATGAAAACGGTTTATCTGAAAAAATAATTGCTTCTAGTCTTAATAAAAAAAAAAAACAAACACCTGCCCGAATTGTTGTTTCTGGACACCCTACCTCCCAATTAAAATGGAAAAAAAAGTGCTAGAAAAGTTGTATGAACCCCAAAATTGCACAAAAAATACTACAGCTCGCGTCGCAATAATGTGGACATAAAAATAAAAAAGTTATGGCTTTTGGAAGGGGAGGAGGGAAAAACAAAAAAAACGACCAGTACTTGTCTTGTTAATTAACTTAATAATCCTTTTTGGGGGGGAAACGGGGAAAAAACTAATTCCGGCATGTTTTTTTTACTATTTTTGCTGAATAAAGTCAGGTTTTATTAAAATCATTTTTGGGGTGCCACTTTCGGAGATCCATAACATTAAAAATATTCCATAGACATATATATGGGGGCTTATTTTTTGTGGGAAAAATCTTGTTTTTTTGCATTTAATTTATGGTTTGATATTTATATATTGTTTTTATGGGAGAAATAGGGATAAATCCGCAATTCCACAATAGTTTTTTAAGGTTTTCGTTAACACCATGTGCAATGCGGTTTACATAATAGATTACCCTTTTTCTACAAGTCGTTACATTTTGGCAATGCCATATAATCAATTTATTTATATTTACTATTTTTTAAAAAGTAAAATACAATTTTAATGATTTTTTTTGGGGGGGGGGGCAGGGGCTTAATTGTTTTTAATAAATCGTAATGTTCTTAAATTAACTTTTATATATGTCCCACTAGGGGCCTAGTAAATGCGATTCATTGATCGCTTACATAACACTTTGGTATACTTCGTATTCCAAAAGCATTATTGCCCATCAGTGTAAAACTGGCAGGTAAACTATAAGGCCATGCTTTGGGCATGGCCTAGTACACATATGCCTCTGTCAAGCCCCAGGCTGCCATTGGCACTTGTTGATTGTGTTTCATGGTGCGATTAGACTGACAGAGTAATTCCCCTCCCGCTGTCAAATTCCTTAGATGTCGCGATCGATATTGCCATCAGTATCTAAGGGGTTAACCAAGACGAACACTCCCAGCCGCTGTGTCAGTACTTGTCTCGGGATTCAATGGGGTGAAAGAAAGGTGCCCCAGCACCGCATCCCATGGGGGGACATGCGGACAACGATTCACGTCCGTTAGGATGTGGAAAGGCAGCTCTGTGACGGGAAACGGTTAAAGAAGCACAAGTAAAAAATTATACCGGCCTAGATCAGGGCCGGCAGGGCAATGCATGACACAGGGATTCTCTATTTGGTGTTCCTTGAATCCATGTGTCGGGCCATGTACTAGGCAGAACACTCTGGATCAGTTTTAACCAAGCATGTTTTCATGTCATCCATTACCCAATTAACAATCCATATACACGTATTAGTAGATTGATTATATTTCATTTGCTTTTCTAGTTCTAAACTACACAGCAGTTCGTCATATGCAGTAGAATTTTATAATTTTATGCTACACAGATGTGACAAGATATTTGGATGACAATACAACCTAGTCCATTTGCCTAGAATTAGCAATTGTAAGAAACATTTCTTAATATGATTAACCGCTTTAGGACTGACCAATTTTAGCTTCTTAGGACAAAGCATCTTTCTATTATTTTTCATCGTAACATTCCAAGAGTTCTAACTTGTTTTATTTTTCCGTCAATGTATCTGTATGAGGGGTGGTTTTATTTATTTTTTTAGAGGTCAAGTCATATTTTGGGGTATATGGATTATTGATTAACATTTATTAGTTTTTCTTGGGAGTGTTGGAAAAAACAGCAATTCCACTATTGCTTTATCTTGCAGCTTAAATTTATGGCGTTCAACATTCATCATAAATAACATGTAACCTTTATTTTATGGGTCGGTACGATTACGGCGAAACAATATATGTATAGGTTTTTTTCATGTTTTACTACTTTTGTACAAAAATTTCTACTGTGAAGTTTTGTTTCTTAAAAAAGAATTAAATGCAGTTAAAGTTAATTAAGTCCCGCTAGGGGATTTCATAATGTGATCTTTTGATCGCTTCTATAATGATTTGGTATACTTCGTATACCAAAGCATTATTGCTGGTCACTGCTTATTAGATTGCCTGTCCGTTTTAAATGGTCATCAGCACGGCCTAATAGGTATAAAGACATGGCCGGCCTAGGGGCCTTTGTTAGGCCCCCCGGCTACCATGACAACATCCAGCACCCTGCGATCACTTGGCTCTGGCTCTAAAAATGGAGCCAAAAACTGCATCAAAACTGTGTGTGTGATCCTAGTCTAACAATTTTAGCTGAACACTTACACATTTGTTTTTTATTAAATGTTTATTTGGCCATCAGTGTTGTTTTACATATTCTTTAATTAAAAGTATATACTGGGGGAGGGATTTAATACAACTAAGCTTTCATATACCAATCTTGATCCAAAACACGCTGAAGTAAGATGTGCCTAATTTATTAAGAGGCACATGCCTTCTAATAAATTAGGTGCATCTCTGGCTGTCCGTGCGCCACAAAAGTCAAATCTATGACAACCATGAGTAGATTTGCGTTATAATTTACGCCTGCCATAAATTATTGTAAATCGGTCAGGGAAATCCCTGCACCTTCTGCTAAGCGCCACTCAATTTTTTTTTAAAGTGCCATGATCAAGGCAAACGGCACAAAAGTCACTATTTTTTCACACATTGCGACTTTTGCAATTTTTCTAGGATGGAAAATTTATAATAAATTTATAATAAATTTAAACCCAAATAAGTTTAGATTTGTAAACATGCTAAAAAACGGGGAATGTTAGAAGTGTAGTCTATATTGACATAATTAAAGGGAACCCGATAAATTAATAAAACCGTCCTGTCTGCAGGCTGCATGTTATAGTGCAGGAAAAGCTGAGCAGATTGACATATCGTTTTGTGGGAAAATATTCAGTATAACTTATTGATCTAAACCTATGCTTATTACAGGCTTAGGAATCCAGTGGGCGGTTCTAATCAGTGATTAACAGCCTTATCTGTATAAGTTTGCATACAGAAATAGCTGTCAATCATGGAGTAGCACCGCCCACTAGACTCCTAAGCCCAGAATAAGCAGAGGTTTAGATCAATAAATTACAAGTTTTACTGAATATTTTCCCACAAAGCAATATATAAATCTGCTGAAACTATATATAAATCTGCTAAACCTGGTCCCTGAATATTGAAAAACGACATTTGGTAAATATTATTAAAAAAAATAGAACAAATTATCACTAAAATGCAGAAAAGCCAATGACCTTTTTCTAAAATAAACTTATAAGGCAGAATTAGGTGAAAAAAAACAAGGCACCAATTCAGGCAGTGATAAATAGGCAATACATTCTGAATTAAGTAACACTCACTGAGCCGGAAATTGTGCTGTGAGCACGATTGTGGTGTCGAGTTAAACTAATAGACTCTAATTCAATACAACATGAAGACAAGGGCTGCTTGACCACATTCACGGTCCTTGGAAAGGTGGTCAAGCTTCTGCACAAAGCTCCGGCAGCCAGGCAGAATGGATTTGATGGCACAAAAGTAATACTGAAAACATTAATTAATGATCTATAGTATATTCCCTGCACAAAAAATTTACCACTGATATTATAATACATCATTTAGTCCAGGGGAAAACTGTAGGGATATATTGCCTGCAGTGGCACATGACCGATGAACAGTACGTGACTGGAGCCATTGAGAACGGAATCTCAGCGCTGGGGCAGGGGGCACTCAAGGTGGAGAGTATTTGCTAGTTTATTATATTACACCACCTAGTGCCGATTTTGAAAAGTCCTAGATAATCCCTTTAAGGACGCGGCCTAGTTTGGACCGGATTTTATCTTGTTCTCTAATTAACTAATAGTATTCTTAAAGAAAGCTATGCACAAACCGAAGAGCAAGAACCTACACTGTAAATATGTTACTTGTGGGCTGTGACAATGGTAAATCTGATGGTTTTAGGAGGACATGAGAGAATTGTTTCAAACTGGTAGATTATTGCTATAAGGCAGGGGTCTCAAGCACGCGGCCCGCATGCAGCCCCTGGGGCTGTCATCTGCGGCCCGCGGGACACAGAGCCACTAGTACAGACTCTGCTCCAAGACTCTGGAATTCCCTGACATCGCTGTCCACATATGAACAGCGATGTCTGGGGCTTCCCCAAAGCCGGAGTCCCGTGCAGATCGCTAGTAAAGGCTCTGCTCCGGTACTCTGTGGAATTCCCTGACATCGCTGTCCATATATGGACAGTGTGTCAGGGTCTTCCCCAGAGCAGAGTCTCGGGCAGAGCGCTAGTATCGGCTCTGCTCCGGGACTCTCTGGAATTCCCTGACATCGGTGTCCATGTTTGGACACACGATGTCTGGGGCTTCCCCAGAGCCTGAGTCCCATGCAGAGCGCTAGTATAGGTTCCGCTCCGGGACTCTGTGGAATTCCCTGACATTGCTGTCCATATATGGACAGTGTGTCAGGGTCTTTCCCAGAGCGGAGTCCCGGGCAGAGCGCTAGTATAGGCTCTGCTCTAGGACTCTGGGGAATTCCCTGACATCGTTGTACATACATCGACAATGATGTCAGGGGCTTCCCCAGAGAAGGAGTCCCAGTGATGTCATGAGCACAGCTGGAGTCCCAGGAAGAGCCTACTAGCGCTCTGCCCAGGACTCCAGCTCTGGGGTTACCCCTGACATCTCTGTCCATATATGCGGGCACAGAGGGCACAGCGGCAGCATCCACAGAGGGCGCAGCGGCAGCATCCACAGAGGGCGCAGCGGCAGCATCCACAGAGGGCGCAGCGGCAGCATCCACAGAGGGCGCAGCGGCAGCATCCACAGAGGGCGCAGCGGCAGCATCCACAGAGGGCGCAGCGGCAGCATCCACAGAGGGCGCTGCGGCAGCATCCACAGAGGGCGCTGCGGCAGCATCCACAGAGGGCGCTGCGGCAGCATCCACAGAGGGCACCACTGAGGGCACTACGGCAGCATCCACAGAGGGCACTGCGGCAGCATCCACCGAGGGCACTGCGGCAGCATCCACCGAGGGCACTGCGGCAGCATCCACCGAGGGCACTGTAGCACTATCTAAAAAGGGGCTGCCAAGTCTTGACATGTGTGTCTGCCAAACGCTGCTAACTGAGGCTCCGGACTGCATTTATCGACACTTAAACTGGAAAACTGGATTGTTGAAATAAGCACGTGGAGAAATCGCTCAAATTTGAAACCTAGCGGTATTATTATAGTAATATAGTGTTATAGTAGTTCAAATAACTAATTGATTAACAATAATTTTGTATTGTATCAAATTTGAAAGTAATGCGGCCCGTCAACTTTCCATTTTTTCTATATGGGGCCCACTTACCCGGCCGAGTTTGAGACCCCTGCTATAAGGTCTCAGGTTTGTCCCAAATGAGTATTTCGAAAATGTAATGACTGAGACCGCTGTCAAACTCACAGACATAGGTGGCAGAAAATCAGTTCTCACAATCTTTGGATTTCAAACCATAGAACTTTGGTGGTTTTAGCCGGAAAAAAAATAAGTTCTGTAACAACCACAGCAAACATATTACACACTAGAGGCAGCTATTTGGCTTGACACTAAACTTTGCTTTTTGTTTAGGGCATATTTAATATGATATAACTTGGTTTATGAATATCACTATACTTCATGAATATATTTAAAGGAAGCCTCAGGATAGAATAGTCCATTATGCAGGGTTGTTTTATAGAGCGTGTAATACTGAAGCCCATAGTGAGTATTAGGATCAATTCAGATTTAAAATAATTTACAATAATAAGTCACCAGAGTAGAAATGTACAAAGTACAGCAGCAAAAATGGAATATGCAATGGGCTATAGCCCCAAAAAGTAAGGTGCAGGCAAAGTGGAGGGGAGGGACCTTACCCTAATGTATCAATAAAGCAGGAGGGCAATGCGTGGTCTAATTGGGCAATACTATTCTTAAGTCTTCTATGAATGCTGAATATGTTTTAATATTTACTTATTTATATATATTTAATATTTATGTTAGAGATGCTCCACCAAAATGTGTTTTCAATACATGTTGAGGTTGGGATCGACATGGCAAAACTTTTGCCAAACTGATATTTTCTGCAATTGTATCCCCAGTTATGTTTTGGGGCGAACAGCTGAGACATATCAGACCGCCTGGTTGAAAGGAATACACTGCCCAATGGTGTACTAATTATAGAGGCAGACCCCCTACGTTGTTATGGGGCTTGTGGTGAGAAAGTGCAAGTGCCCTGGCCCTAAACTCCTGTTTCCCAACTGACAGCAATAGCTTTTTCCTGCAGCCAACACTTGGAGGAGCTGACTGCATAGGGATTTTTACAGTTTCCATTGAGTTCAATGGTAGCTGTATGAATTCATATGCACTGAGCTCCCCCTAGTGGTGGCTCAGGCAGTGAGTTTTATCATGTACTGTGTAAAGCAAGGGAGGGACATATCATATCATCGATCGAGGTACATATCATATATGGGCAGACAGCCCAGGGTCCATTGAAGGTTGTCTGACCAAATTTTCTGTTAGGGCAAACTCCGGTACGCCCTAACAACGGTCTGTGTATTATTAGTACACAGGCTAATGTACTGGCATATAGATATATACCAGTACATTAAAGTTAAAAAATAAAAGTAAAGAAGTGTGACAAAAAACAATAATGTTAAATTAAAAAATATATAAAAATACACAAATGCACATTTTCTTTTTACAATAAACATTATTAAAATAAGTCCCAATACATAAAATATACATATTTAGTGCCGTCACAACCGTAATAAGCTGTACAACAAATTTATAGCATCATTTATGATTGGTGTATGCTGTATAAAAAAAAAAAAAAAAAAAATAACAAACAAAAAAAAATCTGCTTTTTTTTGCCAAAATAAAAACTTATACAAATTGAACGATAACGTAAATGTACCATAAAACAAAGTCTCATACGGCTACGTCAAGCAAAAAAATGTAGAAGTTATGAGAGATTGAAAGAGGAAAAATAAAAAGTTGTTCTGTCCTCGAAGCCAAAATTGTCAATGTCGCTAAGGGGTTAACCCAACGTTGCCGTTATGTGAGGGAGATGATGGGGTCACTTATTAATGTGAGGCACATGGTGTTATTAATTTTGGACCTCCATGTGCCTCACATTAATAGTAATTAACCCCATCATATACCTCACACATTAACCCAATGTTGCCCATTATGACGGTCAGGTACATGATGGGGTTAATTACTATTAGGCTAGATTCAGACGGGCGTTGCACATCCCGGACGTGAAAAACTAGACTAGACTAGAGCCTATGGAGGGATACGTAAAGCGTGAAAAAATAGGACATGTCCTATTTTCTCACGGACCCTTCACATGGTCCGTTGAAACGGCCGTGTGAACGGCCACATTGCATTATATAGGTCTGTATGACGGCCGTTTAACACGTTCGTGTGAATACGGCCTTAATGTGAGGCACATGGAGGTTGAAAATTCATAACACCATGTGCCTCACATCAGAAAATACTTTCTAAATTCAAACAAAAAAGTTCAATGCGATTTGGGTGGCACAAGTTTCGTGCTATAACAAAGTCCTGTGCAATATTAGTTACATTTCTAACATAGCCGCCTGGCATGATGCCAAATAGATATTACATTTTATGATATTCTCCTAAAGCACAACATGCCGTTGATCTAAATGTCACAGAAACTTCCTTTCCAAAGTCATGTCTTCATAAAACGTCCAGTCATAGGAGACAAGCTAAAGTAAAAAGGACAATAAGTGACACCGTAACAAACATATATCATCTGTTGTCACTTTCTGGAACACTTCAACCTTCTTTCATCTCTTACCGTGCACAGAGCTCTCCAGCTGTAGAAACCTGCGACTGCAAATAAATATCTGAAGACGTATAGATTTCTCTTACATTGTACTTAGATCATGGTCCCTGTGGTGGCTGTTCACAGATCAAACCTTGCTTCAGACAAGAATCTGACTGACTGACTGGCCAATCGCACTGGAGTTAAAAGCTATGTAAACCTTTCAGAACTTTTTTTTTAATAAAACAATGTATTATGGTGTTTAACGCAACTTTTGAATTGATTTTTATAAAAAAAAAAAAAAACTTTTTAAGATATAGCTTCTGTGTATCCTGGATACATAGAAGCTGTATCTTGCGCTGAAACCCGAAATCTGTCAGGTCAGTGGGACGGACTGCTTCGATGACAGCGCGTCCTGCATTTCTTTGACATCCAGGATCCACCGGTTATCAGTTATGAACCTAAATGTGATCGATACCAGGTGGATCCTGCGTGTCAGAGACACGTGGGACCCGCTGGAGTCCTGATGGATTTGGGTTTCAGTGCAAGATACATAGAAGCTGTATCTAACAACTATATATTTTTTTTTTAATGAAAACAATTCAAAAGTTGCATTAACCCCTTAATGACCAAGCTATTTAAGTTTTTCCATCGTCGCATTCCAAGAGCTATAACTTTATCTTTGTGTCTACATAGCTGTATAAGGACTTGTTTTTAGCGGGACAAGTTGTATTTTTTAATAGCACCATTTTGGGGTATATTTAATTTATTTTGCATCCTTAATTGAAACAGTTTATCGTGTGGTTGTTACGATTGCGTCGATGCCAAATTGTATTTATTTATTTTATGTTTTACTACTTTTACACAGTAAAAACACAGTTTTTTAAAAATAATTTGTTTTTGTTTCTCCATATTTGAAGAGCCATAACTTTTTTATTTTTTCGCCGATGCAGCTGTAAGAGGGCTTTTTGTTTTTGCAGGACGACGTGTATTTTTTATCGGTACCATTTTGGAGCACATGCGACTTTTTAATCACATTTTTTGAAGGCAGGATGCACAGAAAACCGCAATCCTGGCATTGTTTTTTATTTTATTTTTTACAGCGTTCGCCGAGCGGGTTAAATAACATAATAGCTTTATAGTTGGGGACGTTATAGACACGGCAATACCAAATATGTGTAACTTATTTTTTCATAATAAAGCATTTTGTAAGGGAAAAAGGTTTTTTTTTTCCATTTCTTTTTCTTCGGGGTTTTTATTTAACTTTATTAAACTTTTTTTTATTTTTTTATTAGTCCCACTAGGGGACTTTACTATGCAATCGTTTGATCGCTTTTATAATACACTGCAATACTTCTGTATCGCAGTTATTGCCTGTCAGTGTAAAACTAACAGGCACCTGCTAGGTCATGACCTAGCAGGCATTAACTAGAGGCAGACCTGGGGGCCTTTCTAAGACCCCTGGCTTCCATAGAAAGCACCAACACCCTGTGATCGCATGCAGGGTGCCTGTTGGGTGAGAGGGGGAGCCCCCTCCCCTCTCCAAAACCACTTAGATGCGGCGCTCACTATTCCCAAAAGATTTACATAGGCTGGGGCTATCAGACTTCAGGCAACAACAAAAAACAAAAAAAACATCCACCAAACACCTATAACATTGATCTACACTAATTCTATAGTTTCATGCTAAAAAAATAATAATAATATGTTCGTACAATTAGACCCATATCGCTGCTCAAATACTAAGACTTTCTGGTTGTAGTCAGGACTGCACGCTATTCTTCGCCTGTTACCTACATGTCCCATGATGCTTTGCTGTCCCCTCTGCACACTTAGCGCCGCCCAACACGTCCCTCTGCCCGTCCTCTTGTATTTCGTCCGCCCCTTGTCTGCCTACACCTTCCAACGTCAGTCTTTAACTTCGCTTAATCTAATAGATCTGCCCCGCTTCTATTCAGCGTTTCGACATTTACATCTGAATAGCAAGACGCGCTTTAGATAATAAAAGAAAATTCCCATTGGTAGCAGTAAGGAGCATGCGCAGATTAGACAGGGGGGAGTCTCTAAGGCAAGTAGACAGTGTCATACACTTCTCTCCACAACGCCCACTTGGCCATATAGTAAAACACGCCCAGTTGTCCATTGAGAAACTCATTAGCATAAAGCTAATATAGGTCATACCTCTGTCAAAAATGATCGTTTTTCTAAATAAAAAACACTGCTGTAATCTACATTACAGCGCCGATCACATCATGTACAATATAGGCCACTTATAATGTGGTGGCCGTGTCCTTAAAGGGTTAATTGTAAAAGTGATAACATTGTAAAATACAAATGTCTGATCATCAGTGTGCAAGGGTGCGGGGCATTCATAAACAGAGTTGCTGGAAAGCCTGTGACTACACACAACAGAACAACGTAACGCATATGTAAGTGGGCTCCTGGCACATCGATACTCTTTACCCCATTGTATATCTGCATGGTCTGTCAACATCTATTCTCTTATTTTTTTGGCTACCTTGCCAGTTCTGTCTATCGATTTTGATGGTCTATTTCACAGTTGTTTATTTTTGTTATGTGATTCACAATGGCTGTTTATTTCGAATGTATTTGTGTATGGTATAGATGTTATGGCCAGTAGCCCACTCAGTACTTTCTTTACTGTGAGGACTTATATTTGAATCCATTTTTGATGCTATTAAGGCGGGATTCACACGACCGGGTCGTTCTCGAGCCCGATTGTCGGCCGGTAAAATCGGCCATTTTGCCCGGTTTGCATTAAATTTTGCATCCGTGCCGGGCCGGGCAGATCCGGACAGTGACATCAGCGGCAACTCCTGAAGGGGAATCCCCATGTGTTCGGGGATTCCGCTTCAGGAGTTTCCCCTGATGTCACTGCCCAGATATGGACAGAGACATCAAGCGCTCTGTCCAAGAGCGGAATCCCGAAAACACGGAGCTAAACAAGGAGCTAAAGTGCGGCTAGCACATAGCTGAGCGGGGATATACCTCCCCGCTCTGCTATAGTGGCGTCGCTACAGTAGTAGCAGCCGCAGCAGCTGCTAGCGGCGCCATGGAAGGTGTCGCCGGGCCAGGGTGCTTTTAAAACAAGCAGGAGAAGGGAGCCAGCGCAGCGCTCCCTTCCACCTGCTGTACACCCCGGCCCTGCCACACAGTGTACAGCGATGCCATTCGTCCGAATGGCATCAACTCCTCCTCCTCACATGCACTCTGTGCTGTGAGGAGGAGGAGATAGAGCGCAAGCGCCGGAAAACCCGGCCATCACTCGGGACACATCCCGGTGATGGCCGTGTATTACCCGGCCCCATAGACTTCTATGGGAGCCGGGCGGCCGGGTACCCGGCCGAAGATAGAGCATGTCCTATTTTTTGACGGTCGTGTGAATAGCCCCATTAGGGGTCTATTATTCCTAATGCAGCCGGGTGCCGGCGGATTTATGAACGGCCGGCACCCGGCCGGGAAACCCTGCCGTGTGAATGAGGCCTAACTGTATTTTGTATTTTTATCATGTCTCAATAAAAACTATTTTATTTTGAAAATGTTTGGGTCACTGATTTTCTGCATATGCGTTTAAACTATGACTTTGGTGTTTGACCAAATTATTGTATGGAGGCACTTTTTTGGTGTTATACACACAACAAAACCAACAGCGCTACAGTGAAAAGCATAAGGAAAATGCTGCCCATGGGAAGCTTTTAAAAATCAAAAATAAATTGCTACCATAAGCGTATTTATGACTACCCTATTGTGCAATACATCCTGTAGGTAAGCTGGGGCCACTAATCATACCTCTGATCTTAAAGAGAAGAGCTACAAAGCAGTTAACACTGGAAAAATTAATGTTCTATAAGAGCCATAATGATTAACTCACGAAAGCACCATGAAAGATAATTTGCCAATTTATTTAAAATTGAGGGCAAGCTTTAGCAGCACGGGTACGACATCTTACTGCAACAACATTCCATCCCATCAGGACACCGGCCAATTATCGGGCAAACGAGCGTTCACACAACGCTCATTCCCGATTCATGTCCTGTATAAACGCTCGTTCATCGGCTGATTGCATAGTTTTAAATGCCTAAACTATTATTGTTGTCGGCAGTGAAATGCACAGCCGACATGATAAAAATCGATGGGGACGAGTGATTGTTGTAACGAGCGCTCATCCCCATACTGGCTCCTTGTGAAAGGAGCAAACGAGAGGTCGATCAACGAGCCATCTCGTTGATCGGTGCCCTTTACACGTCGGGCCGTGTAATATCACCTTAAGTCTGACATTTTATTTTCAACAGGAGAATGACCCAAAGCCTGTCCCCAGGTTGTGTATAAACTATTTAACAAAGAAACTAGACAGCTGTTTAGAAAGGGATGGATGGGATGAGTAGAACTTGAGAGTGAAGGAAAAGCCGCTAACAAGTGCTCAGCATATACAGGAATTTTCTTCCCGGTATAATTCCATTTGTGATATTGAATAGTTTGATAGTAAAAGTAGAAAATTATATTATATTAATATATATATATATATATATATATACATACACACACACACACACACACACACACAGAATCATTTTCTAAATTTACCAGTAAAGTATTTAAAACTATGCAATATCTTATGCATGTGTGTGTTATATATAAAGTATTTCAAACTATGCAATATCATATGCATATGTGTGTGTGTATATATATATATATATATATATATATATATATATACACATACACACATACATATATATGCATATATGCATGTGTGTATTGTAAAATGCTACATAAAGTGGTTGTGTCTAAACATTTGATTGGTACGGTATATACACACATAGTATAAAGTGAAAATGGTTGCAAAAAATACAAGATTTCTCATAGATAAGAGAAAAACCGTAAAAACATCTTAAACCGTCTAGTGAACAGATATGTAAAAAACAAAACACGTAACTAGTAATTTAAGCAAAGCTAAAATTCCTAAAGGTCTCAAAAATCTATAAACTTAATTATTTGCTTTTCTTGGCCAGAGCAAAGCCTGAACTCTGAAAGAAATGTGTTTTTTTATATCTCATAAAAATTGATTTCTTAAAACGACAGTGGTGAATTATTTTATATGCTGCTTAGAGAAGCACTAGTGATTTTTTTTTAAAAAGGGAAGAAAAAAAAAGAAACCCCTTTGCTACCAAGCATTAATAAAATGTAACTGTTATTTGAATTTTTAAATTATTATTACCAAAAAATATAATCGCTCTATCTATGCAAAAAAACAACAACCCTGTCCCTTCATTGTGTATACCAATTATCTATGTATCAGTTAACTATTTAGTAAAAGCCACAATACTGCTAGAGTGCTCCGCTATTCAAAATATATGCAAACTAATGGCTATCTAGTTGCTAATATGTTAAATTGTTGCAATATCATGGTGTACTATTGCCATATTAATACGGGATATAATATTGCCAATGTTTTCTCTATGCATATACTGAATTGATACATTCTATGGTGAAGCATATTACATTTTAGGTGTTAAAAAAAACCGTTTGGTGTTACACATATTGAGTCCTCCTGCAGACTGCAAGCAGCTCTGATATTGGCCACCACTGGTTCTACCCCAAGGGATATTTCATACAAATAATACCTGAACACCCATAACCAACAGAACAAGCAGGAAAGCAAAAATAATTATTCATGCCCAAGAAAAAAAGTATTGCTCAAGCTGCTGTAAAAAGAATATATTTAAAAATATAAAGGTGCCCCAAGGAATTGATGCTGTGAAGATGATGATTTGCTCGGTAAAGTTTTAGTCAGCCATGTGTGATATTACAGAGCAATCTGGGAAAGTGTTAGAGCAGAAAAATGAGTCCACAAAAGTGTGTAGGTGTGATCAAAAGATTATTTTTCTAAAAATACTGGACCAGTATTCCTGAGGACAAAAAAACCCTCTATAAAACTCTATATACCCTATAACTCATATGATATCAGAAGAAAGGAAATAAAAATAGTAAATCCATACACTATAGGCAAGGAAGGAGTGTGCAGAGTTCCTTTTAAAGTTACAGGTATGCTGGGATAGGCTGGGGGGATTTCCTGGTGCACGTGCTGGCCCTTTAAGAGCGGGCGGTGGGCGCGCACACACCCTACAGGCTTCAGCCGAAGAGGAGAGCAGTGTGCGCCAGAATTTCTGAGGGATGAGACGTCGGCAAGATTTCAGAGGTCTGCGGTCGAGACTGCTGGTAAGTGGTAGATGCCGGCGGTCGCGACTGCTGGTAAGTGGAAGATGCCGGCGGTCGCGACTGCTGGTAAGTGGAAGATGCCAGCGGTCGCGACTGCCGGTAAGTGGAAGATGCCGGCGGTCAGCGGCCGCGTCTATTACACCCTGTCTTCAATCAGTGTGTTCCTGTTTCTTGTATACATCAGTTGCCTGCTAGTAGTCGTGATACATTCTCCATATTTCCCTTTTCTTTGACAGTTCGGTTTGTTCAGAATTTGGGCCTACTGTAAGCCATCCTAGAAAGGGATATAGTATTGGTGATTTTCATCAGAATAAATAGATGCTACTAACATGGAAATGTAAGCATGTCCATATTAAAGCTTTAGATTAAATTAACACCTACTGTTTCAATTTGTTTCCTACCTAATTAAACTAAGCTACTCGAGGCAGGGGACTCCTCCGTTTCTCGAGTTACAGCACCTGCATAAACCTCCCAACATTGTATATTGTTTGCTTACCGTACGCTGAGAACCCTGTAATGAACTATGGAAGAGAAATACAGCTACAAATGTAGATACACATACAGATAATATCAAATGCCTTTAAAGAGACAAGTTTAAAATGAAGTGAATAAAGTTGATTAATATGATGTATACAAAGGTAAAGATGTTATATTCTGCTAGATTTGATGTCACTATCATTTCGTAATGTGTATACTGAGCACCATTACCATAAAAAGCACTTGCAAAGGCAATTTTTTTTGTACTCATATATACTGACTGCCTTTGTTGCCAAATAATTATCATCCATCACTTATTCACCCAAAATATTGAAGAACGGCTTTAAGTGTGAAAATTCGACATTAGATCATATTTGATCGCCAAAACTCCTAAATTATGCCGTTACTTAAATCACTTTATCACGTATAATATATCTCACAACATTAAAGGGGTTAACCAGGTTTTTAAAATTGATGTCCTATCCTTAGGATAGGCCCTCAGTATAAGATTGTGGGGCTCCAACTCTCGACCCCTGTTTGAAGGGGCCACGGCGCTCGTATAAACCTCTTTGTTTACATGGTTCTTCTCCTGGTTCGTACTTTCACGAGCTGTTGCATAAGTAGTGCAAGGTAATGAACCACTGTCTCATTCACTTGATACCTTGCACTGCCGCTACAAATTCACTAAGTAGATATCACGTAAGGTAGGAGACCAGACCATAAGTTATATGCGTTACGTTATAAAGGCAAACCTTGAGATAAAGAGTTTTCCATGGGGTAAAAGAAAAACATTCCAATAATTTTTTTCTAAATCTTTTCGGTAACAATTTCTTGATGATCATGCCCGCGACTCCACCTCCCCCTCCTTATAAAACATGGCACCCGTCTCAAAAAAGAAAGAGCCCATTCCCCTAAAATGTCCCTTCAATGGGTTAGTACTCTTAAACTAATCCACAAACGCACGATCCGGCAACTTCAGTGCGCTTGTCAAAAGGCTAGATGTCTATTGGACCATAAGCACACCCTTCTTGTTTGTTGCAGCAAATTTCATGAATACAGAAAAAAAAAGTGGGCACATGTTGGCCAGGGCGCTTAGAGGTCAACTCGTTCTATCCCAAGTATTTGACGCCCCCCCCTGGCCCGGTAGTTCATATCACACCCCAGATTGCTGACTCCTTTCACTCCTTTTATTTAGCCCTCTATAACCTTCCAGCCCCCCCCCCCATTGTGATTACCATCATGCTCCGAGGACTCTCCTTCTCCATTCACCAGTCTTTCCACATTGACCACTCAGGAACTGGAGGAGAATTTTACCACACCGGAGATCTTAAGAGTCATAAAGGATATTCAGGGGGGGGGGGGGGAGAGAGTACTGGGCCAGACAGCTGTACCATGAATTCATATAACATTTTTATAAGACTGTGGATCCAAAAATATATGCAAAGCGTTTGGCTAATAGGTTAAATTCACATTTTCCTGCTTTAAACCCCTAGATTAAACAAACTGGAGGTCCACGTCAAAATCGATAAAAACCCTAGAGGTCATTCACTACTCACAAAGTCAGCTATAAGGCTGGGTTCACACAAGCACATTAACGTCCGTAATGGACGGACGTATTTCGGCCGGAAGTCCCGGACCGAACTCAGTGCAGGGAGCCGGGCTCCTAGCATCATAGTTATGTACGATGCTAAGAGTCCCTGCCTCTCTGCAGGACAACTGTCCCGTACTGTAATCATGTTTTCAGTACGGGACAGTAGTTCCACGGAGAGGCAGGGACTCCTAGCATCCTACATAACTATGATGCTAGGAGCCCGGCTCCCTGCACTGAGTTCGGTCCGGGACTTCCGGCCGAAATACGTCCGTCCATTACGGACGTTAATGTGCTCGTGTGAACCCAGCCTAAGAGAGGAAAAGAGACGCGGCGCCATATAGTGCAAATTACATGAGGGATATGGATTGAATATTTGAACATAAAAGGTGCCCACCTTGAAGTGTTTTAATACGGACAGGTACAACACTACAAACAAAGGTGCACTATGGTTGAGATTAAAAGCTGCTGCCAGGTCCAGAACACAACAACCAAGAGACTTGTCAATTTTGAGCGCAAAAAGAGGAAGAAAAAAAAAGGACCACAATAATGCTAATAGAGGAAACTAAATGCTTAGTTTAATAATATAATAAAACTAAGAGTAAATTACAGATCGACAAGTTACGCGTTTCAACGCCGGACTGGCGTCTTCATCAAGGTTTAAAAAAAGTGACAATAGACAGCATTTAAATACAGCATGAAAAACCGCCAAAAAGACTGGTTCAAAGATCAAAGATTACGTCATGAAAACGCACCACCCAGAAAAGACATCACATTTGTTTTAAAAAAAAGATAAGGTTGTTCGGTCACTAACAAAAAGATCTATATAAATACTAATTTGAAAAACAAACAATAAAAAAACATAAGACCATACATAATAACAAATATTTTCAGCCCAAAGAAATTTATGTATGGTCTTATGTTTTTTTATGTTCATTTAGTTTCCTCTATTAGCAGCGCCAATTGTGGTCCTTTTTTTCTTCCTCTTTTTGTACTCACAAAGTCCGCCTTAACAGCCATCCCTGTATAAGTGTGAGCACAAAATAGCTGCCAATCACTGAGAAGCACCGCCCACTGGACTCAAGTCCAGAGTTAGCAGGGCTTTAAAGCAATTACGGGTTAACCTGAATTTTTTCACACAACTATATATCAATCTGCTCAGTTCCTTTAACAGGCTGCCCATAGATAGGAGTGCATGTTTGACTTGTTAAGTTCCCTTTATGTGTGTACATGCAAAGTTTATGATATACCACTTTTAATATACAACATAAGAATTACTGCATTTATTTTGCTAACATGGGAGCAATGTTTGTGCTCCCATCCTAGCAAATATCTCTAAGTCACTAAGGCTTCGTTCACATCTGCATCGTGGCTCCATTCATGGGTTCTGTCGGAGCTTTCCGTCAAGGGAACCCATGAACGGAATCCAAACTGAAACAAATGGAAACCATAGGTTTCCATTTGCATCCCCATTGATTTCAATGGTGACGGATCCCGTGCCAATGGTTCCCGTTTGCCACTGTTGTGCAAGGGTTCCGTCATTTAGACGGAATGAATAGCGTAGTCGAGTAGGCTATTGATTTTGTCAAAACTACGGAATCCTTACACAACGGTGACAAACGGACCACTCACTTGTTTTGTGCTGTAAAAAGGAATAATAACTTGGTAAGTGGTAAGAAACGCAAATATAAAACACTGTGATCATGCATGGTATAAACCAATCTTCGAGAAATGATGGCAGTACTAGCTTCTTTAAGACTCCCAGATGATCCTTGCCTGTGGCTGTAAGGAACATTAGTGTGAGCCTATGAGCAAAATGGTTGTTAAATATAGCAATAACCAACAAGTTCTCCTTTTAAATATTTCAGATGGCACTATAACTTCATGTTGTACATAACAGTATTAAAATACTGAGGCTGGCAATGTTAAGTGTCAAGTCACAGCGCTGGATACAAGATCTTTATACATAGAGGCTTCATATCTCTATACCCATCTCTCCTTCATAACCCTACTTTCCATTCTATTCAGCATAAGTAATGTATTCATACATCATGATATTCAAAGGAAAACTCTTATTGTCTGTTAATAACTTATGCTGTAAACTAAATGACTAAATCCCAGCAAACTAAGTACTATGGCTAATAAAAATGCAAATGATTAGAATGAGCTACTACTGTTGTGTTCCATTTGTAAATGTATAATTAATAGAAACTTTAACCGTTCTGGGTTTATACGCCTTCAGCAAACACATATCAAACTAAAAGAGGAGAATCTGAAATGAGCTTCCACTTTAGATAGAAATATAGATACCCGATGTAAGGTTTGTGCACGCTCTGCTAATTTTTACAGCATAATATTCGGCTTGAAGATCACCGTTATTACACTACGAGGCTTCCAGGTAAAGGGACGTTTCAAAACATATTATTCGAAAGAGAACAATTATGTTGTAAAGGTCTAACATTAATGAACTTCGATTAACGAAAGGCAGTCACTGGAAATACAGATTTTTGCTGCTTTTTTTTTCTACTACTGATTTTTTTGAATAATGTATCGTAAGGTTCTGTTCAGACTGGCACCATGGCTTCCTTTTTTATAAAAATCCAAGGTGGATACGACATAACGATCTTGTAACAACAGCCAACAGGTTCCATTAACATAGTTTGATCCACCAGGATTCTATTGGGGCATCAGACAAAAGCAGCTGAAACACACAAAATATCATATAAGGTCATATACGCTACGGTGTCGTGCAAGTGAATGCGGTTTTCAAATGCCCATCCCACAAGGCGGAAAAATTATTTGCGGATTTTGGGCTTGATGTTGCTTTTTAATGCCGCAGCAGCATAAACTATTTGTAAATCCCTGAATTGTTTATTTTTAATGAAAACTGTAGTGGATACAATTCTGCTCCCGAAGGAAAGTTTTTCCTGATTTGCTGAGCTTTGCTCCATTGCCATTTTTGAGGGGGAAAAAAAAAAAAAAAAAAAAAAGGAGTGGAGGGAAGGGGGGACAAAGATTTGCAAAACATGAACAGCTCACGGGTAATGCTGGTCCATTTAAGCGTACATACTACATACGCTACAGAACACTGGACCACTCAACATCAAGTGCTCAGTAAACACGCAATTGCCACAAAGCCTACATAAAACACATCATTCCTTTAAGCTTACCTCAAATCTGATAAAAACTTTGGAGATGGTCCAGGTTTACGGAACTAGTTTATAATCAATGGCAACCCCCATCAAGGAAGTCTACACTGCTGGATCATTGGTCATCAGGGAGCAAGTGCTTCCGCATCCTCTACCTATAGCCCCCGTCACCGGCCAGAACATGACAAACCAGGTTCACCAGTTTACGTATGAATGTTTGGTATAGTGAAATTACAAGTAAACATGAAAAAAATATATATTAAATGTCTGTACAGGCCTTTCTGTATTCATTCTGGAGAAGCGTAACAATCCTTTAAACAGTAACATGAAATTTTGCCGTCTCCCCGGACTTCGGCAGCACAAGCAGAATTAATGCATTTTGATTAATGCTTTGCTAAGTAACTCCACGGCTCGGCATACACCCCCTCACATATACTTGTACTAATGTTTATGCAACTGTTTAACAAATGCTATATTTCACTAGTGTTAGGAGTGATCATTACTAGGATAATGATATGGAGTTACTGGCGGCTTAGCTTTAGTATTGCAGGATGTGGTTACTTATATCTGCACGTTCTGCGCTACGTGTTTGCGTTTAATTTCTCCAGGTAGTGTGCAATATTCCGACAGCAAACCTGCCGTACAGAAGAATGTCAATGTTTATTTTAATCTGCCGATATGCAGAATAATGAATATAATATGGCTAAGCAAGTCATTTAGAAAAATTAAACATTTTAAAGCAGACTATTCGCTCTTTCACACACTATTAATTTATTGTATATCTCAAGTCAAATAAGCTCATCGCTGGCAAAAAGTCTATTGAAGTAAAGTGATCGGAAACCTAATAGGCTTAAATCCGAGATAAATTATATTAGGCAGCCATGTGTACCACATCGTATTTGCTCAGTGTAGTTATTAAGTGCAGTTTTGTTATCTGCTACACGAAAATGACGTTAAGCAAACAAACTATGAAGAGTTCAGTAAATAAGGTTTCCGTGTGGGAAGTTAAATGGTTGGCGTTTCGTCTATTTTTGCGGAACATTTTACAAGGACAGTTCTGGCGCTAGGTTAAAATCTTTAATACTGCAGCTTTCCTCCCAGGCAAATCAGACAGGAGTAATAAATACTAACAGTAGACGGCAGATGTTTTGCTGGAAACTTTAAGGAGAAACTTTCTGTGCAAAGAATATCTGAGTCATTCTTAATAAAGTTTAAAGTAGATTAATGGGCTGCCAGTTTGAGAAACAAATACATCATTTTTTTCCCTGAATTTATGGAACAGTTTCAATAAGACAGATAGCTATAAAAATTCTTCACTACATCCCTAATATAAAACTGAATTTTCTTCTGAAAACTTCATTAAAGGGGTTTTCCAAGTTATTTAAAAAAATTGGCCAAGGTGAGAGGGATTTAAAAAAAAAAAAAAAAAGAATCCCAGTCGTTCCAGCGCCACCACTTCCGGTCCTCCCCCCTGCGGTGTAACGACATATCTGCAGCGATGATGTGCTTGTATACCCACATGATCTCTGCAGCCAATCACTGGTCTCAGTGGGTACGCGGCACAGGATTTTACTTGGCTGCAGCGATCATGTGGGTATACAGTATCGCTGCAGCTATGTCAATAAACAGCGGCGGGGAGGAACGGAGCGGCGGCGCTGGAACGACGGGAATCTGTGAGGTGAGTAATGGTTTTTAGTTCATCCCTCCTACCTTAGCCAATGTTTGAAATAACTCGGAATAGCTCTTTAACTACCAGACTGTCTTGGTCCTAAATGACCAAACACTTTTTGTGCATGTGGTGAGGTGCAGTTCTTGATGCAGTTTTTTTTAGGCAAAGCCAGGGGTGGAACCAGCAGGAATGGCAGGTGTGTGTGCTTTCTTTATAGTTCCCACTTCTGGCTTTGGCTCAAAAAAAGAAAAAAAAAAGCAATGACTGCAAGTAAGCTTCCAGCCTCATCGTGATATTTATTTTCCGGTTTTAGGTTTATTAGTGTTAAATTGTTATTTCTTTTTAGTTTTTTTTTTTACATATGCAAATTCACACTAAAATAAAGCGTTGTAATGGGTGAGGCGCAGTTCACATCTCGTTTTGTGCACGTTTGTGGTAAACAACGACGTATACGTTTTTAAAGTTACATAAACATATGCATTTGTAACATATGCTTACGTTTTTTGTAGTATACGTCGTATAAGTTTGTTTTTTTCAAATTCTTTTATTTTTCCTTTTTCCAAAACACAAATATAATGGTGCAGACATATGCAGCACTGACATCGGCCCACAGGCCAGTACATGTAGTTACAATGAGTGCAAAGACGTCGTATAAGTTTTTATACGTTTGTGTCCGTTCTGACTTATAAAAACGTATGCTTTTTTTGTTCTTTAGCTAAATCAAACTTTGTAAAGTCAAGAGTTCCCATAGAAGGTTACAAAAACGTATAAAGTTTTACGTATGCAAACGTAGGGTTTAATATTGCATACATCGTCCATACATCTCCATTGACTTTAATACAAGTAAAACGTATAAATTTTTGAATAGTACTGAAAGCGTAGTAGACGACAAAAAAAGGATACAACGTAAGCAAACAAAACGTAAGCACAAACTACACCATTAGGGCATCCGTCCTGACCATAGAAGTCAATGTGCACGTTGTGGTACACGTTTTGAGACGGTTTTCTCATGTCAAAACGTGCGCGTCAAACATACAGTAAAAATGAGATGTGAACTTAGCCTTACCTATGTTTTGGTTATTTTGACACTGAACAGGAATAATATCGGGTGAACAGGACAGGTATGGAATGAGTGGTAAATGTTTTTGTTTTTTTTGTATAGATATATATATTTGTTTAGAATATGTCCACCCTTAACCCCTTAATGACCAGGCCCTTTTGCGCGTTAATGATCAAAGATTGTTTTTTCTTCTTTTCACTGTCGCATTCGAAGAGTCGTAACTTTTTTTTTGTTCCGTTGACATATCCGTATAAGGGATTGTTTTTTGTGGGACGAGTTGTATTTCTCAACTGCTCCATTTTTGGGTGCATATAAGATATTGATTAACTTTTATTAACTTTATTTTAGGAAAGAATTGAAAATAAACAGCTATTCCAGCATTGATTTTTGTGTTATAAATTTTACGCAGTTCAGTACGCGGCATAAATAACAGGTTATCTTTATTCTAGGGTTTGGCACGATTACAGGGATACCAAACATGAAAAGGTTTAAGGTTTTCCTACAATTGCAAAATAAAAACCCTTTAAAAAGAAAAAAAAAAGCTACTTGTTTTTGCATCGCCACATTCCAAGAGCTGTAACTTTATTATTTGTCGATGTAGCCATGTGTGGGCTTGTTTTTTTGCGGGGCAAGGTATAGTTTTCGTTGGTAGTATTTTGGGGTACATGGGACTTATTGATTAACTTTAATTTTATTTTTTATGGCGGGGAATGGGAGAAAAAAAAGGAATTTTGAAGTTTTTTGTGGGATTTTTTACGCCGTTCATCCGGCGGTTTAATTGTGTTAACTTTATTGTTTGAGTTGTTAGGATCACGGCGATACCATATTTGTGTATGTTATTATTTTACACTTTTACTAAATAAAACCACTTTTTGAGGAAAAGAGTTGTTTTATTTAATTTTTTTACTGCAATTTTTTTTTTTTATATAAACTTTAACTGTTTTATACCAACGCATTATTGCCTGTCAGTGTAAAACTGACGGGAAATCTATTAGACCATGCCTCTGGCAAGGCCTAACAAGCAGTTGCTCAATGCAGAACTGGGGGCCTTTGTTAGGCCCCCGGCTGCCATGGAAACCAATCGGCACCCCGCAATATATTTGCGGGGCTGCCGATGGGGTGACAGAGGGAGCTCCCTCCCTCTATCAAACACATTAGATGCCGCATCTAATGGGTTAAACCACCGGAATCAGAGAGTGCTTCGATTCTGGCAGTTGGGGCAGGAGCCAGGCTGTGTATAACAGCCATGCTCCTGCCACTGATCGTGTGGGTACACTGGCAGTACCCCACAAGATCAGAGCGACAGATATATCCGTCACTATGCCGGAACTAGCACCGGCTTCATACATACATACATACATACATACATACATACACACACAACAAATTACACAGTTTTTACCTGTAACTTGGGCAACCCTAGGAGCCCCAGTTACAAGGGAAATTAGCCCCCTATGGTGATATTAGTCACACACAGAGCTGTTCTATGTCTGCAAATGCTGGGGGGCATCCACGTGATCATGAGATCGCTGCCGCCACTATTCACTACACAGAACTCCTTAAGTACTGTGTAAGCTGAAATCGAGAGGGCAGGAGCTTCATACCTGCAGCATACATTTACAATGGCGCTGGTTTGACATGCAAAGTATATACTATATAACATATCTTTAAAACGCATGAGTTATAGTCCATATTAAAGCCCAGAGCTGTATTCCCAATTCTGCTTATAGCTCAATTGAGTTTAATGCAATGATTTCACCTGTTTTGCATTCTGAGATAGTTATTTTCCCCAGTAATTAATAAATAGTGCCTACACTCCACTTCCTAGAATGCAAATCACCAGAAAAAGCTCTGAACAGACAATGAACCAGAAGGAAAAGCTGTGAGATTAAGCAGCCAGCAGAACTATGAATGCAGCTGTGGATGGGAACGTGCTATAACACAGGCTGTAAATAACAACAAGAAAAGTAAAGCTATATAGTTATTCAGTGTTGACTATAGATTATATATCTCTGTGCAAACCCGTGTTCAGTAGTAAACCTATGCTTTAAAGTGGTATTCCCACTTTAGGCATTTATGGATATAGATTCATGATATGCCATAAATGCCTGGTAGGTGAATGTCTCACCTCTGGGACCCTCACCTTTTGAGGGAATGGGGGTGCACTAACAAATTTGCAGATTCCCGGCTACGCATTCTCCATACACTCTAATGTAGAGGTGGCTGTACTTGTTCGACACTCTCAACTGAACTCTATGGGAGTTATCTAAAGAGCCAGCAGCTGCTTGCTCAGCTTCCCCCCTCCCCTGAGATCATACGTCATACATACTAGATTTACCAACATCACATGTACATTCACATGGGTCTTTCCAAATGAGTAATATTTTCAGTAAATTATAAATGTTTTTAGGCACCAGATAAAGAACCCTGCAAACATTACCTACAGCCAAGAATTCGCCTGTCCATCTTCCACATGTTTTTCTTGGTTTGCAATTTGTTATAATTGCTATGTTTCCTGACAATTCATTGACTTCAGCTTCCAGCAATTCGCAGAATTGCTTGTTTGTTTTTTTTAGCGTGTATCAAAGCTACAGGTGAAATTGCTAACAATTTATTTTGGCTGCCATCGTGAATAAATCAAATTTTCCCTTCCCTTTAAGAAGATCAAATAGAAACGCTGCTACATCAGTCATACATTTAAAGCAGAACGCACAGTTCACAAACGTGTCCTGCTTGGGAGTATACTGGAGTTTATAAAATAACAGAAGCAAAAGAAGCAATATGTCAAATCTACCAGATTTTTGCTCCCATTTTTATACGTTGAATTTTAATGTATTCAGGGATTCCAAGTGAGTTTGTTTTTTTCCAGCAGCAGTCTAATGGAAAATTGCAGATTTAGGCATCATTTACACGAGCGTAATATACGAGTGTGCGACGCGCGTGCTTTTCACGTACCTATATTACTCTATGGGGCAGTGCAGACAGTCTGTGAGTTTTGCGCAGCGTTTTCCGCTGCGTAAAACTCACGACATGTTCTATATTTCAGCGTTTTTTGCGCATCACGCACCCATTGAAGTCAATGGGTGCGTGAAAACCACGCAGGTCGCACGGAAGCACTTCCGTGCGAACTGCGTGGTTCGCGCAACAGCTGTCAAACTCTGAATGTAAACAGAAAAGAACCATGTGCTTTTCTGTTTACAAACATCCAAATGGAGTGTCATAATGATGGCGGCTGCACGAAAATCACGCAGCCGCTCATCATACACTGATGACACACGGAGCTGTTAAGTGCCTTTTGCGCACGCAAAACGCCGCATTTTTTGCGTGCGCAAAACGCACACGCTCGTGTAAATCAGGTCTTAGACATAATCTATTGAAATACTAAGCATTTAATATCAAACTTTACTCCAAATTCAATATTTGAATATATGGCCTATAGCATGGGTACCAAATACAGCACCCAAATAAATTGATGGCCCCATATTATACCTCGGTGTGCCTCTGATTTTACATGCAGAAACAGTTAGGTTTCCCCCCTAGAAGAATTGCTCTACTGTTGAATCAAATAACTTTGTCTACAATACACTGTTTTTGTATTTCACATCAAAAGTCCATTACCCATCAATGATGAATTATCCTATAATGAAACTCATTTCAGAGCTGCTTTTGTTGACATTCAGAAAGACCTCGGGCATGGTTCTGTCTGGCAAGAACAAATACATCTGGGGTGGTTGGTAGTTACTAACAATTTGTACATCATGTGTAATTACAACTTATCTGCACAGAAGCAAATTACAGATTTCTCTTTTTCATAGAACTTCACGCATAAAAGTTCACATCTTTTGTCTGACTATGCTTACTTACACATAAAACACTTGCTACATCATGAAAACCTCTTCTTGAGATTTTAGGACCCTTGGATTCCTTTCAAAATGTTCTTAGGAATAAATAAAGAAAATTGCATGCAAATGTCGCCACTTAGTAGTGGGAGAAACGGAATCTAAATAAGAACATATTTATTTCTAAGAAGTGTATATCAAATATACTTATCAAGTAAGGCCCTGTCCACATCTGCGTCGGGTCATTCTGTGGTTCTGCTCCGTCAGAGGAGCAGAAAAAGCTGGACGCAAGGGTTCCGTTGCAACACAGAAACCACTGGCGGCGGACGGAACACATTGACTTTAACAGGTTCTGTCGGCTTTCCGTCAGGGTGTCTGTGCTTTTACCGGAAACAATAGTGCAGAATGCTGAGCTATTGTTTCCGGTAATCTCTGCCGGATCTGCGACGGAGGCCCCTAACGGAGCCTCCAATGCAGACGTCAACTTTCAGACGCAGAAGACACTTTCTTGAAGGTTCCTTCTTAGGGCCTCTAAGAAGGAACCTTCAAGAAAGTATCCTACTAATTTTTCATATAAATGAAAAACTCTTGGCTTGTTAAAATCAATTCTACTCCCTCTACATAGAGCGCTGTGAAGGATGTGCCTACTGTATGTGGTTTACCTCCCAACTGCTACTCTGGCTAGGTGGCATTGCCAGGTAGCCTGATTGAACTACACATTCCAGTATGCCTTGGCAGGCTGCAACGGGACGTTTCTGCCATTCACATGTGGTATAGGCATGTTCAAGTAGCAGTCATGTGTTCTGTGAAGTAATGTCCTGCACAGAACCAACCATTAAGTGACATCACTGTACAGGCAACAAAACGGACTGCCAGCCATTAATGAACGTCACTTTCTGGCTGTTTCCTAGCACGGATGGTGAGAACTGGACACAATCATTGTTGATGCCCATAGGTTTCGGGGGGGGGGGGGGGGTTCAGAAATGGTAAACACATTAGTAAACATTATGACTTTCCACTTTATATATTTTTTCTCTGACAGGTTAATAAGCCCTAGTGGGTATGTGTGAGATAGAAAGTTTTGATTGTGAGCCCCATACGGAACAGGGACTAATGTGAACAATTACAATCTCTATACAGGGTATGTGGGCGATATATATAAGCAATAAAATTAAAAAAATAAAAAATAAAAAACATTTAAAAAAAAAATATACACACGCACGCGTAAATTTGCAAAGCCTTTCTAAACTGAATCTCACCATACGGAGCCATCTTAAAAATTATAATAAGAGACTGCATAAACTGGAGGCTGATGCTGTGTTTATTTGCACATACATGTCTATAGAGAAGTCTGTATGGGAACAATATCCACTAATACTTTTGCAAGGCTGCTGAGCTGAAATCTCCCCAAATTCTCTGCTGGCTTAATGTCTATAGTACAACAGAGAGCTCTGAAAGATAGGATCTCAACTAGTCTGTCAGGGAGGTGTCTGTCAAGACTGTTGAGAACTCATTTCACTAACAACCAGCAGAAAACTGAAGACATCTCTGGACTACAATATACGCTGTACCTCAGGACCAGTACAGAATGTGTAAGGCCATATACAGTATCTACAAGGTTACTCAACTTGTATCTGAACTATATGGTAGAGAGTATGAGGACACCGGATGACCTATGTGACATGGGGGACATTTCTTTCGGGAAGATTTTGGATCACTGTTGCAGGTGTTCACATCCATTCAGCCAAAGGCATCATCTCGAAGGCGTTATGGGGTTACATAGATGTACGCCAGTCATTTCTAATTATTACAAGGTAAATAGGGTTCAATAACATTGAGGTTAGAGCTTGTGCAGGAGAGTCAAGTGTTTCTACAACTTGATTTTTTTTTTATGGACCTCACTTTGGTGGCATAATTTACCACGACCCCATATACTTAGGTTTGTATGAAATCCCTATATATAAAGAAGAAACAGTTCTTGTGCTATTACAGTAGCTTTGGAACTTATTGGCAAGTATTGCAACAATTATATGGACAAGTTTCACAAGCAACATGATTCTGGGGCCCACAACTTCGTGGTTGAGCCAACGTGGCTTCAAGACGTTACACTTTACAATTATAACACGAAGTTGACTGGGGCAGTTCTAAAAGGTAGAAATATGATGATGAATTGTCTAGTTAAAAGTCAATTGGCTCTTCAGCTAGACCCATTTTATGGATATATTGGCCCATGTAATATTTTATGCCCCTACCAAAAAGGAGTCTTAGATTTGGCTAAGCAACTAATGTGGCCATGTAGTTTGTATATATACATTGCTAAACTGTTCATAGCTTAACCTACACGTTAGATATTCTCAGGAAGAAGAAAGGCTCCGATTTTTTTAAGTGCAATTTTTACATCAGAAGTGGAAGATGCTTTATGACTCTCACTATTTGTCAACAAAGCATATTCGTTCTGGTAATATGGGGATTGATGCTCTCTCCATATTCATGTGGGTTTCCTCCCATGGTCAAAACATTCGAGTCACTGTCTGACAGTGATAAATTGGCGCAACAAAATTAGATGGTCAGTCAACCACAGCCGGGACCAGTGTTCGGGAACACATTCTCTGCAAAGTCCTGCAGAACATCTTGCCCCTACATAAATGATAAAATATTCAGGTCTAGATTTCCGACTTGAGCCAGTGATCATATAGTGACCCTAATTTAAATATAATCCTAAATGCGGACAAAACAATGCAGCATGGCTCAAAAGCATCGCAATACCAGGTATATATATAAAAATAGAAATAATCCCACAGTCACAAGAGTTGACATTCTGTAGCAGTAAAACCATAAGCCAAGCAGGTTGTTTTGGGAAATGAGAATATCTGAGAAAAAATAAAAAGGTTTGCAGGAGCCGTCAAGGTGAAACGACATTGGTTGTGCATTGTTTGCATTTGCATGTACTGTCACACACCAGTAACTTCTCTGAAAATATGAATATATTTCCAGATCTTCTATACATGCGGGCTGAGAGCGCAGGGAGAGGGGGGGCTTTCACTTCACAAAAACACTATTTGTGTCTTTCTTCGGAAAATTAAAGCAAATGCATGTCTTTTTCTACAAATGAAAAGTGAAATGTCCCTTTCCCCCCCCCAAACAAATCATTGAGCTTTCAAACAGCATCTAAACATGATTCATATAATGGGAATTCTGCCTAATTATATAACCAAGATGCCTCAACTAATTGCTGGGAGTCGGGAAGGAAAAAAATAGTGCCGAAAACCAGCGTGAAATCATTATGGCGTGAAATCATTCTGGTTTATCTGGCACAGGATTGCAGTTACAAGATGAGATATTAAGTCCAGTCTTTGCCGTTCCAAATGTATCCAACACAAGCTATACAACAGTAATGTGCTGTATACTGGTCTGTATAGGCAATTGGAATAGAGTGCCGGCAGATATTTGAGGGCTTTTCTTCATAATGACAGAAGTGTCAGAATAGTTTGTTCTTTCATTAATCCTTCACAGTCAGTTTTTAGGCTGGGTTCACACGAGCATGTTACGTCCGTAATGGACGGAACGTATTTCGGCCGCAAGTCCCGGACCGAACAGAGTGCAGGGAGTCGGGCTCCTAGCATCATAGTTATGTACGACGCTAGGAGTCCCTGCCTCGCTGCGGGACAACTGTCCCGTACTGTAATCATGTTTTCAGTACGGGACAGTAGTTCCATGGAGAGGCAGGGACTCCTAGTGTCGTACATAACTATGATGCTAGGAGCCCGGCCCCCTGCAGTGTGTTCGGTCCGGGACTTGCGGCCGAAATACGTTCCGTCCTTTACGGACATAACATGGTCGTGTGAACCCAGCCTTACTCACACATTCACATAACAAATGTTCAATACTTGTTCCATATTCACAACTGCTACAAAACAGGGCCGACATTATAGCAGGACATCTGAGCTGCAATCTCAGAAGAATCTTCTAAAAGGAATATAAAAAAAAAACAACTAGAAAATGATACAAAACACCATGGAAAAGTGGAACCGAAATAAAACGGATCCCATACTCGTTTGAAAGAAAATGTAAATTACAAAAACTTACATTAAATTACATGAATTATATACGGAAACTATCACATACCAAAACTCTGCCAAAGTACAGCCTTGTGATCTAAAGTGTGAAAATACAGTAATGGAAAGCTTTCAACTAGGCCTGTGCAAATTAAACGGCATCCTTAGGCTCAAAAACAGAAAATAATGTACTAAGACACGATGTAATAATATACTGGAGAAATATGGCATGGCAGGTCAGAAAAGAAAACATTGCTACCCCACAGCTGCTTTAACCCCTTCCCGCCACAGCCATTTTTCGGATTTTCACTTTAGTTTTCTCCTCAATTCTTCCATCAATATTGCCAAATGAAGGTTTGATTTTTGCGCGACTAGTTGTCGATTTTTACAGCACCATTTATTATACCATATAAATGTAGTGTGCAACCGGGGGTAAAAAAATATTTGTGGGGTGCAATAGGAAAAAAACAGCGATTCCTCAATCTTTTGGGTGGTCTTGTTTTTATGTCTTTCACCGTGCAGTAAAAACAGCATGTTAACTTTATTCTGCAGGTCAATATGATTACAGCGATACCAAATTTATATAGTTTTTTTGTGTTTTACTACTTTTACAAGAAAATAACTGATTGTTAAAAACGAAGTATATGTTTTTTGTCGCCATAAATTTTTTACTTTACCGTCGATTTTGCAGTATGAGGGTTTAATTGTTGCGGTGTGTGCTGCACTTTCTATTGGTACCATTTTGGGGTACATGAGACTTTTTGATCACTTATTTAATTTTTTTGTGGCAGATGAAGTGACCACAAAATAGCAATTTTTACGGTTTTAATTTTTTACGGCGTTCTCCGTACAAACTAAATAATGATATATTCTAATAGTTCAGACTTTTATGGACACGTCGATACCATACTCACCTATGCAGTGACGTCATCGCGCTGCCTTCGCAGATCCCATGAGACTAGCGACCAGACCAGAAGACAGCACTGCATCGGTAAGTATGTGTCATCGCGTCGCCGCAGATCCCATGAAGACGAGGGACCTTACATGAAGAAGACAGCGTTGCATTGGTGAGTATGTAGGGCATTCATGTCGGCCTGTGTGGCATCATATACAGGGGGGCTGTGTGGCATCATATACAGGGGGGCTGTGTGGCATCATATACAGGGGGGCTGTGTGGCATCATATACAGCGGGGCTGTGTGGCATCATATACAGCGGGGCTGTGTGGCATCATATACAGGGAGGTGTGTGGCAATATATATACAGGGAGGTGTGTGGCAATATATACAGGGAGGTGTGTGGCAATATATACAGGGAGGTGTGTGGCATCATCTACAGGGAGGTGTGTGGCATCATCTACAGGGAGGTGTGTGGCATCATCTACAGGGAGGTGTGTGGCATCATCTACAGGGAGGTGTGTGGCATCATCTACAGGGAGGTGTGTGGCATCATCTACAGGGAGGTGTGTGGCATCATCTACAGGGAGGTGTGTGGCATCATCTACAGGGAGGTGTGTGGCATCATCTACAGGGAGGTGTGTGGCATCATCTACAGGGAGGTGTGTGGCATCATCTACAGGGAGGTGTGTGGTATCATCTACAGGGAGGTGTGTGGCATCATCTACAGGGAGGTGTGTGGCATCATCTACAGGGAGGTGTGTGGCATCATCTACAGGGAGGTGTGTGGCATCATCTACAGGGAGGTGTGTGGCATCATCTACAGGGAGGTGTGTGGCATCCTCTACAGGGAGGTGTGTGGCATCCTCTACAGGGAGGTGTGTGGCATCACCTACAGGGAGGTGTGTGGCATCACCTACAGGGAGGTGTGTGGCATCACCTACAGGGAGGTGTGTGGCATCACCTACAGGGAGGTGTGTGGCATCACCTACAGGGAGGTGTGTGGCATCACCTACAGGGAGGTGTGTGGTATCATCTACAGGGAGGTGTGTGGCATCATCTACAGGGAGGTGTGTGGCAATATATACAGGGTGGTGTGTGGCAATATATACAGGGTGGCGTGTGGCATCATCTACAGGGAGGTGTGTGGCATCATCTACAGGGAGGTGTGTGGCAATATATACAGAGTGGTGTGTGGCAATATATACAGGGAGGTGTGTGGCATCATATACAGGGAGGTGTGTGGCATATACAGGGAGGTGTGTGGCATCATCTACAGGGAAGCTGTAAATAGTGTCTAGGTGAACATTTGACCTTCCTTTGGGTGTTTTCAGGGGTTGGGACAAAAAAAGCCTGACCAATGAAATTCATCAGTTTTTTTAACGGCCATGAAAAACTGATGCAAAATGTATGTCAAACGGTTATTAAAAACGGACAGACGAACTGGAAATGGATGAAAATTTGGAGACCCACTGATGAAAAATGGCCATGAAAAACTGGCAGTTGATCAGTTTTTCATGGACATTGTTTTTTCACTGTCGTGTGAATTTAGCCTAAGGCTGTAGATGATGCCACACAGCCTCCCTGTAGATGATGCCACACAGCCTCCCTGTAGATGATGCCACACAGCCTCCCTGTAGATGAAGCCACAAAGCCTCCCTGTAGATGATGCCACACAGTTTTTAACGGTTGCTACATGTATTGACAGCCGTTAAAAACGGATCCATTGACTTCTATGGGGGCCGTCAGGCCGTTAAAACGGCCAAAAATAGAACATGTCCTATTTTTTGATGCCCATTATAAACGGGTCGTTAAAAAGACGGCCGTGTGAATACACCCATAGAACATCATTATACTGAAAACGGCCGTGTGACAACCGTTAAAAGAGCGTCAGTCACCGTTTATCACTGTCATGTGAATAAGGCCTCAGAGTTGTAATAGTGGCCACATTTATGGTTATTCAGTTTTCCCAGAAACAGATAATTAAGAAAATGACTGAACAGAATTTTTAACTACTGGACGCAAAAGAGAAACTCAGAATTTGTATTTACAGTTATTTTTCAAGTAACAATTTATACTGTGTATAATGCATTCTGATAACCGATCCAGTATCAGATTTAAGGTTTACTAGCCCTTTAAAAATAATTTCAGCTATTTTTTGCAGTCTTCAAATAGGAGAGACACATATCCTTCCTCCTTTCTTCCTGGTGAATCGTATTTAGCTTTGAAATAACATTGATTTTAAGCATTAGAATGATGAGGCACATTACCTACTGTAATAGAGACTACTGCAAAAGTAGTGATATTTCTTAACAGTGAATACCTACCTACCTCCGTGACATTTTATTGGATTACTTTCTAAACACTCTATCATGAGGATAATTATTGTCTTTCCTTCAATATAAAAGAACGCGTCTACTACAACCTCACAGTCAGATTAGGAAATGTGAATGCTATCAAATATTGCTTTAGCATAGATGTCAAGAAATCTATCAACAGTATTAAAATGATGGCCCTCAAAACAGAAATCATTATTCTTATAACTTTGACAGCAAACCAAAATTGGAAGTGCAAATACCGTGATTTAAAACCCTCAGAGGAAGAAGTGAGCATTTTATTTTATCTAGATTACAAAGTGACAGCCTGTAGTAAAACTGGGACTTTATCCTGATAGAAAAGGTGCAATGGCCTCATACCCATTGTCAGGCGTATGCGAACAAATGACATTATTAAGCCAAAGACTGTGGTTAATGTTACACAGGTTAATATACAAGAACAGGATCAGCCATCATTAAGTACTGTATGTGTATATACATACACACATACATACATACATACATACATACATACATACATATATATATATATGTGGGATAGTCACAAGATAATTATTATGTCCTTAGATTCTTAGTGTTAAGCATTAAGGCCTCATGCACATAGCCGTGCCCGTAATCACAGCCCGCGATTGTGGGCAAGGCCGGCCACCGACGGATGCATTTTCGGGCCGTGCTCCCATACAAAGTATGGGAGCACAGCCCGTAAAACGCGAAAGATAGAACATGTTCTATCTTTTGCGGTACAGTTCTATGGCACGGACACCCATCCGTAGCGATACGGAAAGGTGTCAGCGGCCAATAAAATCGAAAAGGTCCATAATTGCGGACCGTAATATGGGGATTACGGAGATTTTTTACGGTCGTGTGCATGGGGCCTTAAAGGGGTGTTTTACCATAGATATATGGATATATGGGAGCCTAAACATGATCATACATACTGGACTGTAAAGCACTTTTGGCTCCAATCGGGCATACATCCATCTGAGCCCTTAATTTGCATATGTTGCAGAACGGAGAATGTCCATGTAGTAGAGCAGAGTTCGTCATTTGGCAAAAATCTTTTATCTATGATTTACTGTAGAACTGCAGGTAAATGTACTAAACAACAATAAAACGGGTGGTCTCACCATGACAACCTCTTTTAGGAATAAATCTGGCTCGCAATCAGCTGATATACACTGGTCAGAATCCCAACACCTCAGGTAAAAGGCTAAGGCATGGGGGCAGCTATTCAGATGAAGGTCCATCCATGTAATATGGTGGGTTTGTAACAGAACAGCTCTCTGTTCGGGTCAGTTCACACGTTGCATAAATACTGCAGATTTTCTGCCCCGGAATTCATTGCAGAAAATCTGCCGCAAATACTGTAGCAGATCAAACAAATCTCAGCCACACACTGCGCAAATACGGAGCGTAAAAAACGCTCAGAAATTGAACTTCAGTGCGTAAATTTTTTTCCGCATGTCAATTATATTTGCAGAAATGCTGCTTATTGGTTGCGGGTTTTCCCCACTGAATTTAATGGGGAGTTAAAACACAACAAATAGCAGCTGTTGCGCTTTATTTCGGCGGGTTTGCAGCGATTCCGCTGCAGAAAAAAGCAACTCAGAAAAAAATGTAATCTTATACTTACCCAGGAGTCTGTGTTTCTTGGCTGCAGGCCAATCACAGGCTGCAGTGGTCTCCTGGGATGAAATGTCATTCCAGGAGGCCGGCCTGCTAGTAGGTCGGCTAAGTGCTGCAGTTTTCCGCAGTGGACGTTCCAGGCGAGAAAATGCACCACAGTTTGGTGCGGTTTTTCACCCGGAATTCCCTGTGGCGCATAGGGCAGATACGCTGCTTATCCGCCCCGTGTGAACTCAGCCTTCTGTCTCAGAGGGAGGTTTTAATATCCATTTTGCCTTAATAGAACATATAAACAGTGGCTATCTTCATGTAACAACCTATTTAAGAGACAATCCTGTCTTTCCAGTCGTCCACATACCACACAGCTAGCATCACAAGCCAGATACAGAGAATATTTAAACTAAAACTTGGGTTTGTTTGGAGACATATCAAGAGATGGCATCGGTGGTGATTCATGAGCCAAGATCCCTACGATTGGCCTGCCCTTATCTAGAGAGGGCTTCCACCAATACGGCTATGTATGTGTAAATCGGAAGCTCGAGCAATAGCTCGAGATATTGGCATTTTGCAGTTATCTTGGAGTGGCTGAATTTGCAAAGTGCAGGAAGTGCAATCATATTAGTTGCCACTTATGAATTAGGTTTCAGAGGCAGCCTAGGAGTCTTCAACTGCAAAGATGATGTAGGAGAAATGAAAGTGTCAGTCCAGTTATACTCTCCCGTCCGAACTAACATTAGGCGTGGAGAGATGCTCCTGCCCGCTGGGCGGTACGGTTGCTGTGGCAACCGTACAACACCCAGAAAGTATTATGCACGGGTCCAATTTTATTTATTTGGGCCCGATCATCTCTACGGCCGTCGTATGGTTGCCACTGCAACAGTACCACCGAGAGTGCAACAACGTCTCTCCATGCCCGATATTAGTATGGGCAGGAGAGTATAACTGGACTGACACTAAGCATTACATGGATCCCATTGAAATCAAAGGGCCGCCCATAAAATGCACAGACAAGCTGGCTCTAGCTAATAGATGGGAGCTGCATTATTGCATCCACATGCCGTACTAGGGCATATAAAAAGGGGCACATAGAAAAGGGCACATAGAAAAGGGCACATTTAAAGCAGACAACTTTTTCAATTCATTAGAACTGTTCCATCATGGGAGTTTGAGACACACAATGCTCAAAGCTTTCAGGTTAACCCCTTCCCGTCACAGCCATTTTTTGGATTTTCATTTTCGTTTATTTCTCCCCACCTTCCAAAAGCCATAACTTTTTTATTTTTCCGTCGATAAACCAATATGCGGGTTTGATTTTTGCGGGACGAGTTGTAGTATTTCATGGTACGAATTATTGTACCATATAATGTAACTGGGAAACTGGAAAAATAATTTATTTGTGTGGTGGAATGGGAAAAAACAGTGATTCCTCCATCTTAGGGGGTTCAGTTTTTACGGCGTTCACCGTGCCTTAAAAATGTCATGTTAACTATATTCTGAGGGTCGATACAATTAAGGCGATACCAAATTCATATAGTTTTTTTTTATGTTTTACTACTTTTACAAGGCAAAAAATAATTGTTAAAAATAAAATTTGTTTTATGTCAGTAGATTCTGAGAGCCAGAACTTCTTTATTTTTCCACCGATTGGGCGGTGTGAGGACTTATTTTTTTGCGGGCCAAGTTGTTGGTACCATTTTGGGGTACATAAAACTCTGACCACTTTTTATTCTATTTTTTGTGGGAGATGAGGTGACCAAAAAAAACTGTTTCAGGCATTTTATTTATTTTACGGCGTACACCGTGCGGGCTAAATAATGTTACATTTTGATAGTTTGGACTTTTATGAACGTGGCGATACGAGTTATGTTCATTTTATGTTCCGGTTATAATATAAAGCTGCCATCCCACTGTAATGACTGTGATTGACGTAAATGGCGACCGCAGCACGATCGTGGGTCCCCATGGGTTGCCATGGCAGCCGGGGGCCTAAACTAATATTGAATAAGTTATGGCCACCTGAAAGCAGTGATGATAAAAAAAATAAAAAAATTGAAGCCTATAAATTAGAAAGATATTGTTGTGCTGAATTCCTTGACCAATGGGAAGGAATAGGGCTCCTTCCTAATAAGAGCAAATATACAGCAGTTTGATTTGCTGGTACACTCAAAGGTTGCAGAGTAGCAAATGCTTTGGTCATATAAGCAAACTATGAAATAAATGGTGATGTCCACTGCATGCAGCCATTCGTACAGCATGACCGCTGCAGCATTGGCAGTAAGAAATAAATGCCACAACTGCGGGACAGTCTGTTTGTTCATTTTGCTATATATAAGGGGGCACTGAGGCAAAACTATGTCATCACATTGTGTCAAAGATACATCCATTTACCAAATCTATCCATCTACCATGTATCCATATCTACAAACACCAAACAGCATTATACAGTTTCTTATTTCATTTTGCATGACAAAAAGCCTAGGTTATAGGTGTAACAGTGTTTCTAATCTGCCTCCGTTTATTCTACTAAATTCATGAAAGCAGGAGAGGGAAGTATACAGTACACAGGGGTCATTATTTTAGATCAAGTGTTTACACGCTGCCTCAGTGAAGTCATTAACACTTCTACTAAAAAGTGGATAATTAGGTCTAAAAAGCTCATCTTCAAATTAATCATAATCAAATTTGTAGAAGAAAATGTTCCCAAGTTAAAAATAGTGTAAACTTTATATTGGAAATGAAAAGCGTAATAAATTATTACTTATCTGTCAACGTAGATCAGTAATCACTTCCCACAACCATTGAGCACTTCAATTCCGTCTGTTACAATTAGTTAGAATATGTATTCTGGGTAACGATCGTACATTTTATTCCCTTTTTCTGTTATTGGCAACATTTTTCCTTCCTCAGGGCCTCATATACAGTCTCACGCAAAGCTGCCTTGCTTCTCAAAGGTAATGTAGGTACGTAAATATATAGATAGCATTATGACTGTTTTACATTCGTATATGCATTAAAAGTAGCCTTAGCGACTGTCCAGTTCCCTGGCTGGACAGTTATCATACACCCCCATAGAGCGGTTTAACAACTGGTGGGTATAAATTAAATAAAATCTCACCCAGTCTGTGTTCATGGAGTGGCTTGGCAGGCACTAGTGAGTAATGTCACCACCAAGACTGTGCAGACGTCTATTAGGGTAGTCAGTACAGTCTTAGACTGCTGCTTCCCCCATATTGCCAATAACTGGAAATAGGAAACTGGATAGTAGCCTGTCACATAGTACTTTCCAAAACATATCAATATAATATATGTGTCAGGAAAGTCTGGTCTCAAAAGCTTGGGAAAGTCCATACAATGAAAAAAACAGAGATGTTTTGGATAACCAAGCAATGATGGAAAAATAGAACCCAGGCAATGTAGCCATATGAAAAAGATTGTATGCTACAAAATAAAAATGAACAATAAAATAAAAATGAATAACAAATAAACTACTTGTGTCATCTTGCTTTGGTTGTGTCTCAGACTGGGAAGTCCGCTTTATATGTTGTTGTTTTTTCTTTTTTTTAAAGCTCGAGTACATGGTTTCTCTCAAAAAAAGTGCACAAGGATGCGGTCTATCGCAAGCCCTCTCCCAAAGGAGAAGGGCACCCATAAACCTTCCCTGACTCTCTGAGCCAAAAGGCCCTACAAGAGTCAGGGATCTATGGCCTCCCTTCACCGAAGCTTAGGGAGAGCCCATCTTGCTCCTGGCTGCCACCCGTGTGTTAACCAGTAGCCAAAGTCTGGGTTCAACTCACCCAGAAGGGAGAGCCAGGGTTGCAGTGGGGTGAGGAACCTGATGGCCACACATACCCCCCCTAGACCATAGGAGGGATATCCCATAATGCGCCGCATCCTAAAAAGTTTTTGTGACTAATACAAACATGGACAGTCAACACACAGTGACAAAAAAATAATAATTAAACAAATAAGAATGTGTGCCGTGAAATCGGCCCGGACATGCGGCCGTAATGATAAAAATTCCTCATATTGTCCTTAGCCAGAAGGCCTATGCAAATAGAGGTTGAGTGTGCCCAAATGTAAGAAAGTAAAACGCGTGCAAATGTGCTGTCGCTTAGTAGGATCCCACCCCCAGTGAGTTCAGGTACCCCAAAGTCACCACTCCTGGGGCACTTCTGCAACTCAGGCTTTCAAACAACCCAACCACATGGCTTAGATTGGGAGGGACCGGGACACATACATTTAGCTGTTGGGCCAACCTGCGTAGACCCAGACGCTTACACTCCCTGGGTGGATACTACACTTGATCTTAGCCAAAAGGCCGAGAAACAAAGGTAGTCTGCTTTATTATATACATGCTTTGAACACCTCAGACACAACACATACAATGCTATAGGCATAAGATGTTTATATAGCCTGTAACTACTCACAATAAAAGCCATATTAACAATGTTAGAGAAATAAAACATAGTTAAGTACTCATAATGCAGTTTATCACTTGCCTTTGCAAACACTTAGAAGTTAAATTCCTTTCTTTTATGTTGAAACGAAGTCAAGGAAGCTGAAAAAAAAGAAAGAACAATGCCTATGTTATTTCCATAAATTAAGAAATGGCTTTAGTACGAGTTATATTTTAAGGGATTAAAGGACTAAGAGAAAGAAAATAATAAAATACCACATAATATAATAAAATTAACAAAAGTCTTTGTATATGGGGAAAAAAATAACTATAAGCTTCTTATGTGTCTGGCATTCATATTCCTTGTTTTAAAAACAATATACTGGTTACACAATGGGAATTATCACCAATTTCAACATATGAGCAGGTTTCCAACACTCCCAACAAAAATATGGGTCTCATTGGTACAATATATGTAGTATTTATGGCATTATTTTTGTAAATGGAAACTATATATGATCTTGTAAATTTATTGCTAGTGTAAAATTCATGCCCGGTTTAAGAGAACCTAATGGTCTATGTGCCTATGTTCTCTCTGGCTTTACCCCATCAGCTCTTGAACATAAAACAAATGAAGATAGGTGAGATACAAGAAACAACAAAAACACACAACTAAAACAGTACATAGGCATCTACACTTTCTTAAGTAAAGATATACACATAGGGATACATTATCTTTTCTTTATACATGCAGGCTGATAATCATATGGAATTAATAATAGCTGGAAAAATTTCTATAGTCTCCATCCACAACAGTACAAGTAGGTCTAACCTGATCATATATTTTCTGAAAAACTCACCTACAGAACAGTATGTAACAAACCGGGCCAGCTATACCTATGTGCACAGTAGACCTGTGCCTATATACGGCCCTGGTGTAGGGGCATTTGTTGAAGGTAAAGTCTACATTGAACAGTATATATTTATATTTAAATTCTGAGTATATTTTAATTAGGCGATCACAGTTCCTTGAGAATGAAAGGAAACCACCCAGGGAGAGGGAAGGGAAGGCTTCAGAGGGTGCTAGATTTTGAGAGAAGAACACCACAATGTTATGTTTTTCCTGTAAGAAAAGACAAACATACATGACTTAAAATGGACAGTTTCCGTAGCTTCCGAGTTCCAGAAACAGCGTAACTCACTGCACTACGCTCTTTCTGTACCTCCCATCCAGTTCGATAAACAGCGAACTCAAGGAGGCGTCCCACTTCTTTTTTTTTTTTTTTTAACATGGGAGTCCATGTGCGACATACGCCACTGTGCCGACTTATACCTCCGACGTACACTGCTAGCGCAGCGTGAATAGACACTCAAAAGGATTGAATAACTTAGATTTAATTATTTTCCACCTTCTATATAGCACATATAGACCAAAAATCTTGCTAGTCTTATAAAATGATATACGCTATAGAAAAAAAACGTACTATCCCTGGTAAATGTATCACAAAGGAGTTCTGAGGAGAATTAGTAATGCTTTCAGATAGTGGAAAGTTTCCATATTTGTGTATTTTTTAGAAATAAACAAAGAGATTCAACACTATTTTTAATTGCATTATGTACTTTTTATGAGACGTATCCTACACTAATGCTGAACTACAAATTCCAGTCAATGTTTTACGCTGATATTACGTGAGCACATATTAGACAACAACTAATGAAAACATTAATTCATTGCGATTTTTGATATGGCTGATGATTTAGACTTGTATTCAGGATGCAACTGGATGAATTCCCTGGATAAATCATAGCTGCTGTTATTATACCTGAAAGTAACATTTCTAGCAAGAAGACCACCCGATCCATTTTAAATCGATGTAATAGAATCTGGTCATCATTCATAACATGACTGTGCTGATGGTAAAGCAGAGTAAAGGTACATATGATTATGACCATTAATTTGAATAAATAATTCAAACACTTTTAGAAAATTAGCCTATTAAAAAAATAGACATTTAGAAAAATATATATATTTTTAAAGTTTCTCATACTAGTAAAATTAAGGTAGTCACAGCATTCAAAGTCTCTAAAAATATGTAGATGCAGCTACTAGATGTTTTCTAGTGGTTCTTTAAGCTCCAGTACAAGTAGTGTACATATGGCAACACTAATAAATAAAACAAACAAAATTTGACAAAAAACAAAAAGGTGTTTATGACATGGATATCTATCGAGTGGAAGAAACTAACAGAACAAAAAAAGACTGTGGACAGGTCTTCATTCTAACTTGAACTACTGTAGAGAGCCAACAATGACTCAAGCTATAGTTTGGGGCCGGAGTTAGGGCACCATAGGCTTCTTCGGTGCTCTAACTCCGGTTCGGATAAAGCGTGGGAGATATGGGTATTGCGTTAGAAATTTGGCACAACAAAAGAACCCATATTACGCTAGTCTTAAAGTGGCCATGGTCGGAGGAATTAATTTATGAAGAACCTCTTCAATAAAGGATCCCTGGCCAAAAATATTGTAAGCCCGGAGGATATATGCCCGATACAAATTTTGACTTAAAAAGGTTTGCTGTTTTTATGCAAATAAATGAAAAGCTATATAACTTTCTAATATACTTTGTGTTTCAATTATTCACTATTTTTAAGATCATTGTTTGCGGTCAGTATATAAGAACACTCTGCCAACTGGTACAGACAAAGTTCTGCTCTCAGATAAGCAATGGATAGAATTGTATCCAGTGTTAGCAATGATAAGCAGCCTGAACACCAGGATAATACCAAGTAATAGCAAACTATCAATCTATATTTTATATACCTCTCAGCGAAGGGCTCATATATGGACAGTGACGACAGGAAAAGCTGATGCTCTGCTCGGGAAGTCCAGGGCCAGGAAACTCCTGACGTCACTGTTCATGTATGGACAGTGACATCAGGAGTCGTGCTTGAGTCTCTGGGCAGAGCGCTAGCTGATGCTTCTCCCTGGGACTCCAGCACTAGGGAAGATCCTGAAGTCACTGTCCAAATATGGACAGTGGCAACAGGAGCTCCCACAGTGACAGAGTCCTGGGTAGAGTGCTAGCTGATGGTCTGCTAGGGACCAGCAATAGTCAAGTCCTGAAGTCACTATCCATATATTGACAGTGACATCAGGAGCAGTACTGGAGTCCCCGGGCGGAGCGCTAGCTGATGCTCTGCTCAGAGACTTCATGGCAGGGACCCTTTTAAACGGCCATCACTTGGATGGCATCCAAGTGACAGCCGGTTTTTACATGGCCCCACTGCATTGTATGGGAGCCGTGTGGCTCTGAGAAAAGCCCGGAATAGGGCATGCTCTATTTTTTTTGACGGCTCGGTAAAACGGGCCGTCAAAAAATCGGCCGTGTGAATAGCCCCATTTGGGTTAACAGATTTTAATGCAACTGTGTGACGGCCATTAAAAAAAACCACACTTTTTACATTTACAGTTACTAAGCATTATTTGCATAAACCTGGAAAACCACTGTAACGAGGATGTCAGCTTTCCTTATGTAAAGAGTAAATATCCTGGACTACTAGCTAATGCACTTTGATTAAAGAAAGCTATTAACACAAAAAGGAAAAAAAAAAAATCGAGGCTTAAAATGTTTTGAAATTTGTCCAGTAAGAACAAATGATCTTTTACTGGAAAATGCTAAACTGCAGCCAGAGCGTGATAGATTTATTCTTACTGATATATAAATGATTTAGCAAAAAATATAGATTTCCACCGTTAAAAGCTTTTGAAGGCACTGAATAGTTCCTGGCATCGCACTCTATAAGGAGCTCCGGCAAAGACTGTACACTGTATGGGCGGGAGTGTGGCACGGCTATTCTTTTAATACTTCAAACATTTATTTTATGATGCGGTTACAAAACGCGTTTTATGTGTTGCCCAGAATTAGGGGGTTCTGCTGTACTAACATGACCCAGCTTACATGTAGGAACAATTTCAGCTATATGCAATATTATCAGTGCAGCAATACATGTAGTGCTATTATCCAGGTCAGCCAACTGCATATAAATGACAATCTAACCGTCATAAGATATAGTGATCTACTACCTTGTACTTTTCATGTGCAGAAGGTTAACGGCCCTGTGGTACTTTCTCTTATAGTTTTTTTTCTTTCTCTAATAAGTTTCAGGCTTAGTGCAAAGTCCAGGCTCATTTTCAAGAGTGAGGATATATTTTTTACGTTCCCGACATCCTGCTTAGCTCCCAAATACCTCCTGCTATTCTGCTACTTATTTACCTTCAGGTGGCTATATATTGATTAACGCTATCTACACATATTATAACAGCACTAAACAGGATTTATTTATTTACACAGTTTACCGCCTTCCACTTTCAAATTAAACACTTTAGGCTTTTTCTGCTCCTAAGGAGAAATTGGAAAAGGTGGGTTGCAGCAAGTGAAGACACGTTTATCAAGTTTCTAAGCAAAAAAAAAAAAAAAGCAGAAGCCATTAAAAGGTTGAATATTCTAAAACCCCTTTATGGGGAAAGTCTCCCCATATGATGTACTGGCCTTCTGAAAGGTTTGACTTGCATACGGTGTCTCAACCTTCAGAAACGAGAAGAGTTTTATTGTAATTTATAAATTGAAGCATGCAGAAAATATCAGGAGCCGAGAGATGGAATGAGTCTACTTGAAAATTGAGTGATTTTGATTCTCGTTATAACGAACAAACATAAAAACCGATTATTACTGTAAGACTAAACCTGTGCACCAGCATAACGTACATCACTACAGTAAAGCATCAACGTCCAGCGAAAACTTAAGAAATGTAGCTTTAGGGTCAGTTCACACTGTTTTTTGACGTGGAAACCGCGCCAAAAAACGGCCGAAAATGCCTCCCTTTAATTTCAATTGGAGGCGCAGGCGTTTTTTCCCGCGAGCGGAAAAAACGGCTCGCGGGAAAAAGAAGGGACATGCCCTATTTTCAGGCGTTTATGCCTCTGACCTCCCATTGACATTAATGGGAGGCAGAGAAAGCTTATTTCGCAGCTTTTTTTGCCAGCGGACGAAAAACGCAGTGAAAATCGGCGTGCAGGCAGAGCAAAATCTGCCTCAAAATTACAAACGGAATTTTGAGGCAGATTTTCTGCCTGCAAAAAACTCTGTGTGAACCCAGCCAGTGCTTTTTACCAATGCTGGGAGAGTCAACATATTAAGGGAAAGCTCCAATGTTTATGAAAATCAACCAGAGCACATTTCTGGTTGAAATAACGGCCTTCACACAAACCTATATAACTCAATGTGGCCGTTCACACGGCCGTTGTTTCAACGGACCGTGTGAAGGGTCTGGGAGAAAATAGGACACGTCCTATTTTTTCACGCTTCACGCATCCCTCCATAGACTCTCAACTATGGGGGATGTGTGACACCGTGTCCCGCAGCGCAGAGCACGTTGCACCTTGGACGTGAAAAACTGCAGTTTTTCACGTCCGAGATGCGCAACGCTCGTGTGAATCTGGCCTTAATGGAATATGAGTAAAGTATGGGACTCTGAATGACATTAAAGAACATACCAATTTTGTACTGTTTTTCTTATCTTATTGAGGACTCCATAAGGTTATGTTCACGCGCTTAACAAAAAAAAGTCTGAAAATACTGAGCTGTTTTCAAGGGAAAACAGCCACTGATTTTCAGCCGTTTTTGAAGCAACTAGCAGTTTTTATGGCCGTTTTTGGAGCTGTTTTTCTATTGAGTCAATGAAAAACGGCTCCAAAAAGTCTCAAGAAGTGACATGCACTTCTTTTTACGCGACCGTTTTTAAAAATAGCCGCGTAAAAAACGCCCCGTGGGAATGGAACGCCATTTTTCCCATTAAAATCAATGGGCAGATGTTTGGAGCGGTTCAGCTCCTGCATTCTTAGCCATTTATCGGGGCGTTTACGGCCCGAAAAACGGCTGGAAATAGGTCGTGTGAACATACCCTAATAGTTACGAATGTAGCAAAGTTGAGCTTGGCTGATAACTTTCAAAGTGCGATCACACAGCAAAAGCCGATGTACTGTGGCAAGAAACTTTAAAAGTCAAGTTACAGATTGCTACAGCTGTCATTTACGGCCGAAAATAAGCCGCGTGAACATACCCTTACTGTAATCAGTAACGTGACATATGGGATTGGGAGATATTGTAGTGCAGTGAACCTGATCTTTTAGTTTTTGAATACAGTTAAGCTTTGAAAAGCATGGGGAGAATTTACAGCATCCCAAATAAAAGCAACGGTGGAAACTAGTGTAGTTGTAAACAGTGTTATTGCTCAAATTATTATTTTAATCCTTTTTCCCAATAGTGCTGCTTGGTAAATCAATTTAATTACAGCTGCCATTTCTCCAAGGAAGGATGAAATAAAAGGAGAGCAACAACATAATAATGGGCCACTCCTCAACTTGTTCTTTTTACTAGTTTTAATCTCCCGCATGTATTCTTCTAATATGTTTGTATTGTTTTAATGTACAGCTAAGGCGTTGTTCACACCAAATTTTTTCTCTACATTCGAGGTATAAGACAAGAGTTTGTCCCAATATATACCACTGATGTAGTGCTGCCACTTATCCCACTGTATAGACCATATAGTGGGATACGTTGCTCATAGGATACCATAATAAGTAGTAGTAGTAAATAGTAACATAGTTGGGTCTTACTGTATTTTAATAAATCTGGGTCACAGTGTTGATCATGATTACAATAAAGTGTTTTCTGCAATGAGGTTACATGAGAGATCAGGATTTGTAAGGATGTTCCTCTAACACTCATTTATGTAAAAAAGATTTCCCAAGTGTTTAGAGTTTAGACCTATGTAGGCTGTTGTAGGAATCAACTACCACAGACGCAGCATCCAGTGATGGTATAACGAAGACCTTTAACCCCTTAGTGACCAGCCCATTTTAGGCCTTAATGACCAAGCTATTTTATTCGTTTTTCTATAGTCGCATTCAAAGAGCTATAACGTTTTTATTTTTTCGTCTACATAGCTGTATGAGGACTTGTTTTTTGCGGGATTAGTTGTGCTTTTTAATAGCACCATTTTTGGGTACATATAATTTTTTTATTAATTTTGATTAACTTTTTTTGGGGGGATTATAAAAAAAAACTGAAATTCCGCCATTGTTCTATGCGTTTTTAAATTGACGCCGTTCACTATGCGACGTAAATAACATGTTACCTTTATTCTATGGGTTGGTACGATTACGGCGATACCACATATGTAGAGGTTCTTTATGTTTTACGACTTTTGCACAATAAAAACTCTTTTGAACTAAAATTATTTGTTTTTGCATCGTTGCTTTCCAAGAGCCGTAACTTTTTTATTTTTCCATCAATGTAGTGATTTTTTGGGCTTCTTTACTGCGGGACGAGACGTAGTTTTGATTGGTACTGTTTTGGGGTGCATGGCACTTATTGATTCATTTTTATTATGACTTTTTTGGGGGGCAATGGAAAAAAATTGCAATTTCACCATTGTTTTTTTTTACGGTGTTCACCTTGCGCTTTAAATTACATATTAACTTTATTAATGGAGTCATTACGGTCGCGGCGATACCACATATGTGTACTTTTATTTTATTTTTACACTTTTACTAAATAAAACCACTTTTTATGGAAAAAAATGGTTTTATTTATTTTTTTACTGTCATTTTTATTATTAATCTTTATTTCACATTTATTATTTATTTCATTAGTCCCACTAGGGGACTATACTGTGCGATCTTCAGATCGCTGCTATAATGCTTTGGTATACTTCGTATACCAGAGCATTATTGCCTGTCAGTGTAAATCTGACAGGCAATCTGTTAGGACGTGCCTCCGGCGCGTCCTAACAGGCATATGTCCAGGGTAGACCTGGGGGCTTTTATCAAGCCCCCGGCTGCCATGACGCCCCATCGGAGACCCGCGATTGCATTTGCGGGCCGCCGATGGGTGACAGAGGGAGCTCACTCCCTCTGTAAACAAAGTTAAATGCCGTGGTCGCTATTGACGGCGGCATTTAACGGGTTAAACGGCCACGATCTAAGTAAACTTCGATCGCGGGCGTTGGAGCAGGAGCTCAGCTGTCATCAGACAGCAGAGCCCCGGCTCCAGCCTGCACGGGAGACCCGTGCAGGACTTAGACTAGGCTCACGTGAAAAGGTGTCAGCCTAGCCTAAGGCCCCTTAGTGACTCACGTGAAAAGGCGTATTGGTGGTCACTAAGGGGTTAAAGTTCACTTTTCTACTTTGGGAGATTTTTGAAATGGTGATTTTCCAAGCAGGACATATACCAAAAACGTGGTGCGAACAAAGCCATACCGTTAAATAACTGTAGTTTCGAAAAACTTTTAATATGTCAGAGACATTTCAGAAGTTTTGATTGTTGAAATAAAGTTGTCGAAACGCTTAGCTGAGCGTCCTGTGTATTTTAACTGAGATTGGCGCTCTCTATTAGGATGAAAACGGTCTCATAGACATAAAATAAAAAGGACCTAATTTATGGTACAAACAAATCTAAACAGCCTAGGAAGTTTGCCTTATCATTTAATCACAGTCCAACGTTTAACACAGATGTACAATTCATCGTTACTGGGACATCATTAAAAAAAGATAGTGACTTCTATGAAATAGCAAAAAACCAACCTATTGTCTAATTTAACCCTCTCCCAACAGATGACAAGCGGTTACGTCATAGCCGGGTAGGGGAGGTACGGAGCTGGCTCACGGGCGTAGTATACTCTATACAAAGTGGGTATCGGCTGTAGGTTACAGCCGATACTTCACAGTAATGTGCGGGATCGCGAACCTGCTCGTTTAACCTATTAAATGCCGCGGTCAATAGCAACCATGCCATTTTAATTGTTCGAAAGAAGCAACCTCCTCTAATAGGTCTGTTAGGAGAAAAAGATGGCAGACCTGGGGCTTAATAGAAGCCTGTCAGAAAGAGGATATTCTGCAATAAATTAGTGTTGCAGTACACTAGTCCTTCTCAATGGATATCAAAAAGTTAATTTATTTCAGTAATTTAATTCAAAAAGTGAAACTCATATTATATAGATTCATTACACACAGAGTGATCTATTTCCAACATTTTTTTTCTCTGAATGTTGATGTTTATGGCCAACAGTTAATGAAAACCCAAAATTTAGTGTCTTAGAAAATTAGAATATTGGGTAAAAGTTGAAGATTGTAGACTCGTGGTGTCACACTCTAATTAGCGAATCAACACAAAACATCTGCAAAGGTTTCCTAAGCCTTTAAATAGTCCAACAGTCTGGTTCAGTAGGCTAAACAATCATGGGGAAGACTGCTGACTTGACAGTTGTCCAGAAGACAGTCAGTGACACCCTCAACAAGGTAGGTAAGCCACAAAAGGACATTGCTAAAGAAGCTGGCTGTTCAGAGTGCTGTATCCAAGCATATTAATGGAAAGTTGAGAGGGAGAAAAAGTGTGGTAGAAAAAGGTGCACAAGCAACAGGGATAGTAAAGAAAACACCATTCAATAATCTGGAGGAGATTCACAAGGAGTAGACTACGCCTGGAGTCATCGCTTCAGGAGCCACCACACACAGATGTATCCAGGACATGGGCGAATACCGTCACACTCCTTGAGATAAGCGTCTTACCTGGGCTAAGGAGAAAAAGGACTGGTCTGTTGCTCAGTGGTCCAAAGTCCTGTTTTCAGATGAAAAGAAATTTTGCTTTAAGTTAAGTCTGGAGGAAGAGCGGAGAGGCACTCAATCCACGTTGCTTGCGGTCCAGTGTGAAGTTTCCAGTTAGTGAAGGTTTTGGGGGGCCATGTCATCTGCTGGTGTTGGTCCACTGTGTTATATCAAGTCCAGAGTCAACGCAGCAGTCTAGCAGGAAATTTTCGAGCACTTCATGTTTCCCTCTGCTGATAAGCTTTATGGAGATGCTGATTTCATTTTCCAGCAGGACTTGGCACCTGCCCACACTGCCAAAAGTACCAATACGTGGTTTAATAACCACAGTATCGCTGTGCTTGATTGGCCAGCAAACTCGCCTGACCTAAACCTCAGATAATCTATGGGGTATTGTCAAGAGGAAGGTGAGAGACACCAGACCCAACAATGCAGACGAGCTGAAGGCCGCTATCAAAGCAACCTGGGCTTCCATAACACCTCAGCAGTGCCACAAGCTGATCGCCTCCATGCCACGCCGCATTGGTGCAGTAATTCATGCAAAAGTAGCACCGACCAAGTATTGAGTGCATATATACTGTACATATTAAAATTCATTTTTTAAATTGGGCTTATTTAATATTCAAATTTTTTGAGAGACTACATTTTGGGTTTTCATTAACGGTTAACCATACTCTTCAACATTAAAAGAAAAAAATGCTGGAAATAGATCACTCTGTGTGTAATGAATCTATAGAATATAGGAGTTTCACTTTTTTAATTGAATTACTGAAATAGAATATCATCAAAAAGGTAATTTAATTAATTGAGAAGGACTAGTATAGTGCAAGCGATCCAATGATCGCTGGTTCAAGTGCCCTAGGGGGACTAATAAAAAGAATACAAATCCGTTCAATAAAAGGTTTTTTTTATGTACCAAAAAATGTAAAAAGTAAAAAAAAATATTTTCCTATTATTCCCCTAAAGAATTGCAAAAAAATAAACATAATTGGTATCGCTGCATCCGCAAAAGTCTGAACTTTCACAATATATCATTTTAGAACCCACTTAGTGTACGCTGTAAATAAAATAAAAACCACCAGAATCATTGTTTTTTGGTCACCTCATCTCCCACAAAAAATGAAATAAAAAGTGATCAAAACCTTGCATGTTCCCCAAAATGGTACCATTAACAACTACAGCTTGTCCCGCAAAAAATATGCCCTCATGCCGCTCAATTGACGGAAAAAATAAATAAAAGTTATGGCTCTTGGAATTTGGCGACAAAATAAATTTTTTATTTTTTACAGTTAATTTTTTTCCTTGTAAAAGTAGTAAAACATAAAAAAAACTATATAAATTAGGTATCGCCGGAATCGTATTGACCCACAGAATAAAGTTACGATGTTGGTTTAATTGCACAGTGAATTCCATAAAAACAAAGTGAAAAAAATAATGGAGGAATCTTTCTTTTTTTTTAATTTTCTACCCCACAAATAATGTTTTCCCGTTTCCTACTGCATTATAGTGTACAATAAATAGTGCCATGAAAAGCTACAACTGGTCCCACAGAAATCAAGTCCCCATAGGATTCTATCGACAGAAAAATAAAAATAAAGTCATGGCTTTTGGAAGGTGGTGAGGAAAAAATTAAAACCTAAAAAACGGCTGTGGTGGGTAGAGGTTAAAAGATCGCACAACCTGTGAGACAAATTGGTTAATAGTAAATTCATCTCTAGTCACGGTACTTGGTAGGGCCGTTCTCCTTCTCCTGGTAACCATACATCTGGTAATGGTTATTTCTGTAGGTACATCATAAGAGATAAATATATTAGGTTGGGGTCATTTTTGAAGTTAGAGCCTTAATTACATGCCGTATGGACTATGTACTGTATTGCATTAAGTGCCCGTATCATTTTTTCTATAATCGGTAAGTCAATTAGATTGATGTTCGTAAGATTTAGAGAACATTGTAGATCGATAATTACTGGCAATGGTTCCCCATGACTAATTCAACATATAAGAGAATGTCACGGAGCTGATGCTACTTGTACGAGTTTTGTGTGTTTAGTATGCTGGTCATAGTAGACGTGAAACATTACTGGAAAGCGAAACTATGTGAATTGCTCGACTTGATTCTTTGTGCCCTATGGGGTTAAATGATCGTAATGATTGGAACACTAAGCGAACATAGCGATGATTCATAATATTTATTCTCATGCTCTCTTTTTTTAATGTTGTGCTTATGTACGGCCATCTTGAAATAACGTTATGTACGTTATTTTTTGTAGCATCAAATGGGATACTTTGTTGCAGTCATGTGATAGTTATAAATACACATATGATACACATCATGTTAGGCACAAGGACGTAGCATCATGTGACGTGAAACGGCTGTCGTGTTTGGAGTACTGCGTTTTGCTCCTGCAGCCCATGTGTTTTTTGTGGAAAGAAAATAAAGTGAAGAAACATTGAACTGATGACTGCCATGTCTATTTTTCGTAGATCTTTGGCATGTTATATCATCTTTACATTTTCATGCGTATGACACAGAGAACCATCCTAAACCTTCTGATAAGTTTTTTTCGTTACCACGTGAGGAACGCTACAGTTACCATATTGACGTGTATGGTGTACGTGCCAATAGAACTCTTTTTGTGTATATTTATTATCTGAAATGTGTTGTGTCCATCTCCCTCATCATATTTGCGTTCTACGGTTACATAAACACACTAATTAGAGCAATATGAGAATTGTAAAATTTTGATTTTGAATAAGATTTTGGCAACTTCTATTCAATTCAGTGGAGGGAAAAGTGTGTGACACCTCACCCATACTTTCAACATTGTTGGAATCCTAACTGCTATTAACCCAAGGATGTGTAATGCTGCCATCAGATTAGTTGTCACGATACCAGAATTCAATACCGATACTTCGTGTAGTATTGCGATACTCTATACCAAAACGATACTTTGCCAACAAGAATAATAATTTTAAAAAAAAGTTCTTCCATTTTCTGATGTGAGGCACGTTGTGTGATGAATTTTGAACCTCCATGTGCCTCACATTAATAGTAATTAACCGCATCAAGTTCCGTCATAATGGGCAACATTGGGTTAATGTGTGAGGCACATGATGGGGTTAATTACTATTAATGTGAGGCACATGGAAGTTCAAAATTCAGAATACCTCGTGCCTCACATTAATAAGTGCAAGAAAGCAGTTTTTATTTTATTTTTTAACAGCATAAATCATCATGAATGACGCCATAAAATTGTTATGACTATACCGAATATGTGTATATTTTATGTATTAAGACTTACTTTCATGTTTATTGTAAAAAATGTGTGTATTTTTTTTTAAATTTAACATTACTTTATTTTTAAGCTTTAATGTACGGGCATATATATATATATGCCAGTAAATTAGCCTGCGTGCTGATAGTACACAGGCAGTTAGGACATACCCAAGTATGCCCTAACAGGAGATCTTGTCAGACAGCCCTCAGGTCCTTCAATGGAGCCTGGGCTGCCTGCCCATATATGGTATGTCCCTCAATCGCGTCACAGGAATTCCCTGCGACTATCCAAAGGGCATCCCCCTTCTCATTTTCTCCTTGAATGCTGCGGTCAGCTTTAATCGCAGCATTCAAGGGAATAACGGCGGAGATCAGAGGTTTCTCCGATCTGAACCATTAGAGCGGAGCTGCGGCTGTGTAATACAGCAATTCCTCTGCTCCTGACAATAAGTGCGCGCGATCAGCATGATGTGATGCGGCCGACGCTGCAATAATGAGCGGCGGAGCAGGCACTGAAGACAGAATATGGGGGTGTTTTGCAGTGCGCCCGCCATGTTCTGTCTGCAGTGCCACCGCTCATTAGTGCAACGCTGGTCACATCACCTCATGCTGACTGCACGCGCACGCTTGTCAGGACGCAGGAGCGGGACAACAGCTGTATCACGCAACTGCAGCCCCGCTCTAACAACATTCATGTGTTACTATACTTAACTGTGCGGCCGCACAGCTTAGTATCGAAATACATGAAATAACGGTATTGAACTGTTTGAGGATGCACAGTATCAAAACAGTATCGAAGTTTAATGCATCGTGTAACCTTACATCAGATTATTCTGTATCTCTACCTTACCAGCACATTTATAATTATACAAAACATTAACTACTTACCACAACTATACTGCTTACATAGGTGACAGTTGTGCCATCACAATGTTGTTTGTAAAAGTAAGCCCTTTGTCATTTCAGACAGCTATCTCATTTGACACATGAATGGAGAGAGAAAGAAAAGTCACATAATGTAGAAAAAATACCTACAATGCATTCGGAAAGTCTTCAGACCCTTTAAATTTTTTCACATTTTCTTATGTTGAGGCCTTGTGCTTAAATAAATATTTAAGTTTTTTCCCATCATTCTGCACTCAATACCCCATAATGACTATGTGAAAACAGAATGTTAGTAATCTTTCACAAGTTATTGAAAAGGAAAAACTAAAATATTGCATTGACATAAGTATTCATAGCCTTTACTCAGTATTTAGTTGCAGCATCTTTGGCAGTGATAACAACCTCCAGTCTTCTTGGATATGATACCACAAGGTTTGTACACCTGGATTTTCTGCCATTCTTCTCTACAGATCCTCTCAAGTTCTGTGAGGTTGGTTGAGGACCGTTGGTGGACAGTCATTTTCAAGTCTCTCCAGAGATGTTCAATTGGGTTCAATTTAGGGCTCTGGCTGGGCCACTCAAAGACATTCACAGTGTTGTTCCTAAGCCACTCCTTGGCTGTGTGTCTTGGCTGTGTGCTTTAGGTCATTGTCTTGTTGGAAGGTGAACTTTTGGCCCATTTTGAGGTCCACTCTGGGGCAGAGGCACTCTGGATCAGGTTTTCATTAAGAATATCTCTGTACTTTGCTCCATTCATCTTTCCCTCAACCCTGACCAAGAACATACATCAACTAGGAAGCAAAGAAAAATGGGTTTCCAGAAAAACAATGCTGATATCCAGAGGGTTTAAGATCAAAGCTATTTATTATGAATAAAAAAATTAAATAAAATCCATAAGTGATGTACCTACGCGTTCCTCTTTTCAACCTTGACCAGTCTCCCTGTCCCATCCGCTGAAAAACACCCCCACAGCATGATGCTGCCACCACCATGCTTCACTGTAGGGATGGTATTGGGCAGATGAGCAGTGATGCAGATGGGAGAAACTCCAGAAGGTCACAGGGTATTTGGAGCTCAGGCAGAGTGACCATCGGGTTCTTGGTCACCTCACTTACCGAGGCCCTTCTCCCCCGATTTCTCAGTTTGGTGTTCAGCCACCTCTAGGAAAGTCCTTGTTGTTCCAAACTTCTTTTATGTAAGTATTATTGAGGACAATATGCTCTTGGGAGCTTTCAGTGCAGCAGAATTTTTTTTGTACCCTTCTCCAGATCTTTGACTCCACACAATCCTGTCTCTGAGCTCTACAGGCAGTTCATCCTCCTCATGGCTTAGTTTTTGCCCTGATATGCATTGTGAGACCTTATATAGACAGGGGTGTGTCTTCCAAATCAACTCCAATCAAATGAATTTACCACAAGTGGACTCCAATCAAGGTGTATAAATATTTCAAAGAGAAATAAGAGTGTTACAGAGCTAAATTTCAAGTGTCATAACAAAGGGTCTGAATACTGATGTCCATGCAAAATATGTGGTTCATTTTTAATAAATGTGCAATAGAAATTTTAAATTCTGTTTTCACTTTGTCATTATGGGGTATAGAGTGCAGAATAATGGGGAAAACCCGTATTTTTATTTATTTTCGCACAAGTCCTCAACATAACAAAAAATGTGAAAAAAGTGAAAGGGTCTGAAGACTTTACAAATGCACTATAACCGATACAGAAAAAAAGAAAAAAAAAGTACCCTTATAATCATGAATATTACCGGAAAGGCAAAAGGAAAAAAAAATTGAATACTACAGTACAATTTTAGTATGTTTTAATATTACTATTTGTTACCATTCCTATATTTCTTTATACTTTGTCTTTCTAGATTGTAAACTCTGCCAGGATCCTATAATCATTTTGTTTCATTAAAGGACGAGTCACGAAAAAAAATTTTTTATATCAATTTGCATTTAGTGTTTTATTATAAAATCTTTTATTTATGTGTGTGTTTGTGTTTTACTTTTTTCTTTTTCTAACTTTTACTTCACTATGGGGGCTGCCATTTTGTTTTTCATCTCTGTATGTGTCGAGTAACGACACAAACAGAGATGGAATATAGCAGCTACAGTGCATAGGAGTCAATGAACGGGAGCCGTTCCATTGACTTTGCTCTATGGCTCTGTACTGCGCAGACGCAGGTCAGAGTCACACAGAGCAGAGCAGCTGTTTGCAGGGAGAGAGCAGGCGCCATCTTGAAGACCAGCTGCACTGCAGGTAAGATGTGTGTCTCTGCATGTCCCACACTCTATCTCACAGACCCCCGCTCTCGTGACCCCCGACGGGCCCCCCCATCCGACACCCCCCCCCCCCCAACGTATGAAGGACACATGATGAAACTGCACTGGGAAAGCCCTGAATGATAAATCTCTAGTTGTGCTGAGACTGCTTGGGGATGTGACTAATGAACCTCTCAGTCTCAGCACAATTAGAGAGATTTATCATTTATCGTTCAGGGGTCTGGGAAAGCTGGGTGACCACCATTACCCCTCCTACTGGAGTGTGAGAGGTTCATTAGTCACATCCCTAAACACTCCAGTAGGAGGGGTAATGGTGGTCACCCAGCTTTCCCAGAAGCACATATATCCAGGAAAGGGCTGGATGGACGGGCTGAGGGTGCACAGGGCTTTTGGTGATCCCCCTCTGTCATGTGATCGGACCTAGGTTACTGGTTCATCAGACGGGGTTCATGTGACTATAAATCTGTCCATAACAAGAGACAGTGCACTCAGGACAAGCCCTGCCCTCATGCCGTAGTTGTGTGGTTCTGTCTGCAGTGATGGCGGTGGGCGGCTCTGACACCCGCCTCCCCCGTCGGGTCATCTCAGGACAGAAGGGGTGTCCGGATTGGAGACACAGCGCCGCACATGTCCTCAGGTTGTGTCTGGTATTACAGTTCACCTCCATTGAAGTGAATAGGACAGAGCTGTAATACCACACACGACCTGAGGACAGGTGCAGCGCCATGTTTTCCTGGACGACCCCTTTAAGACTTTTCGTGTGTGTGTGTGTGTGTGTGTGTGTGTGTGTGTGTGTGTGTGTGTGTGTGTGTGTGTGTGTGTGTGTGTGTGTGTGTGTGTGTGTGTGTGTGTGTGTGTGTGTCAAAGCGGAGTGTGCACGGGCGCCGCTGATACTTCATAGCCGCTTATCAGCTGTTTTGAAGAATCAGCGGTGATCACACCCCCCCCACCCACACACACACACACACACACACAAATCCCCCAAACACGCAAAATCAAGTGTAATCAAGCGTTTTTTTATGTGTTTTTTTGCACGTAAAATGTGCAAAAAAAAAACTTGTCAAATACACGGCGTGTGAACCGGTCAACTGAAAAGTCATTCACTTCACTTTCATCATTCTAAGGCTGGGTTCACACTACCTATTTTCAGACGTAAACGAGGCGTTTTACACCTCGATTTACGCCTGAAAAGACGGCTCCAATACGTCGGCAAACATCTGCCCATTCATTTGAATGGGTTTGCCGACGTACTGTGACGACGACCTGTAATTTTACACGTCGCTGTCAAAAGACGGCGCGTAAAATAACAGCCTCGGCAAAGAAGTGCAGGACACTTCTTGGGACGTAATTGGAGCCGTTTTTCATTGAATTCAATGAAGAACAGCTCCAAATTACGGCCGTAATTGACGCCTCGCAAAACGCGAGTACGAGCAATTACGTCTGAAATTACGGAGCTGTTTTCTCCTGAAAACAGCTCCGTCATTTCAGACGTAAATGCAGTTAGCGTGTGCACATAGCCTAAGGGTATGTTCACACACAATGTTTTCAGCTGAAAAATCGGAAGCAGAACGCCTACAAGCATCTGCCCATTGGTTTCAATGGGAAATACGGCGTTCTGTTCTGACAGGGCGTTTTTTACGTGGTAGTTTTCCAAAAACGGCACGTAAAAAGACGCCCGACCAAAATGAAGTGCACATCACTTCTTGGGAAGTTTTTGGAGCCGTTTATCATTGACTTTATAGAAAAACAGCTCCAAAAACGGCCGTTAAAAAAAGCGAGTTTGATTAAAAAATGGCTGAAAATCAGGAGCCGTTTTCCCTTTGTTTAGTAAGCGTGTGAACATACACTTAGCCTTTTGGTGTGTTCTATAACTTCTTCCAGCTTCAGAATCGTACCCAATATGGCTGCCGGACACTGCTTAGCAATTTGAAGACACCTTTACCTGGCTTGTGAGAGGGGGGGGTGAGGTTCCCTCCCACATTTACAGCAGCTGTGAGTCAGGTTGCTTTGCCTTATTCACCTTGCTGTAATTCTAGGAAGTGCTCCCCCTGGTGGCCAACATTGGAAAGCATGTCAAATTATTATTTAATTTTTAATACTTTCCACCATACGAAAAAAAAAAAAAAATACAGCAAAATTCTTAAAAAATATAATAGAAATAAGTAACGACACTTTAAAAAAAAGGTTTAATTTGCGACACATTCCCTTTAAGAGATTCATTTTTATAGAGTTATCGTTTTCATCGATGTGATGTGCATTTTCTTTTTTATTCAACGGGTTTCACTCACTATTTTTGCTTTTTTGAAGTGCATCTAAATCATTAGCAACCAGAGGATTTCCAATTCCGCTCCTCACCAATATATTACATTACAATGTGCCAGCTGTGGTTACTAGAAACTTGTGCAACAACTAAAAGACAACACATCTACATAGGACAGAGAAACTGATGAAAATACAAGAGACACCTAGGGAGGTCGGTCACAAAAGCCAATGGTATTATAAATCACAATAAAAATACTGCTGGTTAAGTATACAGCAGGCATTGGAGAAACGTAGGCCACATTCAGGTAGAGAAGACTTTATAATTCTGTAGACTTCACAGGTCTCCAATATACTTTGTGGAAAAGACCAAAAAATTACCTATAAACGGCGCTGCTAAAATGAAATTGGAGAGGTCGATAAATGTAGATAATAATTTAATAGGCTAACACGTAGTCTATTAAACTATTGTCTACATTTATCGACCTCTCCAATTTAATTTTAGCAGCGCCGTTTATAGGTAATATTTTTTTGTCTTTTCCACAATTTCTTGGCGGTAAAATTTTCTGTTTTCCCGGATTTGACCTCGGCAGCAGCTTATCTCCTAATACCACTGCACACATCAGAGTTCTGCCTGACCAAGCACAACCTGTCAAGGTGAGCATATAGCTGATCCCATTTTTTATCTGGTTATCATTTTTATCTGCACTATGGTGGTGCCGTGCATCTTCTGTTTTTTTCTATAACACAGTATTCCAATATACTTTGACACCATTGTGTATTTGCACGCTTTATTTCCCTGAGCAGTGTCTCTTGTCAATTCTTTGTTTCTAATCTCTAATAAATACAGACATTTGGGTATCCTATTAGAAAAGATTTATTAACCCGTTAAGACCGAAGGTTTTTTAAACCTTAATGTCAAAGCAATTTAAGTTTTTCCATCGTCGCATTCAAAGAGCTATAACTTTTTTATTTGTATGTCAACATAGCTGTATAAGGACTTGTTTTTTGCGGGACAAGATGTATTTTTTAATAGCACAATTTTGTGGTACATATTATTTATTAACCTTTATTAACTTTTTTTGATGGGGTAATGGAAAAAAACCCTGAAATTTCGAAAATTCTTCTTTGTGTGTCTTAAATTTACACCATTTACCGTGTGGTATAAATAACAATGACTTTATTCAGCGGGTCGTTACAACTGCGGTGATACCAAATGAATATAGTTTTTTTATGTTTTACTACTTTTACACAGTAAAACCTTTTTTTTTTTTTTTTTTTAAATTTAAGAACCAAAACCCTTATTTTTCTGCTGACAGCTGTATGAAGGCTATTTTTTTGCAGGACAACTTGTAGTTGTACTGGCAGTATTTTTCATTTTATATTTTACCACGTGCAGGTTAAATAATGTAATTGTTTTATAGTTGGGGTCGTTACGGACATGGCGGTACCAAATAAGTGTAACCTTTCATTTTTTCATAATAAAGGATTTTGTAAGGGGAAAAAGTGGGATTTTCATTTTCTTTACTTATTTTTATTTATTATAAACGTAAACATTTTTTTTTTAGTCCTACTAGGGGACTTAACAATGCGATCATTTGATCGCTTTTATAATACACTGCAATACTTCTGTATTGCAGTGTATTATTGCCTGTCAGGGTATGTGCACACGTAGTGACCAAAAAGGTCTGAAAATACGTAGCTGTTTTCAAGGGAAAACAGCCCCTGAATTTCAGACGTTTTTTGAGCAACTCGCGTTTTTCGCAGCCTTTTTTACGTCCGTTTTTGGAGCTGTTTTCATTGGAGTCTATGAGAAAACGGCTGCAAAAAGGTCCAAAGAAGTGTCCTGCACTTCTTTGACGAGGCAGTAATTTTACGCGTCGTCGTTTGACAGCTGTCAAACGACGACGCATAAATTACAGGTCGTCGGCACAGTACGTCGGCAAACCCATTCAAATGAATGGGCAGATGTTTGCCGACTTATTGGAGCCGTATTTTCAGGCGTAAATCGAGGCATAATACGCCTCGTTTACTCCTGAAAATAGGTCGTGTGAAGCCAGCCTTAGTGTAAAACTGCTGCCTCTGGCATAGCCTAACAGGCATTCACTAAGGGCAGACCTGGGGCCTTTAGGCCCCCAACTGCCATAAAAACCAATCGACACACCCGTGATCGCATCGCGGATGTGCCGATGAGGTGAGAGAGGAAGCCCCCTCCATCTAAAACCACTGAGATGCGGCGGTCACTATTGACCACCACATTTGAGGGGTTAAACGGGCAGGATTAGATGTCCGGAGACCACTGCTATTGGTCTCCATTTGTTGCCCTGAAGCCCGAGGCTGTTAGCAACAGCTTTGGCTTCAGGATCAAGGCGCCCGATTTGCGGGAAACAACTTCTGAAGTGCCGCCGTGAAAAGGTGGCGCTTCAGTAGAACTACCCTTTGCGGCCACTGTAAAAAGTCTATACGGCAGTCATTAAAGGGTTAAAAAAACAAGGCAAAGGAAAAGTGGAGTAGTTACCAAGTGCAACCAATCAGCTTCCAGAAGCGCTCCTGAAAATGAAATATCCAATCTAATTGGCTGCTATGGGCAGCTCCTCCACTTTTTCTTTGCACCAGGTTTGATAAATCTCCCAAATTCATGTAGGTTTTCTTATTTTTACACTGCTTCTCCAAGGAGGGGGGGGGGGGGGGAAGTAACACTTGGAACAACAGATTTATTTTAATACCAATGACTATGAATGTACTGCATGTCTTAGAACTCTTCCAATATTTATTTATATTTTCCTATAGGTTGTAAAGATATCACCCAATAAATAATCCACCACTAGAGGGCCAAACAAAGAAATTATAGAAATGAACCTTTATTCAACCCTTTTAAAAAGATATATCTATCTATATTTAGATACAGATATATTTGATTTGTTTTGTGTGAATTTATTATAGGTTATCTGCTTACAATTAAAAACAGTTATAAACTATGTGCTTGCCTCTATTCTTGGTCTCTACCAACTAGACATCTGACAAATTAGTTTGAAAATTTTCCAACATTTGTTCAAATCTGAGCTGGAAGAAAGTCTGAATGACAACTAACTTGTTCAACATGTACGTTTTTATTTTGACAGACAAAACGGAGGTTCACAGGGCATGCTGGAAACGTTAGTTCAGAAACCGCTGGAGAGTCACAGGTTGGAAATCACTCGTGTATATATAGTGCATTACAAGGGTGTGCAGTAGACATTTGTATTTACCTAGTTAACTCCTAACTCATGCTGTGCTTTCCAACGATGGAGCATCTTCCCCTGCCCACACACTGCTATTGTCATCTTCAATTAAATGTGTATTTAGGGGGTAACGGTCAATAACTGGCTTCAGAACTCGTGCACAGTGCCTGTACCACTCCTTTAGTGCCGCTTCCGTTTACTGCCGCTCAGGCTCTGCCCGATGTCATGTGTTTAGAAATATTCTCCCCTAGAAGCAATGGCACAATTTATTCTCTGCTAGATAGTATGGAATCAAACAGGAAAAAAATAAATTCTTATGCCTCCATTCGAAAACGGAGGGCTCAGCCCTATTATGGCTCTGTGCAAAACAGTACCGTAATACGGACATGAGTATGAGCCCCAAGATAGGGGTGCCAGGCTGCAGACACAGGAGAAATGGAAGAGAAGACACTTCGGTTTAAGATAAACAACATTATTTTAATGAGCGGTGAACTGCGCTGGAACGTTCAACAGTAACTTGCGGCTTCTGCCAATATTACGGTCATGTTTCTTCCACTCTTTGGGTGCAATGAGAATAGTTTAATGAAAGAAAAAAAGGTGTCTAAAAGTTGTGAATAAATGACGTACACTACAGCTACATTTCCAGCAGGTACTTCTGGGATTACTTGCGTGATCAGCTGTGCTTCATTTTTTTGCCCACTCTACCGGAACCTATTAGACTATTCTAGACAGGGAATATGTAGCATTTCAACAAACCGCTGCTTCAAGTGACAGTCTTCACCTGCCTGGAAGGCAGAGCGATACAGATCACTGATCTAATTTCTCCAAGGGGACCACATAATGATCCGAATAGCACAGAATTTGAGCTTGTACTTTAAGGAGAAGCAACACAATCGATAAGAGTAAACAGGTTCACGTTCCAGCACCTGCCTTCAGAAACCTGTAAATGAAGCTAAAAGTCCAAAGAAATAAATGGATCACAAAACAGGGAGTGACACAAGATGCGCTCTGCCGGAATTTGCATAGTGTTTGTGACAAAGATGCATTCTGCTCGGGTGCTCTGGGCCTCCCTCACATAGGAATGGTATTCCCAACAGAGGTTGTTGGATAAAGACATGTTTAACTACTGTACTATTACACAAGAACATCACACGGAGCGGTGTAAGCATTTTCCACAGTCATTGTTTACTTTCATTGTACAAGAACGTACAGGTAGGTCAAATTAATTAACCATTTTGATGCCGAGAATTTTCACACTTGATATGTACAATAAAAAAATTCATACTAAACCCCTATACCCAAATATTTTTTGAAGCAGACACCTAGCACATTGTCAAAATGAAACTCAGCACTTTTACACAGAGGAGCCTTCATGAAATTTTGCATCAAAATGTAACTTGTAAAAAATGCAAAGAAATGTATGTTTGTAAGGCTAAGTTCACACTACCGTTGTCGCCCGTTCAGGTCACTTCCGTCAGAGCAAGAGATGACTGAAAATCCAAACTGAAAGCATCGCTTACTGTACGTTTGAATTACCATTGATTTCAATGGTAATTATTTTGTTTCAGTTGGGTTCCGTTTTGGTTTCCGGATCTTTTCACAGAAGTAAAAAAAAAGTGCAGTCTGCAGCACTTTTGCTTCCCTAAAAAAAATCAAAAAAAAAATTTAGTGGAACAGAGGCAAGCTGAATCCAAATGAAACAAATTGAAATTAATGGTAATTCAAACGGAAGCGATGCTTTGCGTTTGGAATTTCGGTCATCTCTTGCTCTAACAGAAGAGACACAACCAGGAGACAACGGTAGTGTGAACTTCGTATTCAGGAGGGAAGGATCAGAAGTGTGAACATTGTCGAACAAAAAAAAAAAAAACAGTCGGACCCAAGCAGAAAACGTGGAACACAACACCATTTAAAAACAAAAGTTCAAGATGTGTAGGAGGTCACACGTCCCTTACGTCTTTATGAAAAAATCTTCACAATCACTAGACCTGAGGAGACCAAAAATTTGGTGTTAAAGAGGCTCTGTCACCAGATTTTGCAACCCCTATCTGCTATTGCAGCAGATAGGCGCTGCAATGTAGATTACAGTAACGTTTTTATTTTTAAAAAACGAGCATTTTTGGCCAAGTTATGACCATTTTCGTATTTATGCAAATGAGGCTTGCAAAAGTACAACTGGGCGTGTTGAAAAGTAAAAGTACAACTGGGCGTGTATTATGTGCGTACATCGGGGCGTGTTTACTACTTTTACTAGCTGGGCGTTCTGATGAGAAGTATCATCCACTTCTCTTCAGAACGCCCAGCTTCTGGCAGTGCAGATCTGTGACGTCACTCACAGGTCCTGCATCGTGTCGGCACCAGAGGCTACAGTTGATTCTGCAGCAGCATCAGCATTTGCAGGTAAGTAGCTACATCGACTTACCTGCAAATGCCGATGCTGCTGCAGAATCATCTGTAGCCTCTGGTGCCGATGTGTCCTCGCTCGTCTGACACGATGCAGGACCTGGGGAAGTGACGACACAGCGTGATCTCTGGAGAACACGGCTGTGTCTGCACTGCCAGAAGCTGGGCGGTCTGAAGAGAAGTGGATGATACTTCTCATCAGAACGCCCAGCTAGTAAAAGTAGTAAACACGCCCCGATGTACGCACATAATACACGCCCACTTGGACTTTTACTTTTCAACACGCCCACTTGTACTTTTGCAAGCCTCATTTGCATAAATACAAAAATGGTCATAACTTGGCCAAAAATGCTCGTTTTTTAAAAATAAAAACGTTACTGTAATCTACATTGCAGCGCCGATCTGCTGCAATACCAGATAGGGGTTGCAAAATCTGGTGACAGAGCCTCTTTAAGCTAGAAATTTTAAATAAACTAAACCGCATATAAAACACAAGGATTACACACCCATCCTATAAATTTACTGAAAGCAGACCACCCGATTGCAGTTGTCTAAACATGCTGCTTAAAACCATAACCAACTTCATGTAACGAATTAAGGCTTCCTTTAAACAATTTTTTCTGGCGTTTTAAACTGTATGGAAAAAAACAACCCTTTAAAACGCCTGCATTTTTTAAAATATTACAGTGTTTTTAATTTATGGTCATTTTCTACATGCTTTTTTTTCCTGGCCTATAGAGGAGCCTATGGGGAAAAAAACACATGAAAAAGATGCCACAGCCAGAGCATACTGTGTTTGGAAAAAAAAAATGACACTGGCCACGAAAATGCAACCAAAATGCCACAAGCAAAAACGAAGTACAGTAAGTAGTGCGCTTTATATTTTACTATACACTTTAATATAACATGCGGCTGCGTAAAAAAAAAATGCACCAAACGAGAATAAAAACGCCATGAAACGCATAGAAAAATACAGCCAAACGCTTGTCATTGAAAACAGCTAAAATCTAACATTTGCACCTAAAACTCACATCCAAGCAGAGGCTTACACACGAAACACTGTAAAAATGATAGATCAAAGTGTGTGAAGTATATATATGCCACAAAGGTCTACATCAACAAGAACTCCATGCCACATTTGGCCTTCTACAGCAAATGTGCTAAAAAAAACATATAGACCACACCACAAACAAATTCTATGCTACCAAAATCAATTTTTTTTGTGAGCGCACAGCATGCCGTGTATAAAAGTACAACTTCATTTATTTGCCCAACCACTGTCACGCAACTTAGTGAAACGCAAAACAGTTCATAAGCAAAAATTGCAATAAAAATTCTATTTTATCGAAACGCTTACTAAAGCAGAAAACAAAATGCATTCTGCAAAAAAAAACGAAGGTGTGAGGAGTTCATACATATTACACATGTCTACTTTTCTGGTTGTGTGTTACAGAAGAACAGAAGATAAAGCAATGGGAGACTACTTCAGCTGAATGCTCTATGAGATATCCTGCTGGTAAACTGGGAGTACGGGGGGGACGACGACAGTGTGCAGCATGTGTATGCAGGGAGCTCTCTGAAGTGATCTTGCTTCGTGCTGGATGTAGTTATATCAGCAGCAAAGTTAGATTCCTGTGTATTAGGAAGGAGGCTACAAAAAGCACCAGCAGTGGTAAGTTCTGTCACAGCTTTCTCCTCAGTGTTTGGCTCCTGCTGGCTCTGTACGTGTGTAGTGAGAAATCAAAATTAATCCCTTACAAACAGCTGTGTCCATTAGCGAGTTAACCCTTTACAAGCAGCTGTATCCTCCTCTTGCAGATTAAAGCAGATACATTAGACTATCCTGCCCTATGTAAGAGCATCATCGCATTGAGACAGGTCTGCTCTCCTATTAGCTAGAACAAACACGCTTAAAAAAAAAAATCACACCGGACTATTTGTCCAGTGTATTTCTGAGGAGATCACTGCCCCCTCTGTCCCCATCTCCGCCGCTCCTCTCAGTGGTGATTAACGGCTTGCTTCTGTGTATCTGCATACACAGCAGCCCACCAATCCCTGAGAGTATGTGGAGGGTAGCGATCCCTTCATTCCTTTTTACAAGGAGTGCAAAATAAAGGGTTCTTAAATCATCACTAACTTTTTAACAAGCTTTGCATAAATCAATAGTACACGCAAATTTTGAAAAATGCCTCTTTCTTCACTTTCCATCCCTCTCCTCAACTACTCACACACTCTGAATTTATTGTTAAATCTGTCTTCAAGATGAGATGCACAATCAGCAGGATGAGGGGAGGAGGTAAAAGGAGCAGAGTGAGAGAGAGGCAGAGAGAGACACACAGACACTGTTGCAGCTTCTGGTAAGTGTTCTATGTCACCCCAGGGCTGGATACACAGCTAAACTGCTCATTACTACTGTATTATCTCCTTCATGCTGCTGTTGTCTCAATGCATGTGATAGATCGAGATAGCAGGATTCTCCTCTTTGTATAAAGTGTATAGCAGACATAGCCGTTTGGCTCAACCCACTAACTCAGAGAAAACTGAGAATTAGAGACAGTGCCTTCAAAGGGATAAACTGCTATAAAAAAAAAAAAAACAGAATACAAGTTATATAATGGCCAGAAGTAGTTATTCCTCATGTACACAAATATGTCAGCTTATTCTTAAAAGTCACATACGCTTTAAGACAACATGGAGTAATTAACCCCTTAAGGACACAGCCTGTTTTGGCCTTAAGGACACAGCCTATTTTTTCAAATCTGACATGTGTTACTTTATGTGGTAATAACTCCGGAATGCTTTTACCTATCCAAGCGATTCTGAGATTGTTTTCTCGTGACACATTGGACTTTATGATACTGAAAAAATTTTGCCGTTAAATTCAATATTTATTTGTAAAAAACACCAAAATTTAGAGAAAATTTGCAAAAATCTGCATTTTTCTAAATTGTAATGTATCTGCTTGTAAAACAGATAGTTATACCACACAAAATAGTTACTAGTTAACATTTCCTATATGTCTACTTTATGTTTGCATTGTTTTTTGAACGTGCTTTTATTTTTCTAGGACGTTACAAGGCTTATAACTTTAGCAGCAATTTATCATATTTTCAAGAAAATTTCAAAAGGCTATTTTTTCAGGGACCAGTTCAGTTCTGAAGTGGCTTTGAGGGCCTTATATATTAGAAACCCCCTATAAAACACCCCATTTTAAAAACTGCACCCCTTAAAGTACTCAAAACAGCATTCAGAAATTATTTGAACCCTTTAGGCATTTCACAAGAAATAAAGCAAAGTAGAGGTGAAATTTACAAATTTCAATTTTTTTTTACTAAATTCATTTGTAATACAGTTTTTTCTGTAACACAGAAGGTTTTACCCGAGAAATGTAACTCAATATTTATTGCCCAGATTCTGCAATTTTTAGAAATATCCCACATGTGGTCCTAGTGCGGTAAAGGACCGAAACACCGGCCTCAGAAGCAAAGGAGCACCTGGTGGATTTTGGGGCCTCTATTTTATTATAATATATTTTAGGCACCATGTCAGGTTTGAAGAGGTCTTGTGGTGCCAAAACAATGGAAACCCCCCAAAAGTGACCCGATTTTGGAAACTACACCCCTGAAGGAATTTTTCTAGGGGTATAGTTAGCATTTTTAGCCCACAGGTTTTTTGCTAAATTTATTGGAACTTGTCTGTGAAAATGAAAATCTACTTTTTTTCTGAAAAAACATACGATGTTTTCGTTTTTACAAGGAATAAAGGAGAAAAAGCACCCCAACATTTGTAAAGCAATGTCTCCCGATTACGGCAATACCCCATATGTGGTAATAAACTGCTGTTTGGACCCACGGCAGGGCTCAGAAGGGAACTAGGGCCATTTGGATTTTGGAGCGCAGATTTTGCTGGAATGGTTTTCGGTGCCATGTCGTGTTTGCAAAGCCCTGGAGGGACCATAACAGTGGAAACTCCCCAAAAGTGACCCCATTTTGGAAACTACACCCCTCAAGGATTTTTTCAAGAGTTATATTTAGCATTTTTAGCCCACAGATTTTTTGCTAAATTTATTGGAACTGGTCTGTGAAAATGAAAATCTACTTTTTTTCTGGAAAAACATACAATGTTTTAGATTTTACAAGGAATAAAGGAGAAAAAGCACCCCAACATTTGTAAAGCAATGTCTCCCGATTACGGCAATACCCCATATGTGGTAATAAACTGCTGTTTGGACCCACAGCGGGGCTCAGAAGGGAAGGAGGGCCATTTGGATTTTGGAGCGCAGATTTTGCTGGAATGGTTTTCGGTGCCATGCCGTGTTTGCAAAGCCCTGAAGGGACCATAACAGTGGAAACTCCCCAAAAGTGACCCCATTTTGGAAACTACACCCCTCAAGGAATTTTTCTTGGGGTATAGTTAGCATTTGGACCCTACACGGTTTTTGCTGAATCTATGGGAATTATGCCGTGAAATTGAAAATCTAAATTTTTTCTAATAAAATGTCGTTTTAGCTCAGATTTTTTCATTTTTACAACAGATAAAGGAGAAAACACACCCCAATATTTGTAAAGCAAACTCTTCTGAGCACAGCAATACCCCATATGTGGTAATAAACTGCTGTTTGGACACATGGCGGAAGTTAGAAAGGACGGAGCGCCATTTGACTTTTGGAGCTCAAGTTTTGCTGGAATGGTTTGCGGCCCCATGTCACATTTGAAAAGCCACTGAGGGGCCAAAATACTGCAAACCCGGCAAAAGTGACCCCATTTGGTAAACTACACCCCTCAAGGCATTTATCATTTGCCTGGACATATGACGGCTTAGGAGTGAAAGGCGCATGTGAGACCAATTTTGGTGATTTTCGCAGCATTAGCCCACAACGGCAGGGCTCTGGGGTCAAATAGTAAAACAAACCCCCAAGTAGTGACCCCCATTTTGGAAACTGCACCCCTGAAGGCATTTTATTAACGGGTGTAGTGAGCATTTTGACCACACAGGTTTTTTTTTTTTCTATTAGAAATGAATGCTCAGTGGATGGTGCAAAGTGAAAATTGCAAATTTCCACAGGTATGTGCCATTTTAGTGCACAATATTTTGTGCCCAGTTCGTGCCACTGAAGACAAATACCTCAAACTGTTAAGCGGGTTCTCCCGGGTATGGCGATGCCATATATGTGGACGTACACTGCTGCTTGGGCACGCTGCAGGGCGCACCATTTGGCTTTTGGAGCGTGGATTTTGCTCGCTAGTTGTTTTGTTTGGGGTATTGCTGGTATTTCAGTTTATGATGTGGGGGCATATGTAAGCTGTGTGGAGAACATCAGGGGTATAATAAGAGAGTATAATAATGCGGTAAATAAATAATAATCCGCAGACGTGGCCGGTGTTGCACTGATAAATGGCGCCCGATATTATCCGCTTTTGGACACTCTGCACATTTTGCATCGCCATATTCTGAGAGCCAAAACGTCTTTATTTTTTCTCCCCCGGAGCTGTGTGAGGGCTTATTTGTTGCGGGACAATCTGTAGATCTCATTAGCACCATTTTGGGGTACATGCGATTTTTTGATCACTTTGTATTAAATTTTTTTGGCAAGCAAGGTGACCAAAAACCTGCAATTCTGATGATTTTTATTATTATTTTTTTTACGGCGTTCGCCATGCGCTATGAATGACAATTTTACGTTATTCTGCGGGTCGGTATGATTACGGCGATACCATATATATATATCGTTTTTCTTAAGTTTTGCAGCGTCTGCACGATAAAATCACTTTTGTTTCAAATAATTTATTTTTGGTGTCACCAGATTCTGAGAGCCATAACATTTTTATTTTTCCGTCAAAAAAGCTGCGGGAGGGCTTGTTTTTTGCGGGACGGGCTGCGTTTTTTAATGGTATAATTTTGGGGTACATGCAATTTTTAGATCCCTTTTTTTATTCTGTTTTGCAAGGGGTAGTGACTAACAAAAAGCGATTCTGGAATAGTTTTTTATTTAATTTTTTTACGGTGTTCACCGTACGGGTAAAATAGCGTGATATTTTTATAGTTTGGGTCGTTACGGACGCGGGGATACCACATATGTGTACTTTTATTTATGTTTTTTGGTTTTTCCTATAATAAAAGACTTATTATAGGAAAAAAGGCTGTTATAGTGTTTTTTAACATGAAACTTATTTTTTTTTTACTTTTTTACAACATTTTTATTAACTTGTTTTAACTTTTACTTTTGTCCCACTAGGGAACTTGAAGGCATGAAGCCCTGATCGCTATTCTAATACACTGCACTACCTACATAGTGCAGTGTATTAGAGCTGTCAGCTATTCACTGACAGCAAGCCTATTAGGCTTCGCCTCCCGGCGGGGCCTAATAGGCTTCCGTACTAGGAAGCGATTGTTAGGCTATGGTTGCCATAGCAACCATCAGAACACTCGCGGGTGCCGATGGTTGTTATTAGCAACTATAGGGTACGATCTAATCACTTAGATGCAGCGATAGCTGCATCTAAGGGGTTAATCGGCCGGATCGGAGCCTTGCTCCGGTCCTGGCCGTTAGGGCACGATGTCAGCTGTGACAAACAGCTGACACCCGCGCCCGTGGCAACCATCGTGGTTGCCGACAGGGCTACAAGCCACTTCGATGCATCGATCACGTTTATCGATGCATCGAAGGGGTTAATCGGCCGGATCGGAGCCTAGCTCCGGTCCTGGCCGTTGCAGAGGGGCGTCGGGCAGCTGATTCCCGGCGGTGATAACGCTGGCTCAGCTTCTGAGCCAGCGTCATCACATACACACGTCATAGAGCTGTGATTGGTCAGTCTGCTTTGACTGACCAATCACAGCGATCGCCGGCAGGAGACCGCTGTGAATGGTCCCCTGCCGTCTTACTGTGCCGATCAACTGTCATAAACAGTTGACGGCACAGTTCTGTCACCTTGTCCTTTGACAGGGTGACAGTTTTTAGCCAGGACGCACCGGTACGTCCCTGTGCCTTAAAGCACTTCAATGCAGGACGTACCGGTACGTCCTGGTGCGCTAAGGGGTTAAAAGTCATTTTTACCATAATGCCCACATGAATAACTTTTTTTTTTTATCTAGTTAGTCGGAATACCGTGTTCAGTCCTTTTGGAACATTACTGGCACACAGCCTATACATGTATTCGCACCCTAAGGCCGGTTTACCATGTAGCGTAAATGTGGCAGAATTTCCGCAACAGAATTCTGTGTGGAAATTCTGCAGCATTTACTCCGCAGCAAAGTGAATGAGATTCATGAAATCTCCACACTGCCGGCCTCCTGGGATGACGTTTCAGCCAATGTGACTGCTGCAGCCAATCACAGTCTGCAGTGGTCACATGTGCTGCAGCGTCATCCAGGGAGGTCGGACTGAAAGTCAGAGAAACGAATTTCGGACAGGATGTGCTGTAGGTTCTCTATCGGATACGCTGTGTAGTTCACAGCATATCCGAACCGTGGGAACCCGGCCTTAAGGTGACTTAGGGAAAATACCGCAAAATGAAGATAATATAAAACCAATAATCATGCCAACAAATACATATAGCAGATAAAACATGGGTTCTTAGCATTGGTCTACACAGGAAACCTCAGGCTTAGAGCGGTTTTGTATATACTCTTGAAATGTAATGTTTTGCCTTTACATTTTCAATGGCATAAAATAAGAAAAAAGAAAAAAAAAAAGGACAAAAATATCATAATACCTTCCAAAGCATGTGCCAGTTATCTAACTTTACCATAAGAAAACGCAATGTGAGAACTTGCCATGTGTATGACGCATAAAGATTTTTCTGCAGACAAGTTAAGAATCTATGTGCGTCCTGAATGCCGGGGACAAGCAATAAAGAAAATCATACATTAGCTGCTTACAGTGCAAAAATGATCCAAACTCATGGTAGTTACTCACAGCCGTTAATATAATATGGCTGGAGTCGTTATTTTCCCAGTTAATCTGTTAGAAACGTGCGGACTATTGCTAGCAGTGTATAGCCAGGTAAACATAATTTTCAGCACCAGTAGCTGTCAAACAGTAATAAACATATCTCTTTAGCACATATGCCACATGAAATAACTTCTCTGCAAATATTGCTTCCTTTTCCCATTGTATTTCTGTACCAGCTTAGGTTTTCATTTTCTCTATATTGACAGTTCCTCTTTATGGCTGAACGATCCCTCAATTATGATAAAGCGACTGCGTAGACTTTCTGGTTCACATTATCAATAGGAGAAGTGGTTGTTTGTACATAAAAATTGCCCTAGTGTTTGATTGTGGTGCAGCCCCGGGTTCTTAAGGGCAATCACATAAGTTAGACGTTGTCTTGGATATTGATAAGTGAATTCAGACATTTCACTTCAGTAGAACAATCAATTTTAAGCTTTACTCATGGTCTTCAGTGTCAAATGACTGGTAAATAGTTTATTGCAAGCCTCCAATTCATCAGTCTTACAAAAACTAGAGTTGCTTCTTGAAAAATCAAGATAATTATGAAATATTACAGCAATTTTGTTCAGCATCCACACTTAAATGGGTCAGCGAGGTGCTACAAAGATAAAGCAGGCAAGATGAGCCAGAGAAAGGTTAATGTATTTTCTATTTAGTGCTGCCTTTCATGTTAAAACTCAAACCACAGAATGCATTAGGGTAAAAAGGAATGTCCAAAGTACAGTGCATTAAAAATGACATTTCAATGAAGGGCTAACTGGAATGAAAGGATGGTTTGGAGAGTTTTCAGAATATGCCCAGGATTACAAACCAGCTAAAATTATTGGTTATAGAAAACTAATAAATAATAATGTATATTATTAAAAGTATTTATGCACTTTCTACTTATTAATGAAATGAAAAAGTTGCAGATTGTCAGATTTGACCCAAGAATAGCGCTTCATCCACTATAGATCAGGCAAAGAAACCACAGAGCAGATGTAAACCGAACCTTATAGCGTACATACAACAACAAATCACAGTTAGGGTGTGTTCACACGCAGTGACCAAAAAATGTCTGAAAACGTCGTATTTTACGACCGTTTTTGGAGCTGTTTTTTAATGTTTTTTAATTGAGTCAATGAAAAACGCCTCCAAAAACGTCCCAAGAAGTGACATGCATTTCTTTTTCGTGGGCGTCTTTTTACGCGCCGTATTTTGACAGCGATGCATAAAATTAAGGCTCGTGGGAACAGAACATCGTAAAACACATTGCAAGCAATGGGCAGATGTTTGTAGGCGTAAAACACCCGAATTACGCCTGAAAACACTGCGTGTGAACATACCCTTACTCAGTACAGACGTCACCATTTTATGGCTGCTGAGGTCTTAATAGCAAAAGTGTTTAAGGACCTGTGCACATCACGTTTTTTTGCCCTACGTTTAGTGTGTACATGGGGAAAGTTCCGGACGTACACATTAAACATGTTCATTGGGCTCCATTAGTCCGACAGAGTACAAAGGTCTATCTTTTTTGCCTCCTTCGGGCTGTTATACATCAGTATACCTTCTTTAGAGGATGGAATAGCATAGAAGACTACAGTTTTATCTTGCAAAAAAATGTATACCGCACAGTATAGTTTAACATGAAAGCCTGAGACCAGTGCCCTACACACACACAAACACACACACACACACACACACACACACACACACAAACACACACAGATATAAGTAATCCTTTAGAATGCTAAAAATGACACGTGGTTAATATTAGTTGAAACAGGTTCAAAAACAAATGTAAGAAATATGAAAATAAAATCACTGTGTATGGCCATGAATGCTACTAACAAGTTACTGGTATTAGTGGAAATATCACTGGTGGTGATCCATAACACTAGAGAACCCAAATAACAGGTTATTTTAATTCTGCAGTTGCTAATATTTCTAGTTAGATGTACGTAGAGGACTGAAAAAGAATTCTATGGGAATCTCTGTGTATGACTGGATATGTTTCACTAGAGCTGTCCACCCACTCCTGAAATTGAGGCTGCGGAGAGAAGGTATTCATTAAAGTAAATGACTTCTAGTTGGATGTGTGCGATGGAATTCACAGGGAGCATTCTGCACAGAATGTAATACAGATGAACCTCCGATAGTTCTAATAAAACCTGAGCCATAATGAACATAATTCTAGATGAATAGAAAACAATTGCATGTTGACAATTGGAATTTATCTTTGAGTAATCTTTACTTAAGTCAAATACGCAGACAAAAATATTTTTTCTAAGTGTTTTCTTGTCTCGAAGGACTTGATATGGTGCAGTATAAAAAGAGTGATTGAGAATATCAGATACGAACATAATGTAAACTTTTCACCAGGTGTTACACCTCTTTCAGTTCGGGCCGTGAAAAACTGTCCGCGTGTCGGCCGCATTTCCCAGCCCGACCGCTGTACACGTGAACGGGACTCTTGGCATCATAGACATTTTATGATGCTGGGAGTAGCTGCCTCCCCGCGGAACTGCTGTTCCATACTGAACCAAACTATATAATACGGAACAGTAGTTCCACGGGGAGGCAGAGACTCCTAGCATCATAAAAGTCTATGATGGCAGGAGTCCCATACACCCGTACCACGGTCGGGCCAGGAAACGCAGCCGACACGCGAACTGTTTCTCACGGCCCGAACGTGGTCGTGTGCAAGAGGTGTTAGTCTCTACAGTTATTTTTATTTTTTTAATAAGAGCCAGCTAGGCACATTTATCAGTACTACGGTTCTCCGTCAGGCTGGTATACGTCAGTATACACGTTGCAGTTGAGGTGCGGTTAGCACTGCATAAAAAAAAACCATCTCCGATAACCACGATTTTTACCACGACTTGATGCGTTTTTCGATGCAGTTGTGGTGAAAAACGCAACTGCATCAAAAAACAAACCAAGTCACTGTAAAAACGCATGCGGTTTTTCAAAGCAGTTCTTACCGCACCCCACCCGCAACGTGTGAATGGACCCTTGCACTTCTGAAGGCCCTTACATTATATTTAAAAATAGAATTCCATGTGAAATCATCAAGGTTCCATGTGGTCCATTTGTTGTTGTTTTTTCTGAATGTATAAGGGTACATCCACATACAGTATAAATACTGGGAAGTTTTCACCCGGATTTTACGTGCAGAAATTTCAGTGTTTTCGCAAGAGAACTGGACATGCTACAAATTTAGAATCCGCACTGCACGTCAATATCTGCACGTGTTTTCTGTGGGTTTTACTCTGCAGCGTGTGGATGAGATTTGTTCAAATCTCATCCAATTTGTGGCTACTGTATTACGCTGTGGATTGTCCAACAGATGATCCAGACTGAGAACTCTGAGGGGTTTAAACACCTTCAAAAAACAGAAATGAAATGCCATGCTTTACCACAAACTAACATTTATTCCGTTTTAATATCTGAAGACTGGGAAAGCAACAGTTCCAGTTACAGATTTTTGGTAGACATATGTCACGCAAATAATAATACAAGATAGGATAGATTATATCCTAATTCACATTATATTTTATACAGTTAGAAAGCTAAATGAGCTAATGATGTTAAAAGAATTTGTAAACATTTTTTACATTTTTATATATTTTTTCTTTAAGAAGGACGCATGGCCCAGGATGTATTGAAAATCCTCTCATGATCACCAAAAAAAAAAAAAGGC